>NC_139806.1:9644972-9742472 GCF_963457635.1 Microchirus variegatus | reverse complement strand
CCGTAATGTGTTGTACCATGCGTAAACACAGCACAATAAAACAGAAATGTTAAGTGTGGCAGCATTAGTCAAACAGTTATTTGATGAGGTTCCAAATGGCTTTGTCTAATTAGACAGTGATTATCATCAGTGAAATAAAGTGTGTGCAAACTAAATTCTTAGATGTGTTCTTTTCCCTGTCTGAATGATATGTCATTACTCTTCTGCTATACACAAATGAGCCACATCATTAAAAGTGGTTGTGAATTAAAATATTATTGTAATGGCTTACATGTCGAATCATTTCAGCTATCTGTTTTTGTTTAGATTGCCCGAATCTGATATTTTACACGTTTCTTGTTTTGAATCTTTGGGATCTCTCACTGTCACGCTCTCCCAGTTTAGCAGGACAAAAGCTCACCCCCCCCCCCCCCTTTTTTTTTCTTCTTTCCTTCAGGTGTCCTATGTCATTAGAGATGAGGTGGAGAAGTACAATCGAAATGGGGTGAATGCGCTGCAGCTAGACCCAGCACTCAATCGCCTCTTCACTGCTGGGAGGGACTCCATCATCCGGATATGGAGTGTCTACCAGCACAAGGTAAAGATTCTTCTTGTCCTCAGCAGCCAGCTGCATTCAAATAAAGTCATGTAACGATCATACCCCGATCACATGCACGAGTTATGCTCATTGTTTCAAATTAAAAGTGTCTGGAGTTTTTTTTTTCTCTGTCACCGTAGCAGGATCCGTATATTGCATCGATGGAGCATCATACAGACTGGGTCAATGACATAGTTCTGTGTTGCAATGGAAAAACTTGTGAGTTTGATGATTTTTTTTCCCTCTTTCTGAAGTTAAGATCCCAGCTCTGCATTTTACATTCAGCGATTCTCATCGACTCCATTTTATTTTTTAGTGATATCTGCCTCATCTGATACAACTGTCAAAGTATGGAACGCACATAAAGGCTTCTGCATGTCGACGTTACGAACACACAAGGACTATGTGAAAGCTTTGGCCTACGCTAAGGACAAGGAGCTGGTGGCGTCAGCGGGTCTCGACCGCCAGATTTTCCTTTGGGATGTGAACACACTAACAGCACTCACTGCTTCCAATAACACTGTAACCAGTAAGTAGCGCTTATTTCTCTGTGACAGCTGTGCCCATTTTCGGGTCTACATACTCTGACTTTGAAGTGAAAGACGTTGCACACGCGTGGATTCATTCTGTTTTGTTTGCAACAGCCTCTTCACTGAGTGGGAACAAGGACTCCATCTACAGTCTAGCGATGAATCAGATGGGCACAGTCATTGTATCCGGATCCACAGAAAAGGTTTGGTTTCCTAGTGATGCACACACTTTAATAATTCAATTTAATTTAATTTAATCAGATTAATGCAACACACGTTTAATGGCTGAACCCGGGAAACGTTTGTATCGAAACAATCTCTAATCTAAAAAGTAGTAGTTGCTCTTGAACTAGCATTTAATGTTTTCGTGTTCATCAGGAAGATACAGAGGAAAGGTGCAAGGTTATTTTTGTGCATAATTGGCACTAAGGGACTGCTGTAGATAAGATTAAAAGGTGCTAAAGCTGCTGCTAAAGTACATTGTGGAATAGCTCTATATTTTGACAGCTATTACTGACGTTAAGTGGGACTTTATCAAACCAGGATCCACATTTCTACAAAGAAGTGTTCATTAAGTGACATAAAGAAGAGTCGGAAGAATGCTTAGTTAAGCAACACACATGATGTTTGGTCAAAAGATGACATCACTGAGCAGCTTGAAGGTGATCTGTGAAATAAATCCGTATGAATAAATCTGTCCACGATGTTTCAAAGATGTTTGTTTGAAGACGTCACTGAAGTCATTTAAGAGATCATGTAAATTGTGGCTACGGTAAAGGTTACCAGGACGAAATGATCCGACTCTCTTCTCTTCTCCAGGTTTTGAGAGTGTGGGATCCTCGAACATGCGCAAAACTGATGAAGCTGAAGGGTCACACAGACAACGTCAAGTCGTTGCTCTTGAATCGAGATGGCACTCAGGTGATTTGAGATGTGCGACGTTAACTGGTTTCGCAGCTGATTGACAAAAAGGTAGAAATGCTAATCTATCCATTTACTTCCTCTCAGTGCCTTTCGGGCAGTTCAGACGGGACGATCCGTCTGTGGTCACTCGGCCAGCAGAGGTGCATCGCCACCTACCGGGTGCACGATGAAGGGGTGTGGGCCCTGCAGGTCAACGAGGCCTTTACACATGTCTATTCTGGAGGCAGGGACAAAAAGATCTACTGCACTGACCTGCGCAACCCAGACATCCGTGTGCTCATTTGTGAGGAGAAGGCCCCAGTGCTCAAAGTAAGAGTACAGTACACATTAATCAATACATGATGTCATTTTATAGATTAACATGAAATGAAATGTTTTGTCTGGGGAATTAATAATTGTATGTAATGGTCTTGTCAGTATGCCAACTTTTGCTTTAAGTGGGTGTCTGCAGACGGAGGTTCTGGTAGCTTTGTGTTTACCTGCACTATAGTACATGTTTACTTCTTATGCCGTATATTCCTTGTCCTGTTTTTTCTTTTAGGCTTGGCTCGTCTTTGCTTTTCAGGGCAATGACGGCACTTGTTTTAAGGAATGTTGTTCTGTATTGTGTTTCTTTAAGTACTAAAACAGCTGTTCATATCTATCCATTTCATTCACCTTTTTTTCCGCCGCCTTTCTGTTGCTCAGATGGAACTGGACAGATCCGCCGACCCACCTCCAGCAATCTGGGTCTCCACCACCAAGTCATCTGTTAATAAATGGGTAAGCATACGTGACACCTGGGATCAATGCGTGACTAACGATGTAATGACTGGAATTCAGTGACTTCCAGTCACAGACTTACACTACCGTTCAAAAGTTTTGGGTTACCAATACGATTTCTTTGTGTTTTCCATTAAAAGTCACACTTTTATTCATCAAAAGAGTTGCAAAATGAATCGAAAATATAGTCAAGACATTGACAAGATTAGAAACAGGTTTTGAGCTGTGCTAACATAATTGCACAAGGGTTTTCAAGGGTTTTCTAATCATCCAATAGCCTTCTAACGCGATTAGCAAACACAATGCACCATTAGAACACTGGAAATGGGCCTCTATACACCTATGTACATATTCCATTACAAATTCTAGTTTGCAGCTAGAATAGTTGTTTACCACATTAACAAAGTATAGAGTGTATTTATGATTCATTTAATGTTATATTCATTGAAAAAAAATAAGGACATTTCTAAGTGACCCCAAACTTTTGAACAGTAGTGTACGCAGGTGGCAGTGCCCAAAGCTCTTCAGTAAAAATCCTCCTGCACTGTGCGTAGACATTTAAAACCAGATTTTGTAATTGCATTGCATAACTGTGTGTTTTGTGTGCTCTAAAGTCTCTAAAGGGAATGCACAACTTCAGGTCATCGGGGGAGTATGACAACGATTGCACTACCCCTCTGACCCCGCTATGTACTCAGCCAGAGCAGGTCATTAAAGGTAAACTTGTGTTTTTCTTACCCGAGCGACACTGCTGTGTTCTCCTCGTCGTCCTTCTGTCTTCAGTAGACGTTTGTCTGTCGTGTTTGCAGGAGGTGCCAGTATTATCCAGTGCCACATTCTGAATGACAAGAGACACATACTCACCAAAGACACCAACAACAATGTGGCATTCTGGGATGTCCTTAAGGTAAATGTAGTAGAGTTACATTCCTCCAGTCAATCATGATACTTGGGGTAAAACTGGTGTAACAAATCTAGCGCAGCAACTATAACAAGTATCTCAATGACCTATTTCTCAAATATACAACATTACACTTGGATAATGATGGTTGTGTTTATTTTTGGTTAATATTTTACCTTCAGGCTTGCAAGGGTGAAGATTTGGGCAAAGTGGAGTTCGATGAAGAGATTAAAAAGCGTTTCAAAATGGTCTATGTGCCAAACTGGTTCTCTGTTGATCTGAAAACTGGGGTGAGTCACAATCCTACTCATAATAGATATGCTCCTCTGTTAAGTAAGCGTGTCTTGGTCTAAGTAACTCTTTTGTTTGCTGCTGAACAGATGCTCACTATCACACTGGATGAGAGCGACTGCTTTGCTGCCTGGGTTTCTGCAAAAGATGCAGGGTTTTCAAGCGCCGACGGTTCAGACCCAAAGCGTAAGATATCTGAATTAATCAAGTTTTTGTAATGGAATACACATTGAACACTGCGACTATTTGACCCTTGGTCTTTTGCAGTGAACCTCGGTGGACTGCTGCTGCAGGCTCTGCTGGAGTTTTGGCCCAGAACTCGCATCAATCCCATGGACGAAGAGGAGAACGAGGTCAACCACGGTAAGAAAATGGTCGACTTCACACGTTCACGATGCCGTGTTGTGATTGAAAAAAAATAAATAAATCACAAAATCAGTTACTTACAGAAGCATTGCTCATGTGTCCACAGTGAATGGAGAGCAGGAGAACAGGGTCCAAAAAGGAAATGGATATTTCCAGGTGCCTCCACACACGCCGGTCATCTTTGGGGAAGCAGGAGGCAGAACTCTGTTTCGGTAATAATTATTTTCAATGCAGGATAACTGTTGACTGAAAGCATGAAGCATCTTATCTCATGTCACCGCCGCACATACACTTTTCATATTGCATAGGGATGTACATTTTTGACTCTGTGATGTCATGTGTTTCAGGTTGTTGTGTCGAGATTCAGGTGGAGAGACTGAATCCATGCTGCTGAATGAGACAGTCCCACAGTGGGTTATTGACATAACTGTAGATGTGAGTATTATTTCTCCTGACAGTGTATTTCAACAGATTAGGATACATGGGGTTTTCTGAACCTCTGAAAGTCACTAGAGACAATTAATAGTTTGCTTTCAATTACAACAGCAACTTTTCTTGAGAGGTGAAAGCTCTCGTAGACTGGAAGTTCCAATTAACGCTGTTTCTTTGGTGTTTGTCTGCGCCTTTACCTAATTTTTTAAGCCCTAAAGTTTAGAAACAAACAGTTCAGTCACTGCTGACAACACTGGGTTTTATTGTATTCTCGGGCTCTGCAAGCGCTCTAAAAAAGCCTGGAATCGTGACGTAAGGATCTCGTCTCCTGAACAGCAGACCCTCCTGCTCCGGGCACTAGTCCGGGCACATCCGGTTGCGTACATTGAACCACAGAAGAAGAACGTCCATTGTGGAGGTGTTTCCCTTGCGACAGTGTCTTCTGACTCTGGGTCTGAGTCGTGACGAAGCCATTCACAAGACAGTTGGGAAAGCTCTTGTTGGTTGGCCAATCACAAAACAGTTATGTCTACTGGGGGTGAGATTTCAGTCTGAAACAGTGCGACTGACGAGAGCTTCAGTGATGAGAGATTTCTATCGGCTCGTTTGCAGCAACTGTTTTTTGACCATAAAAACAAGTTAATGTACGCAAGTAGACCTCCATAACTAACATATATGTGAGATAGGACCATTCTATGGGAGCTTTAACATTATGACGTATAGTGTGCCTCTGTGAAATGGTTATCAACAAACAGTCAACAGTTCAAGTCAAGTTCTGTTTTTACATGTTCTATTGTACACTCCCTCTTGTTTCAGAAAAATATGCCCAAGTTCAACAAAATCCCGTTCTACCTCCAGCCTCATTCCTCCTCTGGTGCAAAAACTCTCAAGAAGTGAGTGAAAACATGCATTTCACACAAAGTTCTTCAGTGTGTTGTAGTTGTACCTGCTGTTGATGATGACTGACTTTGCCGGCTGTGTGTGTGTGTGCTCGGCAGGGACCGCCTCTCCGCCAGCGACATGCTTCAGGTGAGGAAGGTGATGGAGCACGTTTATGAGAAAATCATCAACCTTGACAACGAGTCGCAGACCACCAGCTCCACGGCCAACGATAAGCCCGGGGAGCAGGAGAAGGAGGAGGACATGGCGATGCTTGCTGAGGAGAAGATTGAGCTCATGTGTCAAGACCAGGTGGGCACACAAGTCCTCGCCAGTCTCAACATCACATACTATAAAGCATCTTCAACGTCCTCTTAATCACCTTTATTTCTTCTTCATCTCTGACCCAGGTTCTAGATCCCAACATGGACCTGCGAACAGTTAAACATTTTATCTGGAAGAGCGGCGGGGACTTGACGCTTCACTATAGGCAGAAGTCCACGTGAAAGTTGGCATTTTAAAAAAAAAGAGGAACTCTGTCATTTGCCAATCACCACCCACCTCTGACATGTAGAACCCTAAACCCCATTGTGAGGACAAGAGTCCCAGTTTCAATGAGAATCCAGTAAAATGTGTGGCAACCTGGCTCATCGTGGTGTATCTTAGGGAACGGAGCGGAACAGAGCGGAGCAGCCAACAGACACCGGGGAAGTTAGTCGTCCGTGCTTGTTTTTTTTTATTATTATTATTTTACAGTTGAAACAAAGAACTCCACCAATGTTTTTTCTTTTGACTTCTACGTTCGTTTCTTTCCTCCTGACTGCCACTTTACTTTGAAGCGATTGCGTTCGAGTCCGAGTGTGCGTAAGAGTGAGTGTGTGCACATGGATGTAGTAGACTGTTCTAGTACATTCCAGAAACTGTCCTTGTTCTACAAACACTCCACGGCCGTCATCCGTTTGAAAGAACACTTGGTTTAGCGTCAACACAGTTGTCCTCATCTGTTCTGTTGTCGCCGGGCGTACATCTAAACTTGAACTTAACCTCAGCTTAGACTTCTAATCATTGAACTATGCTGACAGAAGCACTTGTCTTGGTCTTTTCTGTTTAGCTGTACCGTTCTAAATGGACTGAATGTTGTTGTTGTTTTCTTTTGTAAATATATGTACAACATTATTTTTGATTTTGTTTTTTCAGGGTGGGGGTCAATAGTTTCATTTTGTTGTTGTACAGTTTACTTAAAACCAGGTTATTTTTCCAAATCCCTAGAGCACATTTGTGGTCATGAAGGTAATTTTACTATTTTACATGGATGTTTAAAAGAAAAAGATTGCATTTGTTGGTATTCAATACAACCCAGAAATTGCAGTTGACTCTTGAAGAATGTCAGTAGTTGTTCTTCAAGTCATCTAAGCGATTGGGGAAATTATATATAAGGCGTATATCTTAAACAATAACTCGTGCTTAACTTGTGCTCGGCTCATGAGCGGGGGACGTTGTGGACGGTGAGGGCTGTTCCTAATGTATATTTCGTTTAGATTTCAATAGTTCAATGAAACATAAATACACATAACTTGAAGGGGTTTCTCTTTCAGAATATATCAAAAACGTTCAACCACTGTGGGAAAGTCACCAAAGTAAAATAAACGCTAATACTCATTTTCTCTTCGTGTGTCACCAAGCAGAACGACAAATCCCTTCCTTGTGAATTTTCTGGAGTTATTTTGCCATGAGGAGTGTATGTGTGTAACGCTGTAGTGGGCGGGGGGAGGGGAGGGGGGGATGCACAGAGTGAGCTCTAATTGGCCAAAACCAGGTTGGGTACCGTAATTGGGCCATAACACTGCAATATCCCTGTTGTAATAATCTTGTGAAATATGTATATTTTAGGCATTCAGAGAAATAAATTGGAATGGTTTAACAATGACAGATTTTACGGGGATTATACGTGGATGTTTTTTGGAGTTGTAACGTGTTGCACAGATGAGTGTGAAGCAAGAAAATAACGATTTCTCTTTGAGTCAGTGACATGATTGTTTAACCTTTAAAGAATCGACCCATCTCACATTCATCGAAAAGACTCTGCACTCATTCCTAATAAAACATACAATTCATTGATAAAATATTTGCCAAAATACTTTTCCTTATTTTACACACTAGCACCTACTCCGACAGAAAAAAACCAACATAAAATTACCCAACAGCAATATTACTGTTATCAGCTTTTTTTTTTTACATATCTCAAGACATACATTACTAAATGTAAACTACTAATCAATAGTTGCATAGATTACTAAATGAAAAATGATGTAAAACAAAACTTGGGGACATAATTCCAGGTTGACGGGCAGTAAAGTTGTTTTCAAACTGATCAATAACTTTTTGTCTGGTTAAATTAAAAATGTACTGACATCTTGAAATATGCTGTAAAAAGTCAAGTAAATGAATTCATATTTCCCTCAATTCAATGGAATAAACATTATAAATCGCAATAATTAAAAATACAACTCCAGTGTATTTTAAAACACGATCAGAGGAATTATTTAAATGGATAATGCTTCGTTAAAGCACAACAGCAGTTATACTGCATCATTATAATGCACCATGAAAATAAAACTGGTAGATTTAAACACCAGCTAGTGTAGATTATGGTGCAGCTGTTGTTTCCAGCCTGAAGTGTTTTTCTTTGGAAGTATTCAAGTATCCATCACTTTAGAGTATCACAAACTAAGTCTTGACCAAACTGAGCAACAGACAAGGGGAAATGTCAACAGCACAAAAGCCCTTTTTGGCTAATAAATTAGCTGTAACTTTATATTCTCACGTATAAAAAAAAAAATTAACAACAGTATATTCCTACACTGTTTCCAAGTTTTTTTTAAAGCGCTAATGCTGCAGCTGCTTCCTGTCGTGCAACTAATCTGATGATGCACTCTGGTGTCAGACTGTCATAACATCAGAAAGCTCTCCCGGGGTCTGTCCTGAACTTTCCTCTATAGTGATTGTCAGTTTCACTTTGCTTGTTTTGCTCTTGTGTTACGGGGGGGGGGGGGGGGGGCGGACACGAGCTTAATCGAGATGTGGCTCTTCCGTTTCATCCTCACTGTGCTCGTGGCTGCACGGCTGAGCAGAAGCCACGGCTGGACACTCCGCAGAATCCCCCACCGTCTCATCCTCAACAGTCTGAGCAGGACAGTCGTCTGCCTTTGACTCGTCGACAGGAGATGGGCAGGGGGGGTCCTCGGAGGTGACGAAGGACTCTGGAGGCTCGGATGTGTCTACGGGTGAAGACAACACACCGAAAGATGTACTGGGGCTGTCGTTAGACTCCATGAGAAAGCTTTGCATGTCCGCGGAGTCCGAAAAAATCTCAGAGGACGCGAGAGCAGAGGTGAGGTCCACGGTTGCCTGGGAGCTGAGCTCTTGTGCCTCTGTCTGGTCGTCCGTTGACGATGAGAGCTGCACACTGTCCTCCAGCTCTTCTGTGCAACAGGAAACCAAAATATATGTCTGAATGAATAGTTTACGTGCCTGACAGATAAAAATCATGAGGAGAATACTCAGGAACAAAAGTACATAAAATAAACCTGGTGAAGCGGCTAAAAATAGCCCATCGACACCATTTCAATTGCAAGTGGTGACTATTTTGCATCTTTTACTTCGGTATCTCTTTGAATCGATCACTTAGATGATCCGATTGATGAAATAAATGATATTGGAAGCCGTCCTGAGTTTCAGAAAGTAAGGATCAGTTCACCTGGGTCTTTCGTTCCCACCGAAGCTGATAAAAACATGTGTGCCTTGTAGTATCATTTGGCCTATTAAACACAGTTCATTGGTCAAAGGTGTTTTTTTTTTTGACAGTGTGAAGCGAGTATAATTTCAAGTATTTTTGTTCCCGTTTCATGCAAGAGTTTGTCCTGTATCTGATCTCAATCAGATGCAACATTATCAAAATCTCACAATACGATAGCACCGCTGCAACAATTCCACAGTCGAGGTGAACAATTTGAGGAAAATATATAAATGCCATTTGATTTGTGATGTCATTTTGATAAATGTCGAGGTTCAATTCAATATTCACAGTGTAGGAGATTTAAAACCAAACCATGAACTGCTCTGTGTCCTATCGTAAAGATGAGAACTTAAAGCTACTTTCCAACAACGTGTATGTGTTACCCTGTTTTTATTGGCATAGAACAATCAAAATGTTTAAATCAAAATGGCAACCTTTGCTATTTAAAAAAATAATAATAAAAAACAATACATCGTTAGCCAGAACTTATTGAGAATATGAATATAACTCAAGCTTCAGCAGCTAGTCACTGGAACTAAATGCTACACGGGTAACTCACCGACACCAGAGATTTCACTGTCCTTCTCCTCATGCATGGTCAGTGAAGTGTTGGTCATATCTATCGACGACACGGACAAATCCAGCCTGTCCACCAGCTCTGCGACATCGGGGTTCATCACTGCCACTTCAGAGTCTTAAGAAACCAAATGACAGGGTTTTCACATCGGACGGTAAAAGGCGTCTGCTTTAAATACCGAATAACTGAACTGACCTGGGTCCATGACTCTCTGGATGGGAGGAGGAAGAGGAGATTCCTCGGGGGTGACCCGCTCAACGTCGGACACATCTTCACTCGGGTTTGAAGGTGCCATAAGTGGTGCCTGTATTTAAAAAAAAAGCGTCAGTAAGTGTTTGATCCCATGATCAGGAAAGCATATCAACAAGAATTGCCAACATAAAAGAGTAACTATTACTGTACAAACGTGGACAGAAAATAATGCATTTCATGTACATATCTGAAAGTATAAGTAGTAAAACTCATTTAATTCCATCCCTTCTCCATAAAGTATTAGCAGCCATAATTCATCTCCCCCTTCCAATACTGTTCTTTTTTATTTCTATACATTTATGTTACATTTTTGATTGTGCTGGAAAAATTAACATACCAATAAACTGATAAATAAAACCCCCTGAAACAATGAATGGCTATTGGTTTCAAAACTAAGTCATAAATTCAAATTAGATGTTTCTGAATGTGAGAACAATTACGAACTCTATTCTAGAAAGAAGCCATCTGAATAAATGTTAATTCAATATCAAACATTTACCTCAGTGAATCCATGTGAATGCGGTGTCGGGGAGGGTTTCTCCTCAGGAACAAGCGCGACGGGTTTTGCAGGTGATTCCAGAGTAGAATTTACTGGGATTCGGTGCAGATAGCCATAACCAATACCACAACCCAAACTAGGAAGAAACATGTATACAACATAAGCATAGCGATGTATAAACAACCCTAAACTGCCTCAATGAAAAGAGAGGCCAACTGTTATTATGATTTATTTATATTAAATAAACTTGGTATAAGATGAGTGAAACTTTGTATCATGGGAAGCAAATTTAGCTAAAACCAAAAGGAAGAATTTTTTTTTTTTTCTTCACAAACCTGCCCTCTCCTCCCCATGCTCCATTGGGTGTGACCACCACCTCCCTGCAGGCGTCCGTCTGCGTGTTGTACACCAGCAGCTTCAGAGGTTTCCCTTCATGAGCTTCTATCAGTGAGAAGAAGTCATCTGACTGGAAATCAGAAACACGGAATTAGCTACACCTCATCTTTGAATGTGGCCTTCAACACGACATTTCGTCATCTACGCCATCAAATTAAATCCAGTAATACGACATTAAAACGAGTCTCACATCCTGCAACACCTGATCTGCTCCAACAATGTAGTCACTGTGTGGTTGAAGTCCAGCGAGGGCAGCAGGTGAACCGGCCTCCACATCCTTTGCGGAAAAGAAACTTCAGTTATAGAATATAAATGTATATCAAGCTATGATTGAGTAAAGTGACTCTGTGGCGAACTCACCAGGACGTGCCAGACATTCTCACTCGCTCCTTGGTAGCTGCAGAAGCGAACGCTGGCACCAAGCAGACCCTGTCCTCCCCATATGCTGCTGGGCGTCACGTCCAGCAGTCGGATGCCTGTGGTTTTAGTGCTGTACACCTCCATCTTCACTGCTCTCTCCATATTGGCCTTCAGGAGCTCCTTCAGCTGGTCATTCTCCACATTCTGGCACAAAGAGCAGAATCAGCTTTGTACTCAGCGACAAGTGAATGATGTGCTTTTTCACATGAATCAAACAAATAGACTTACAAGTCTTTTGTTGTCCAGAGACAGAATAAAGTCAAAGAAAGGCTGCAGTCCGGCTTCTTCCGCAGGGGAGTTTGGCTGCACCTGTCCAGGTTAGACACAAGCTTTTATCATCATTTTGCTGTAAACTATGAATTACTATGGATTAATGTACACATATTTTTTTTTTTTACAATTGAAACAATCATTACATTTCCAAGGACTAATGAACCTCACAAGTTTAATATAGTTATGTTTATTTTCTCAACACATTTGAACGTCTAGAGAAGGTTTTTCAAGGTTTTAGAAACAATTGAGTAATCAAGAAAACAACAGTTATATTAATCGCTGAGGAAAATAGTCAGTAGATTCAGGTTTCTATCAGGGTTCTTTGGGCCATTAAAGCAAGAGTTCAGAAGGGTTAAATAAATACAATTACACAGGCACATATCCTCAATTAAGATATTTGTGTTATAAGTAATGTTGCAACGAATGACCATTTCCATCATATAATAGCACATCCCCATAGATTAGTTTATTCATTGTTTTGGTCTGTAAAATGTAATCTCTAAATCTCAAAACATCTTGTTTTGTCCACAAATGTTAAAATATTACGTTTTCCTACTGTCATTGTAATATAGTGTAAAGCAGGGTTCTCAAAGCCAAATGACCTGCAGGCCACATGAGCTTCACGCCTGGTCAGTAGGGGGTGCTCAAGAAAGGAAAAGTCTAACTGTGTGGAACACAGTCAGGGTGGGTGATATTATCTTAAAATGATATCACATCATTCCGTCAAAATATCGAACATTTGTAACGATATTTAACATAATTTCAACATACAGGGTGTTTGTTTTGCTACACAAATACATATGACTCACAACAATTACAGCTAAATGAATCTGGAAATGTCAAAAACAAACATTTAAGTGGCGGGCCACATAAAATTGATCGAACACTTGATTTTGATGTAAAACGCCTTTGACTTCATGAAATATTTATGTAAATAAAAATGTATAATAGTATTATTATAACTTACACCGATTAAATAGTTGGCGATTAGTACAATAACTACAGACATGAGATTAAGGGTTCATCAGGACTATTGAGTATATTGACGTTATCCTCCAGCAGAATTAAAGTTTACATAAGCAAACATTGAACAAACAATTAAACGCGTCTACGACACATTCCTGCCCGTTGTGAACATCAAATAAACGGTGCCACTTCGTCAGGTTTAACCGGTAAAATCTGACGTAGCTGGCTGGCTAGCTGCCTGTTAGCATCAACAGTGACTTGTCACGATAAGCCGCTGTTCCACGCGGCTACATGGAGCAAAGAAAAGATGTGTCATGTTGAGTCTTACGCCGTGCACATGGTATCCATACGTCCCCCCCTCCGTCTCTTCTGAACTCTGTGACAGGCCCATATTTCCCAGTATCTTTGCAGTTTAAACCAAAACAAAAGCGCGAGAGCGAGCACTGATCACAGATGACAGTTGGCGGCCATCTTGTCTGCAGTCTAAATCAAACGAACACAGATTACATCGAACGCATGCATGCGAGTCGGGCGTAAGAGGAAAACAGTGCAAAAGTACCAGGCCGTCACTGCCACGCAAGTCTTATAATTGCGGGTTCAAACAACCAGTGTTGTAATGTAACATAGTGCAAATACTTAGTTACTATACTTAAGTACAAAACTCATGTATCTGTACTTTACTTTGTTATTTGTATTTCTGGCAACTTGTACTTGTACTTTCTGGCAACTAATCCACTACTTTTCCTAAATAAATTAAACATTTTTTTTACTGCACTACATTTCCCTTAAAGGCACCATATGTACAAATGTGCCCAAATACGGTTACTACACTAACATTCAAAACACCAAGGTCTTTTAGCTTCAGTTTTCTCCGCCATTGTAGCTCAGACGTAACTGGCAACTCGTGGTTGCTCGGCAGCTGAGACTCTAATGACTGCAATGATTGGTAGGCGGCGGTAGGTGGCGCCACATGCCAAAACATGATTTCATAACATAAACGTGATTTGAGGTCTGCAAAAGATTTGTTTAATGCAAATATTTTGGCTGTACTGTTGTTGTTGGTGAGTTCAGTTTGTTATATGAACATTATTCCTGAGTCTCTATGACATATTAGGAGGATTTTATGGCCAGTTGCTTTAGATTTATTACATAATGCATCTTTAATTATTCTAGTTACTCGTTACTAGCTACCAAATAACATCAGAAGAAGAAGAGTTGATAATGGTCTGTATTTATATAGCATTTTCTTATCTTTCATACCCCATCACATGCTGCAACATGGGGTTACGTGTCTTGCTCAAGGATGTTGAACCCACAACCTTCCAGTGGAAATACAACTCACCTACCACTTTTTAATACTTTTCTATGTATGTATGTATGTATGAATTAATAATTATTGCATGATTTGATGCTGTCCAGTTTCTTAAATTCCCACAAACTGATGAATGACACACAATTACCACTCACACTAATTTCCAGAACACTGACTAAATAAATAAAACTCTTTTTTTATTACTTCAATACAGAGATTTCAAACATTTTGTGAAGCATATAAAAGGGATAACCCACAGTGATTCAGGCAAACTTTTCACGATATCGCAAAGGAAAACGTGGCCTTGAAATGTTAACTCTGCATTGACTCTACATTTGGTAACATTGCCTTCAAAATATGTGCACCCTTCATTTATAAAAATCCAAAATTCTCAGGGACAACCAAGAAATGAATGTAAATATATTAGATTACTCAAAGGGAGTTTCTCAGAAACAAAGGCAATTTTTTTTTCAAGCATTCATTGTACATAAAATACTCTTACAAATATATTAAAGCAGTGCTCTGTACATAAAATTCTCTTACATAGATTCTCCTCAGGAGTTCCTTGAGTGGCCTAGAAAAACTGATCATCTTTGACAGGGTGAACCCGATCTGGGCTCGATTCAGTCAGTCAAGCCAATCAAGGACTCCAGGAGGTAGGTGCTTGACTCGTACTGTGGCAGATTAACGGAGCTAAACAGCTGTAGATGGCAAACACTGGCCGGGTGTTTGTGTCCCTTAAAAGAGCTGCGGGGTTGTGCCGAGGGGTAGTCGCTGTCGAAGAACTCCAGGTCGGAGTCAGAAGACAGGCTCAAGTCCATGTACATCCCTGAGGAATAGTCCACAGTGGGCGAAGGAGTGTTGGGGTAGTCCTCCAGCGAGTCGTTGTCCAAGAAGTCTCTGGCTTGGTTAGCGTTCTCGTCCAGACAGTCCGTCAGTGAGGTCCTGCTTACGTTGCCTGTGAACGCGTTGGGTGTCAGTTGTCCTGCGCTGTCAGTAGCAGAGTTTCCGCCATGAGGTGTCAGTGGTTCTCCCATGTGTCTCAGTTGACTGCACACGGCGTCATTCATATTTTCAGCATCGCTAATACTAATGGAACAGGGCAAACCTTCAGGGAGACTCTGGCTTTCGCTGAGACAACCGGCGACATCAGAGTCAGAGGAGGAGCAGGAGGACTCGGTCATGTCGCTGCTGCAGCTGTTCTCCTCCTCGACTAACTGCTCCGGGATGTAATGGAAGGAAGGCATTGCGGGCAGTGTGAGAGAGAGGTCGTCTTCATCCATGGTAAACCCAAAGGGACACCTCTTGTCCTGTGTGACTGCACGAGCCTCATCGTGGTCCTCATCCTCTACAAGGTCCTCTGACAGCCCCGTCGGTTCTTCTCGGTGTTTCGGGGTTTTTTCGTCCTGCAGTCGTCTCTCCAGTTCCAGTCTCATAACAGTGTGGATGTAATGGGTCCGCACGCGCCTGGAGTCAAACTCGGTGCGTCCCTGAGTGTTTCCACAGCTGTCCTGAGTGCAGCCGCAGGGGAAGTTCAAGCGGTCCACCTGTGGGTGAAGGGAGATCCACTCAGGTTAATGTGGCAGATTGAAAAAAATATGTCACGTTCGATAAATATATTTTGTTTTGTAGTATGCACTACCGTTCAAAAGTTTGGGGTCACTTAGAAATGTCCTTATATTTCAAAGAAAATCACTTTTTTTTCAATTAATATAACTTTAAAGGTGCATTATGTAATAAATCTAAAGCAACTGGCCATAAAATCCTCCTAATATGTCACAGAGACTCAGGAATAATGTTCATATAATAAACTGAACTCACCAACAACAACAGTACAGACAAAATATTTGCATTAAAACATTTTTTTTGCAGACTGCAAATCATGTTTATGTTTTGAAATCATGTTTTTGGCATGTGGCGCCACCTACCGCCGTCTACCAATCATTGCAGTCAGTAGAGTCTCAGTTGCAGAGCAACCACGAGTTGCCAGTTATGTCAGAAAACAAAACCTAAAAGACCTCTGTATTTTGAATTTAAATATAGTAACTGTTTTTGGCCACATTCTTACATATGGCACCTTTAAATGAATCAGAAATACACTCTATACATTGTTAATGTGGTAAACGACTATTCTAGCTGCAAACGTCTGTTTTTAATGGAATATCAGGTGTATAGAGGCCCGTTTCCAGTGTTCTAATGGTACGTGGTGTTTGCTAATCATGTTAGAAGGCTAGTGGATGATTAGAAAACCCTCGAGCAATGATGTTAGCACAGCTGAAAACAGTTTTCTATTCACTTTGCAACTCTTTTGATGAAAAAAAGTGTGACTTTTAATGGAAAACACAAGAAAATTGTATTGGTGACCCCAAACTTTTGAACGGTAGAATAAATATTTGAGACGCTTAGAAAGCTCAATTACATATTTCATATTTCATTTACACCAGAAATATGAATCAAACCTTCTCACAGTCAGTGGTTATGTATATGCATGAGTGTTGTACCTGGCACTTGATGCCTGCTAGACTACAGGCGCAGGTCTCTGGCTCACAGAAGCCTTGGCAGTCACATCCACACGCCTCTCTGGAAAGACGCAGAGTGTGAAGCTGCCTCTTCTCCTCCCTGTCGATGCGCTTCACCCCCGCTAACTGGAGGAGCGCTTGCCGCTGTCTGGAGGAGTACGGCTGAAGGAAATTCCTCTCCTTCAGCTCATCGTCACTGATGTGGACGTTGCGGTCTTCGTCTGGGACTTGATCCACGGTGAGCGTGTCTGCTTCTTGCTGGTCCATTGCCCCACTGGTGATCAGCTGGATTCAAAAACAAACGGAAAGCGTGAGAGGACTGTGAGCGCAGAAGTGTCATGCTGACGAATGCAAAGAGGCAGCGTACGCACTTTGTGTTTTAGCGCCTTGAATCTCTCTTCTCTGCGCCTTTCCCGGAGCCTCTCCCTGCGTCTGTGCTGTTGCTCCAGTGCGTGCTCGGCCACGGTGTAGCTCTGGATGGTGCTGTGCCTCTGCGCCATGCCCAGAGTGGAGCCTCCACGTCTGGGCACGCTGGTGAAGCCCTGGCAGCGCGGGAAACTGAACACTGACACGTGGTCAAAGCGCACGCTGCTCTGGGCAATCCTGAGCCTTGGTCTCTTCAGAATGGAACGAACTGAGAGGGTTTGTAAAAGAGACAAAAAAAACCTGTATGTTAATTGTGCATGGATTTTGCTCCTGAGTGACAGCTGAAGAAACCAGTTAATTATGATTTAAATCTCTTCAGTGGCATAAAATGACATCAAAGTGATGATAAGTCATATTTCCCAAAGTGTGTTTGTACAATGCATGAATAATATATACATTTTAGTCAATCATATATTTTACAATTGAATAATTATTATTCTATTCTTACTGAATTATTGCCAAACCCTTATCAGGCCTGTTTTTTTTTTTAAAGTAGTCAACAAAACAAAAACAAAGACAATGAAGCTTTATTTCTATAGCATTTACGTAAACAAGGTTATACAAACAAAACAAGATGAGGAAAACAGATTATAGATCATTTCATAAAAATATATGACTATATAGATTTGAATAGATTTTTAAACTAGACTATGGGAAACAAATAAAACTACTACTTTTATGCTTTAAAAGTCATAAATGTAGTTATTTTATTGTAAAGTGCATTTGTACAAAGTGAAAAGCAAAATATAAATAAAATATATTGAAATGATCATGTATTGTTGTCCTGAGTCATAGTCGGGAAACTCCATAATAAACTTAAGTCGGTAAGAAGTGAAGTCCTCCTGAGTTTCTGCAGGTCACTGTTTGGCCACTAGGTGGCACACTGTGCACTTCACTGACTCACTGAGTTGATTCAGTTGGATAAGGAAATGAGATAACAAAGAGGGTTATTAGGTCTAAATGCTGTTCATTTGTGCTCAAACGGAGTGTGATTAGACTCTTTCTGCCAATTTGGGTGTTAATACCCTGTCGCTTGCTGTTGGGATTTCACAGTTTGGCTTCAGCAGACTGTGTCTGACTGTCTCGCACACGACTGAGGCTAAACTCCAGTTGCAAAGGTCACGAAACAACTGAGACCAGCTGACTAAACCTGTCTCAGCTGCTTTGTGTGTGTGTGTGGTGTCGTTGTTCTTTGGGGACATTTTCTGGCATAAACACTGACTTTGTCAGGACCTAGTAGTCCTCATGGAGACCAAAACCTGGTCCTAATAAGAGAGAACCTCACACCTGAGGTACTGGTTAAGTTCAGGGCTAAGATTTGGACTGTGGTGAAGTTGTGGTTAAGGATAATGCTTTGTTATGGCCGTCCAAATGAATGGGTGTCAATGAGGATCCTTAAAAGGATAGATGTTTGAATATGTGTGCATGTGTGTGTGTGTGTGTGTGTGGAGCTGCACACTGGGTTGCACCAGTTGTGAAACCTGGAAACAGACTCAAACAAACTGTAACACATGCGTTTTTTTTTTTTTAGAGCGAACAATAAAAAACCTTTGCAGAATGTTTGTGTCCCCGCATGACCTTTGTGACACGATGACAGGCCCATTTGATCGGTCTCCTATTAAAGGTGAACGCCGATATTCAAATCAATTCCACAACGTCCCAATGCCCAGGCAAATGATGGTTTACACGAGCGAACAACAGACAGGCGAGTCGTTCTCACTGCTGCGTTATCTCGAATGGCCCTTTTAGGTTTGGGGTTTTCATATCAGCAGCTCATTACAGCGCTGCTGCGTGCCGATAAGAGACACTCCTATAAAACACTGACGGGGAAATGGGCAGATAAGGAAGAAGTTTGCATTATTTGAAAGTGGTCATCACTGGTTTCGGTGACTTACTGGGAGGCGACGGCGAGTGGCGAGCGGCGAAATCCCGGTTGTTGTCGGAGGAGCTGCTCTCCCCATCTGACTCCCACTCTGAGGAGGCTGGGGAGGAGGAGGAGGAGGAGGAGGAGGAGCAGGAGGGATTGTCAGCTACCTCCCCAAACTTTCTCTTCGGGATGCCTCTCATACTTTGGCTGTGATGCTTGCTTCTCATTCTGCGCGGACACAAAAATAAAGTCCAAAACGTTGGTCGGGAAAGTAGAGCAACGAAAACACGAAAAAACAAGACGGTCGCCTGAACATGAAAATGAAACATTACAGTCATGATGATGATGATGATGATAAAATCTGGCTCATTCCACAACTGCTTGTGCTTAACAGACAAAAATGACAACTGGAGGAATGAGGTCTCCTTCCTGTTGAGAGCTGCAGCTCTGCTGGTTAAGCTGGTTTCAGGCCAAAAGTTTGTTTAGGCTAATTATACTTTGATGGAGATTATTTAGCGTTGTGATGTTTGGGGAGTTGGTGCAGTGGAATCCCACTTTTTACACACACACAGAGAGAGCGAGAAATCGACAGCTCTTTTTCATTTCCCTGTAGAGTAATTAACATTCCGATGATTCCTCAAGTTTTTTTTTTTTTTTTTTGCGAGAAATATGTGGAAACAGAGGGTCCAGCGGTCACGTGGCAAGCGCTCGGAGGTGTAACGCCCTTCGATTGGCTGCTATTTTTGGGACGTGGACGTGGAAAAATAAATCTAAACATGTGTAATTTCAGGGTCGCGTAGCTAAGCAGGACAAGTTACCATATAAACAGAAATCTAAGCAGAGTGTGTGCTATTACCAAATATGAATATAGAAACCTATGAAAAACATTCAGGAAGCTGCAAACACACAGTAAAAAAAATAAAAGTTGAGAAAACTCCAAATTTCAGGGCAATTTGATGCAATCATTTTTTGAGTTTACAGCCCAACAAAAGATCTAATTTTTTTCATCAACTAATATTATTTTGTTAGACAAACTTGTAAGTTAGAGTTGTGCCAACTCACATTCTCTTTTCAAACACTTTGGCTAACTAATCTTGTTCAGATAATGTAAAAAATGTATTAAAAAATAAAAATGTTAATTTTGAGCTGGCACAACTCTAACTTACACGTTTGTCTAACAAAATAATATTAGTTGATGGAACTCGAGATCTTTTGTTGGGCTGTAAACTCAAACATTGATTGCAGCAAGTTGCCTTGAAATTTTGAGTTTTTTTTTTTTTTACAGTGCAGCATATGTTTTATCTCGTCATCAGCGACAAATCAAGCCCTCACTTGCTCGTTTCGAATGTCTCGTTATGAGTAATGGCGAAAAATATTTCATAACCGAATCATCACCATCTGACTTGAACTCTTGGCCCCTGCGGGATGTTTGATCACAGTCACTCTGCTTCTGGTCAGAGCTGTGTGCACAGGCTGTGCTCGCCGGCCACGCTTTTGCACTGACACACAGTCCCTCCACAAGACAAGGGCTTTCTGATAGTCTGTAGTAAGCAAATACTCAAATACCAGTGAGGCTGTGCATGTGTGTGTGTGTGTGTGTGTGTGTGTGTGTGTGCATGTGTGTGTGTGTGTGTGCTCGCAGAGTGAGCAGCTTCCTGGATCCATCAGCAAATAAGAGGTGAAACAAGAGACAGCTTATTGTGCCATTTCAGTGTTTGCACAGTAGAACCCTCTGCTGCACACAGACAGCGAGGAGGAGTAAAGGGATTTATGATCTGTGCCGGGGAGAAAAAAAAAAGAAAAGAAAAAGAAAAACACATCTGCACCACTTTCCCCGCCGTGTCTAAAAATAATAAAGGGACAGTATTTCTAATTAAATCTGCACTGCAGCAACTTTTTTTTTTTTGTCTCTCCTCCATCACATGTATTACATTTAATAAAGAGAAGAGTGGAGAGGCTTCATGGTGCATGTGGGTATCCACTGAGACTGCATTAATAATTTAAAGGCTCAAAGCAGCAGCAGCAGCAGCAGCACTTACTGCATGTTCACATGCAGCAGGAGGAGATGAGGGAGCTTTAAAGTAAAAGACAGTGAGACTACGAGGAAGTGTAACCGCTAAAGGTTTATGATAATTGCAGTGCAGCTTTGAGAGGACACGCGTTAACCCCCCTACAGCGGACCACTTCCAAACGTCACTGGATTTAGGCTTCTAAAACATTTTCAAGCCCCAGATTTGAACCATAGACCATATGGTCACCTGCACAAAGACACCAGCTGTCAATCACTCACACATCTTATCAAATATTTTCAGATTTCCACATGTGTTTTGACATTGTTAGAAAGCTTAGAAACTACACTTTCAGAATCTGTAAATGACTCCAAACGCTCCCTCGGGAGACTTGTTCCTGTTTTTTTTTTCCATGGCTGGGCACATTCTGTGCTGTGCTTTATCTTTTATTTTCCTCTAAATGAGGACATCATTTACAAAAGTGACATCCTTTTCTGCTGAAGAAGAGCTGAAACTAGCCACGGAGAACGTTGAGAGTGGACTCATTACCCATCGACTTCAATTCCGTCTCCCCCTGGTGGCTATCTTTGTCCTACTTTCTAGACTTCACTTTTAAAAACAATCATTTTTGTCCCGATTACCCAATAAAAATGGGATCTCAATGTTGATTATCATTTTTTTTTTTTTTCAATTATTTTAGGGTCCTTTGCAGAGCATGAATGAATGATGGCTGAGTTCCATTTCGGTTCCTCAGTTTCAGGATTTCATGCAGGTCACACCACCGTGTTGACTTGACATAAACTAGAGCCATTGTTGACGTGATCAGTAACACTTTTGCTTTTCCTGCTAAAACATGGCCGCTGTGCAAGGACCCTTGATTAGCATTCTAGCATTCCATAACTAAGAAGCCTAAGGACTAAACTACAAAACTTTTATTTTTGTTGCAATTTTTCCGTCCCTGTCTGAAGTCCACCTGCAATGCCCTCCATGGCCCACCAGAGGGCCACGGCCCACACTTTGAGAAACACTGCCCTACAGGAATGCAACTTTTTTTTTTTTTTTTTTTGATTGGAGGGGAGAAGGAGTTGTTTCCTGTTTGACATTGTAGTCGTCATTATCCAGCTGACCTCACTGACAACACTGTCTCCCCCCTCTGTCTCACTGGCAGCCTCATTCCCATTTAAACCAAAGCAAACCTGTCGCTGCAGAGTCAACACAACACAACACAACACAACACAACACAACACAACACAACACAACACAACACAACACAACACAACACAAATCCGAGTTTACATAAACACTTCTGAATTAGAAACATCGATGTAACGATTTCTACAGTAGTTATCTGCCACATCTGACTCCCACACAAACACTGAGTGATAATAAACATCATAAAAGACTATAACACCTGTATATTAAACAGCACGAGGAGAGTGCCGTGACTTTACGTTACTCACCACGAAGGAAAAGGTAACATAATAAGAAAGAAAAGGGCTGAATGTGACAGGAAGTTGAGCGTGCGGGTCCGTGGAGCAGCCAGCTGAGCTCTGTGATTCCCTGCGTGTTTATGTGCACACACACAGTAGTACTAGTGTGTACATGAGCGCTGTGGCTGCGAGCTCACAAAGAGTCGATGCTCAGGCGAGATCGTTCACCCCCACCTTACTCCTCCTCCTCCACAGACATGGCGCATGCGCCTCGTTGAGTTCGGGCAGCGGAATTCCGGAAGTGAAAATGCCGTTTTCTCAAGATTTCAGCCATAACAATCAAGACAGATTTATTACAATACGCAAGAGTCAATGCTATATAATGCTCTCATGTAGATGGATGGGTAGGTAGGTATGTAGGTAGGTAGGTAGGTAGGTAGGTAGGTAGGTAGGTAGGTAGGTAGGTAGGTAGGTAGGTAGGTATGTATGTAGGTAGGTAGGTAGGTAGGTTGGGTGGTTTGTCGGGTAGGTAGGTAGGTATGTACGTCCGTCAGTTTTCATAGGTAGGTAGGTTGGTTGGATAGGTAGGTAGGTCAGATAGGTAGGTTGGGTGGTTTGTCAGTGTTGGCAGGTATGTAGGTAGGTAGGTATGTAGGCAGGTACGTCTGTCAGTTGGATAGGTAGGTAGGTTGGATAGGTAGGTAGATAGGTAGGTAGGTAGGTAGGTAGGTCAGATAGGTAGGTTTTTCGGGTTGGTAGGTAGGTAGGTACGTCAGTTGGATAGGTAGGTTGCTAGGTTGTCATTAGGTAGGATGGTTGGTTTGTCAGGTAGGTAGGTAGGTCAGTTGGTTGGCGGCTAGGTAGTTAGGTAGGTCGGTAGGTTGGTTGGTTGGTTGTGGCTAGGTAGGTATGTAGGTTGGTTGGTTGGCGGGTGGGTTGGTAGGTAGGTAGGTAGGTCTGTTAGTAGGATAGGTAGGTAAGTCGCTCGGTTGTCATAAGGTAGGTCGGTTGGTTGGTTGTCAGATAGGTATTTAGGTAGGTCGGCCAATTGTATAGATAGGTCAGTTGGTCGATAGGTAGGTCAGGTACATTGGTCGGATAGGTAGGTAGGTTGGTAGGTAGGTAAGTCTTTGGAGAGAGATTATTTTCACTTTCTTCCATTTTCCAGTAATAATTTTCTCCAAATTAAAGATAAACAGATTATCACAATTCATCTCGTACCGGGTCAGCATGGTTCCAGGCTTAAAACCCTACGATAAGATTGCATAGTTTAAAAAGTTAGCCAACATCTGCCCTGATAGCATAATCTTAACACTTGCTTGCTATGAGAGCTCGTGCTGGGGAGGCATCCTCTCGCTTCACATGTCCTCTCTGAGGCTCTCCTGTCTGTCATGACGCAGACAGTGACACAGTCAGAGGCAGAAGACGTGTTTGACAGACGCTCCTCTCCACAGATTCCTGCCTGTTGGTGCTCACACTGTGTCCTCACTCACCGTGAGGTAGTGGTGAATAAATAACATCATTGTCTTTCTTTCTTTTTTTTTAGCAGAAGGCAATCAGGGACCTTTATAAACACATGAAGTGTCTCCATGGTGACGTGTAACACTCTTTTCCTTTGTTATTATAATAATTGTTTATGTCAAATAAATAAGAAAAAACTCACTTGGATCTAGGTGGACAGAATGATGACAGCCCAGAGGAACAAAAACATAAAAGTGTGTGGTATTCAATAGTGCTTACATTTCACTTCTGAGGATTCAGTTTCCTGCATGTCTCTTTTATCTTTATGTCCTGTCTTTGTTTCCATACAGCGTCTGCTCTTTTATGTCTGCAGAAACTGCCATGAAACCTCTCGTGAATCCGGCGCTCAGACCTACATTAAAGGTGTCACACACTCCCGTGTTATTCATCTTACATTACTGTAATATGAGTCATCGGTGTTCGTCAGCGATGATGATTTTATTCTGACACTCCTCAACTCCAGTAAGCTCCCCGAGGCGTATGGAGGAGCTGTTGGACAAGCAGGATTATGGGCTGTTGGTGTAAAGCCTCTGCCTTTTCTGCTCCAAGAAAAAAAAAACCCTCCTCCTCCCCTTTTCTTATAAACAGATGTCAGTCATGGGCTGAAGTCTATGTATGCACATATTTGCACACACTTGTGTTGAACTTAAGTTTTTACAGAGAGCCTTGTCAATGAGGAACAAGTAAAGTGACTGGATTAACATGTCAGTGTCTCTGCTTTAAAGATAATTATGGAATACTGCGAAAATGAAGCTTGGTGCAGGAAAAACCAGAACAGATGGACGGACAGAAAGACAGGACCCAAATATACCCCTGAGCTTGACCTTTTGACCTCATTGTTGATACATGATGTCAGTGAATCAGTGAGGAGTTCAACAAACAAAAAAAGATGCCGCATTACAAAAATATCTGTCGGCACTGCTCATCCCCACCTCCAGCAATCAGTGCAAGTGTGTTACAAATGGTTTGACCCACTTTGCCTGGGATCACTCTCGTCTACGTGTATGTGTGTTTTCTGTTCCACTGACCTGTGCGGGCAGTAATGTGAAAACACAGTGAAGGCAGCACGTAAACATCATGTAGCGACTTTAAAGCTGCAGTGTGTAACTTTTAATATGAACACATGTCAAATGAGTTCACATGATACTGAATAAGCCTGTCAGCTACACACGATTCTCTCTGGGCTCCTCGATATAAAGCACAGTTTGAGTAAAGTTTTTTACATCACGACTGATGCAAGCTTTAGGTTAAGGCACAGGTGTCAAACTGGCGGCTCGTGGGCCATGTGCGGCCCGCCAATGGATTAAATTTGGCCCGTCACTTAACATCATGTTACAGCGCTTTAAACACAGAATAATGACAGAATATCATAGAAATATTTTTTTTACGGCAGTTAACGCACACTAATGCATGACACGTTTCCATGACGACTGAGCGGAAAAAGATGCGCGTGATGCCGCACGTACGCAGTACACAGGTACGCTGGTTATTTGTAGCGCTGCTCTTTTCCTTTAATAAACAGACCGCTCCAGTTCAACTGTAGCCACGCTAACGGCGCTAAAGGAGCTAACGGAGCTAACTGGTAACGGTGCCTGGACTCCGGTGCCGTGGCACGTAAACATGGCGTCACACGCGTCTTTTTCCGGTCAGTCGCCATGGAAACGCGCCATTTGTTAATGTGCGCCGTTAACGCGCTAAAAAAAACTTTGTTTGTTTATAATTATAGCATTACTAAATATATTATAGTCAACATTAAATGACCTATATATAAGCTTGTTAACATTCTCAAAATGATTGACTTTATCTTGCATCCTAAATATGTTTTTATTGTGAAGTGCACATCATTCTGTATCAAAACAAACACTTTTACTTTGAAATCTTGTGAAATATCATGACGACTATCTGTCATTGAGTGTTATTATTCTGTGACGCGACAGTCGCAGTGGTTTTGGGGGCGACAGAAGTTACACACTGGAGCTTTAATGGGATGCTCAAACATGGGATTAAATTATTGATATTTTTAGTCTCAGAGTTACTTACTCAGCGAAAACACATGACCAAAGTGCTACGCGAGGCTTTCAGCGCTATTTATAGCAAAATCACATTGTGTGGACAAAAATACATTTATGCAACACAGTTGGAGTTTCCTGTTCCTTCTGCTGCACATTGCTGTGCACAATCTGATTCTGTGTGGTGTGCACTGTGCTTAAAAGTGTCCGGAGGCTGATTCAGACTCTTCTTAAATACAATGATTATATGATAATAATAATAATGATAATGAAAACTGTAGTCAGTACAAAGGAAAGAAAAGATCAACAGCAGTAGATCAATGTTGGTCTCTTTGACTACACGAGAGAGCAGCGAGGATAATTCTATTTTGGTGTCCATGAGACGGCAGCTGAGGGAAAAAAATCACTCAGGAGTAAAATAGTTCCGGAAACAGGCATCGTCAAAATAAAATATATCTGATGAGCTGAGAGGCAATCCTCTTCTGCAGCATCACAGACTGTTTAGAACTAACAGGGAAAGAGATGAGTCACAGAAGTCTGATTTATACTCTCACGGCCACTTTATTAGGCACACAGGGCACCAGATAGTGTGTCATATGAGGCACTTGATGTGGTTTTGTGCTGGTGCTAGTCCATCTGCTTTTACATAATTGTGTTCGGAGATGGTTTTCATTTAAATGCTTGGTTTGACCATGTCTACATGCTGAAATGCATCATGTTGCTGTCATGTGATTGGCTGATTAGGTATTTGAATTAGCAAGCAGTGGAACAGGTGTACCTAATAAAGTGGTAAGTAAAAAAACAACGCAATTGACTGTATCCACTTTATCAAAGTCTGGCTGACCCACTTTCCCAGACTTATTTCTTTTTTTTTTTATCATTATTCCACATTGAGTTATGTAAATAGGTATTGTGAAGTGACATACAGTATTGTCCAGCTTCATTATTCCAGACGATGCTGCCTCACAAATGAGCCGCGCGAGTAAACTGTTACTGTGCGTTCAGTCCAGAGTCCACATTACACAACTTATCGTTAACCTACAATGTGACAGCAGCCTCTCAGGTTGCTGCCACCGGCTTCTGTGGCCGGTGGCAGCAGAAGCTGCCACCGGCTTCTGTTTTTTTTCTCACAGTCAAGCTGTGCCAGAAATGGCCCACATACAGCAATACAGTGAGTTTGACAAAGCGTCAGGCATGTGAAACTGTGCCCCAGTTTCTCCTCTTCCTTCCTGTGCATTCTATCTCTGGCGTTTAGCCACGTTTGAGAGACCACTCTCACTTTTCCTGGGCAAAACAGGATCCGTCAGGATTTGCGATGTTGTTTGTGCCGCTGTTGTTTCCCAGACAGGTGGCGGCGTAAGACGCCAAGTGGAGACACGTGACGTGCTGCCAGGCCAGGAGGGACACTGTTATTTTCCTGAAACACACTTCCTTGATAACAGAATCCAACAGGGTAGATGCAAAAGACATATAAGACAATAAAGAAATGACACATGGCCAGTCACCACTTCAGTAATTGAAGTATTACCATCAAATATGCTTCACGTTAATACATGTTAATAAAAGCATTTATGCTGCCTTACTTACTCTTTACTCCTCTTTCTTTTTACGGCCTCTGATGTCACATCCTGATGATCTTCACCATGGTCACAAAGGCAATAACACACAGTGGTTTCTATTTCAGGGAGGAGAAGAGACAGTGAATCATGACTGTTTTCATCGTCATCATCATCAGCAGCAGCATCATCGTCTTTGCTGTCATCAGGGTGAAAGCTTCATACGGAACATTTTGAATTGATTGATTTTTCATCACTTCAGGTTCTTCTTTTTTTTTGCTTTATTTTGTATATATATATATATATATATATATATATATACAAAATATATATATATAAACCTAGCAACCCCCTGTACATGCATTTTTTTGTCTAGCATATTTAAAGCTCATGCCTCAAATAAAGACAAAATCGCAAAAACACAAGCTCGCTCCATTCTTACCATGTTCTCAGATGCCTCCACTTACAGTATACTCTTAGAAATACCGGTTCCAAAAGGATCCTTCAACAAGGGCTGAGGTTCTACCTGGAACCATTTGCTTCAAGGGCTCTTGGTAACACTAATGGTTCCAGTAAGAAACATTTTTGATCCAGAGAACCCTTTAAAACCCCTTTCCTGAATAAAGGGTTTTAAAAGAGTTCTTGGTGGAACCCTCCAAAAAGGTTCTTCGTGGAGCCAAAAAGGGTTCTTCTATGAGGACAAGCCGAAGAACCTTATATGGTTCTACTTAGGACTTTTATTTCTAAGAGTGTAGCAGGGGGGACAGGTGCGTCGCACAAGCTTAATGTCGTAAAAACCCCCTGACCCCTGACTCCTACCCCGATCTTACTTCACCGACAAACCACTGAAATAAAAACAGAAATAACCCAAATTGGTAAAGTTCCTATGCGTTCACGTAGGAGAATGACTTGTAAAACTCAGATTCTGGGGGGGCCTTAAAACTCGCCTGTTCCAAACATCTACCAAAGAGACACCAATCTCACTTTCTCCACTGCGAAAATGCCCTCAGATGAACCAAAATGTCACAACACTGACACCTGAGGTGACGAACGGTCGGCTGTCCTTTTTGTCTGCGCCGTGGCATCAATTCACGACATGAAACCAGAGACATTGACACCCGAATGGTGAGATCAGGCCAAAGTGTAATCCTGGTCCTGGTCCAGTGGTGATATCATCTTTCTGCAGAGGAGCTAGTGGGGCTACAACAACCTTGAGTCCAAGGCTCTGTGCAAAATGTTACATTGAAGGAGATTAATGCTATAGCAGCGAGTAAAACCTGTATGCACGTATACTGAGATGAACTGTGATGTATAATTCACACGGCTTCTCTTAACAGGCTTGTCATCAGAGCGGAGGACAAAGCTGTGTCACTCATACTGAGCAGTCCTGTGCTGCTCTATAATGTTGTTCATTCAGCCAGTAGTGTAAGGCGGTAATTATGTTATGTTATGTATAATTACCAGTGTTGTAATGTAATTAAGTACAAATACTTTGTTACATGTACTTAAGTACAAAATTCACATATCTGCACTTGACTTTATTTATATTTCGAGCACCTTTTACCTTTACTCCACTACACTTACTACACTACTACTTCCTCTAACTCTCTTTGTGACTCTTTACTACCAAATAAAATCAGAAGAAGAAGAGTCGGTATTATGGTCTGTATTTATATAGAGCTTTTTCTAGTCTACAGTTTTCACCCATTCACACATCTTTCAAGGTTAAGTGTCTTGCTCAAGGTCACATATAGACAAGCAGAGCCAGGAATTGAACCAACAACCCACCACCACTGAGCTACCATGACCAATACCAACATTACATATATTTTATATCAGAAAATGACTTTTGATACTTAAGTAAATACAGTAAATGTCATATACACTAAGACTTTAACAAAAAGTGACTTGAACTTCTACCAAAGTCGTTTTCTGGTAACATACTTACTCAAGTATCCCTTTAAAGTACTTTATACAAGACTGACAATTAGTAAACAAAGTAATGCCGAGTCTGCAATTTAGATCACAGCTGCCATGTTTGCAGTTCAGTCGAGCCACCTGTTGAACATCACTTTTGGGAGTCACAAGTGATCGCCAACTATGTCAACTGTAGACTTCAAAACAATAATATGACTCGATTCACACATTTACAAACTCATACTCGCTGTGTACGAGACGTTGAAGCTGCAGCCCGGAGTGCAAAGTAGGTTACACGAGTACAGTTTTCAACATGGGTGATCTTATCTGCTGCCTCTGCATGTGAGCAGTGAAAGCTGTAACAGCAAAGCAGCTGTGTGATTGGGTTCGACACCCCTCCCTCCCTCCTCCCCCCATTTTTTTTATTTTTTTTATTTCAACAATGACCCTCTTGTCAATATTAGCCAGGGAGCTGCTGTGACCTTTCTTACTAACTTACAAACTGGCCTGTGTGTTGGACACGGATGCTTAATGCATTTTCCCCTGAAGGAGAATTATACAATGCACCGCTGGTCAGAGATTTGTATCTGAGTGTGTGTGTCTGTCTGTGTGTGTCTCCGCTTTGGCTGCTTCACCAAGTGTCCGTGTTCACACTGTGTGTGTGTGTGTGTGTGTGTGTGTGTGTGTGTGTTCCTGTTGTCAAAGTGCCACTGATTGCATCTGGATGTCAGTCCTGCAGTGGGAGCTCCTGAGTTCCTGCACAGTATGCTCTGCTCTCAGTGTTTGGCCGTCACATGTGACTGCATGTGAGGCTTTCTCAGCAGTACTTAGCAGCAGCCAGAGGAGGAGGAGGAGGAGGAGGAGGAGGAGGAGGAGGAAGGAGACCTGCTCTGTTCTCAGCTGTTCAAGACAGGATTGACTGTTCTATGTGGGTGAAACTATCCGACTCCCCAATCCCTACGCTTCACACTCACTCCCTCGCCGATTACTCCCCTTCGTTTTCAGCTGGCAAAGCACATGCATCGAAGGCCGATAACACAAGTGAGGCACCACTTATGCACAGGACATGACTTTCGCTGACTTCTCCGTCTCACAGTGGACAAACACAGGCAAGACTTCCTTCAGCATTGCACAGTCGTGTATGCACGTATAATCACAGAGCACTTCATGACAGCAACAACAAAGCCTCTGTCAACAGTGCACACTGTTCTGCTGTGTTGCCCTTTAACCACAATATTGTGTGTGAGGTGTCGCTCTGGTGCCACCTTCTGGCTTTGAAATGAACAGCAACATTACAGCATTACTTTTTCTCTAACCTTAACCATAACTAATACTGGCCTCATCCTAACCCTGACCTCTTAAGCCTGACTTTAAAAACACATCTTCACCTTAAAATGTAGTCATTTACATTATGGGGTCATGCAGACCCGGCTGCAGAAAAACATTTAAGGGGGGGCATTACATTTTTTCAGGGGGGCAAACTTTTTCAACCTATTTTTTATAGCCTATTTTATTTATTTATTTGCTTCAGGGTGAACAGTATGGCTCTGTGACCACTCCTACAGTGTGGAGAAATAATTTTGCTCTTACTAAAAAGGGGCAGTTCATCACAAAATCTACAAAAAAAAAAATGTGTCGTGCTGTGTACATTTATCAAATAAAGCATGTATTCAAGAAGATAGCACCATGCAGCTGCTTCACTACTGGAAAAAGAAGCACGGATGTCAACCTGAACACTGAAGTAAACATTCATACTGGAAGAAGTAGCTAAAGCAGCTGGGGAGCACAAGGAGCAGCACAAAGCAGTGTTACCCTTCTGCCTACACGTAACCTAAAGTTTGTGAGTGAGTGAGTGTAACTCGCCTGCATGATGCAAACTAGGCTCACCTGGAACCTAGTTTTAAGGATTTTTTTTGGCAAATGGAGCAAAGAAACCAGACAATATTCACATTTAAGAAGACATATCACAAAGTTTGTATTAATTGTAAAACAAAAAACAAAAAAAAAACCTCTCTAAAGATTTATTCATTGTTGCAGCCCTACTGGTTACCTAAATGTTTCACGAATATTACATGATAACAAAAAAATCTAAAAAAATATTTTGGGGCGCTGGGCACTATACGCCGCATGACACGTTTCCATGGCAACTGACCGGAAAAAGATGCGTGTGACGTCATGTTTACGTGCTCCCGATTGTTAAAATGTGTCTCTAAAGTAACGCTAAAATTTAAAAACAGAGGCACACATACGCAGTTACACAGGTACGCTGGTTATTTGTAGCGCTGCTGTTTTCCTTTAATAAACAGACCGCTCCAGTTCCACTGTAGGCACGCTAAGCGACACAAGGAGCTAACGGAGCTAACGTGAACAGTGCATGGACTTCGGTGCCACGGCACGAAAAACTAATTTTAACAATCGGGAGGCACGTAAACGGGCATTGCCCTGTAGCTAAAATAACGGACAATGCTGCGAGCGAAACGAAGACTTGTGGCACCCCCTGATGAATGTTTACGCCAGTGTTACTCTTTACTTCAGTGCTTCGGTTTCCAGTAGAAGTGAATGGCGCTGCTAGTAACTAGCGACCATAAACGTCAAGTGCTAACAGCGTACCATCTCATCGGTGACCCGCCCCCACCACCTGTGATTGGCCAGCATGTTGCCTTCGTTCGTTGGTTGGATTGGTTGAATTGTATGATCGATAAACCAAGATAGAAATAATAGAGAGCTGGCCACTCCGATGTAAAAAACAAAACCCAAATAAAATAAAAAGATCCCAGCCATGGACTGTATAAAAAGCCCAGGGAGGGCACGGCTGACTCTGTGGGCGGGCACGGCCCCCCAATGCCCGCCCATGCCGCCGGGACTGGGGTCATGGTTGTTTGTCCCAATAAGGAAGAAAAGTCCCCATAATGTGACTGTGTAAACAGATTTAGGTCCCCACCAGACAAGGAATACCAGGTACACACACATGTTTATGCAGCATTCAAAGTGAGGACCCTCATTGACATAATGCAATCCTGAGCCCCTTACCTTAACCATCACAACTAAGTGCCTAACCCTTAACCATAAGCCAAACCTAAACCTAAACCAAATTCTAACCCTAACCCTAACCTCAAACCAAAATGTCCTCACTCTGCATGGTTTATAACAGTGTTTCCCAACCCTGGTCTTCAGGGAACACCGCCCTGCCATGTTTTACATGTTGCCCTGCTCCAAAAACACCTGATTCAGATGAAACATTACATTTTTGGATAACAAAAAAACCCCCCAAAAAATAACAAAAGTTGAAACATTACATTTTTGCTATTTTGGGGGGATAACATTTGAAACATTACATTTTTTTTTTTTCTTTTTTTCTTTTCTTCAAAAATGTAATGTTTCATCTGAATCAGGGTTTTTTTTGAAGCAGGGCAACATGTAAAACATGGCAGAGTTCCCTGAGGACCGGGGTTGGGAAACACTGGTTTATACGATTGTTGGTCCTCACAAAGCCGCAAATATAAGAACACACACACACACACACACACACACACACACACACACACACACACACACACACACAACACACACACACACACACACACACACACACACACACACACACACACACACACACACACACACACACACACACACACACACACACACACACACTCACACACACACAGGACATTACATCAACTTACATTAATTTCCTGGAGACTAAATTAGACCATAATTCCTGCTGGACTAATCCCAACCCTGACCCTTAACCCAGTTCTAACCCTAACCCTGAAACCATATTTTAACCCTGAAAAGGCCCTTTCAAGTTGTGAGGACCAGCCCAAAATTACACTTTCTTTATTGTTATTTAACAACAACAATAATAATAATAATCTTAGGGTCTGAGCATTAGTTATTTGATTTAATACTGTATATCAAAAGCCTATCAACTCTATTTTCTCTTTATTCTGGATTAAAGGGACTTTAACTGTCACATTTTATAGAGTAATAATGTAAAAGTGTGCATTTAGTGAATCCTAAAAAGTTAACGGTTACCCAGAGTTTACTGTGTATGTGTGCAGCATGTGTCATTTCACCGCGTGAGCATGTTGGCCGTCATGATCAACACAGGTGTGAAACGCAAGCATCAGCGTTTTCCTGTTCCGCAGTTGAGTGCCGTGCCGGCAGAAACAGCAGCTCCAACCTGACACATTATCATATGAAGGGATATTAGAATGAGCGGTGGACGACTCCTTCCCCCCAAGCGTTTTACGAAAGCACGTGAAGATAAAATGCCTCTGCTCATGTTTTTGGCATGAGATACAGTAACAGAGCGGCTATGTCAGGAATCTCAACACTGGCATCTGCCTGCACCAGCTGTCATTGTGCACACAGGTCTGCTCGCTGGCTCTTAGAGCCTCGTCCTGTCATCACTGTCATATTTTTTATCAGCAATAAACATGAAATCCTAAAAAAAAAAAAAAAAAAAAAAAGCTTTGAAAGTGTCATGAAAATTCAAAATAAAAATCACGACAAGGGCAAATGTGTGCATCTTATTTCTGGTTTGTGCTTAATATTATTTAGATTTTTTTCAAGATATATCTTGTGACTGAGACTGTGGTCATGTGTTTTATTGATCCATTAGCATCAGGTCACGTTATAGTGGCACATATTTCTTTTTTATATATATACAGTATATATATCCGGACACCTTGAATCACAAGGTCTTGAAAGGACTTTGGTCTCTGGGAAAGTGCTGCGTCTGGAGTGAGATGCTCGTGAGCCACAAGTCAGCCTGACAGACTGACATGCACAGGTGACTTCTGCTTCTCTGCAGGTATGGGATTGAATATATATATAAACATTTGATTATTATTGTTGTTGTTTTTTTTGATTTCACAGTCAGATTAAGTGTTTTATACCATGTAACTTCTGGTTTTCATTCCCTGAATGAGTTTTACGGAATTAGAATTAGAACGTAGAACAAATTTGTGCTTACGTTTTGATATTTGTGACTTCTTTTTAACGTCCTTTACAAACAAACACATTATACAGTTTATACAGCAGCACACACAGATGTGTAACTTTGGCTTGTCTGTCAGTTTAGATGCTCATAAACATTAACAGAGTCATATGACCATCAGCGTGACACTCTATTATATCATCAAACTGAGTTAAAGCTCAGCTGTAATTCTAACGGCGACAGGTGAAATCATCTCAGTTCTGTCTTTCAGCGACTGGTTGACGCGTCACTATGGAGACATTTCAACTGAGGAAGACTCAGTCCCTGAAGAGTCTTTCGTGGACTAAGGAGGGGTCAGGGGTCACGACCAACCGAACCTCCTGGAACAGGAAGTCTGTGTCTCAGCTGGTGCAACAGTAAGTTTTACACCAGTGAGGGTGGAATGGCTGAGAAAGTGAATCAGATGTGTTGGTATTATGTCGTCAAGTGAAATTTTGCAGATAATTACACACTGAGCGTTGACGTGCCTGTGCAAAAGACCAGCAGAATCAGAGTAAAAGCAATAAAGTGTCGTCCTCCAGAGTTTGCTGGTTCAAATCCCCACCAGCTCAAAGGCTGGGGTAATCCCCCATTGCTCATTTTTACCTGGACACTCTAAATTGAGAGAGGGTCACATCCAGTTTTTCTCCTCGGGCCATCCAGCATTAAAACCTCTGACAACATCAAATATGTAGATTATCCACTGTGGCGCCCCCTAGAGAGGGAGAAGCCAAAAGAAACAAAAGATTAATTTGTGAAGCAGTAAATGTATGTTTAATCCAGTGTTTCCCAACCCTGGTCCACAGGGAACGCTGCCCTGCCATGTTTTACATGTTGCCCTGTTTCAAAAACACCTGATTCAAATGAAATATTACATTTTTTGAAAAAAAAAATAACAATAATAATAACAAAAGTTGATTTTTGGGGGATTTTTTTTTTTTTAAATTGTGATTTTTTTTTTCTCCAAAAATGTTATGTTTCAACTGAATCAGGTGTTTTTTGGAGCAGGGCAACATGTAAAACATGGCAGGGCAGCGTTCCCTGAGGACCAGGGTTGGGAAACACTGGATTAAACATAATCAACAAAGCAATCAGTTATTAATGGATAATGTGTAGAAGTCTATATTGCCGTTTCTGTGCTGTGTCCACATGCTTAAGTGTTTCATTCACGTTGACTTTTCACAGCTTTTGCCAGCTGATCCTTGAGTTTTAAATCCCTGTCAATTATTAATCTTCTTATAAATGTGCTCCAACAGGTATCAAAGCTGTGCTGACCTGAGCAGCATTGACAAGGTGCAGGAGCATACAATCCAGGTAATGCATGATTCATTTTAAAACAAGCATTTTAACATGGTTAAAAAAATACAACCTAGAAAGCATTTTTCTGCCACTGCGAGCAGGTGTCAGAACACTGTGCGGAGGGTCGATGGGGGAGGCAGCAGGAGAGCAGTGGGAGCGTGAGCCTCTGGGGATCAAGAAGAAGCTCCAATCTGTCCAGGAGTCGCTCCATGGACGTCCTCCCTCAGAGAGAGTCTGCGGGCACCAGAGCTCTGTGCGCCCTCTTTGAGTCCAAGGCCAATCTCGTGCAGCAGAGCTCCAACCTGGAGTGCACGTCTGCAGCAGGCAATAAAATGAGAGGAGACTGCCCCCTGCAGGAAAAGAGAAGTCACAACACTCCATTAAAGAATACTACTACTCAGGTTTGCAAGATTATATTATTATATTATATAATATTATATTATCACAGTGTGACAGAAACCGAAGAAAACCAACAAAGACAAATTATACGATTGTCCTGGCACGCATCTCTCTAAATTCGAGTGAACAGATTGTGGAAACAGACGCAAAACAATACACTATGTTCAGTTCTTATAAAAGTCACAGTTTAACATTTTAAGGAGTCTGATGAACAATACTACGTCTGTGTCAACTCTTAAAGGTTCCAGCGCTCGGTCGTACATCTAACGGTAAAACTGAACAGAAAAGTGTTTTTGGGTGGAGCCAAAATGAACGTGTGATAAAAACATGGCGGTCTTTAATGCGCTTGCCTCAAGTACACATATGAAAACCAGTCATACATAAACATAAACTTATGGCTGGTATATTACATGGTTATACACTGGACCTTAAATACTCTTAAAGGTACATTATGTAATAAATCTAAATCAACTGGCCATAAAATCCTCCTAATATGTCACAGACTCAGGAATAATGTTCATATAACAAACTGAACTCACCAACAACAACAGTACAGCCAAAATATTTGCATTAAAAAAATATTTTGCAGACTGCAAATCATGTTTATATTTTGAAATCATGTTTTGGCATGTGGTCTACCAATCATTGCAGTCAGCAGAGTCTCAGCTGCCGAGCAACCAAGGGTTGCCAGTTACGTCAGAAAACAAAACCTAAAAGACCCTGGTGTTTTGAATTTGAATGTAGTAACCGTTTTTGGCCACATTCTTACATATGGCACCTTTAACTTTTACCTGTATCACAAAACTGTTGATCAATGCCATATTTACCGTTTTTCAACAGCGAGCTGAAACCGTCTTCGTGATTATTCCATATGCTCTCGATCCACAGGGAACGACCCAGGTGGAGAGAGGAAAGTCCATGAACCCGCTCCAAGAGTCTACCGACAAAACATCCAGATACTCACACAGTGAGTAATGGTCATGTTACTCGTACTCACTGGGAACTCAGTGAGATGTGATAGGGCAGGTGGGATTAGTGCCACTGCTCCTCCAAATGCATGAGGTCACTGTTGTACTTTGGAGTCGCGGCTCATAGTTAATAATACTTGTGAAATCAAACATCATATGATTTGACCGTATTCCTTGCCAATTCTCTGTTTGTTTTCCCCTGATGAGCTATATACACATAATGTCTGAGCTGAGATACGAATGTGGACATTAGGCCTCACACACGCGATATGAACACATGAACCTATATTAAGTTCCCACTGAGCAAAAGGTATTTGACGTGTCACCACTCAAATCCTGACAGAGGAGAGTAAAGAGTAACCTCAAAGTGTTCTTTGGCCCTGAGATGCATCATCAATCAGCTAAATAAAGACCAGGATGTGCGAGTGTAAATACATAACTATGCATGAGGGGCACATGCTGAAGATAGGAGCGAGGCTGTCGCTGATGGCTCCGACAGTGACGCAGACACTGGTTTACTGATACTGATCATAGGGTACAAACCAAAACAACATTATTTCTTAGTTAATTTGGATAAAAGCATGTTTTTTGGGGGCGAAATATGAATGATTGTCTACCTACCTACCTACCTACCTACCTACCTACCTACCTACCTACCTACCTACCTACCTACCTACCTACCTACCTACCTACCTACCTACCTACCTTACCCTACCTACCTTACCCTACCTACCTACCTACCTACCTACCTACCTACCTACCTACCTACCTACCTACCCTACCCTACCCTACCCTACCCTACCCTACCCTACCCTACCTACCCACCTTTCTACCTACCTACCTAAGGGCTGAGGTTCTACCTGGAACCATTTGCGTTTGAAAAAGAAGAAAGGGGTTTTTCAAGGGTTCTTGGTAACACTAATGGTTCCAGTAAGAACCATTTTGATCCAGAGAACCCTTTCAAACCCCTATCCTGAATAAAGGGTTTTCAAAGGGTCCTTGATGGAACCCTCCAAAAGGGTTCCAGGTGGAACCTTTATAAAAAAAGGTTATTCCTGGAGCCAAAAAGGGTTCTCCTATGAGGACAAGCCGAAGAACCTTATATCGTTCTACTTAGCACTTTTATTTCTCAGAGTGAACCTTCCCACCTACCCACCTACACACTTAGAAATCAAAGTAAGAGACTGTACCTTTTGCTGTCGCTCCAGTTGTAACCTATCAGGGTACAAGCACTGTACCTTTCTCAGTGTGTACAGGTATATTTTTGTCACTAGCGTTGCAGAAATGTTCCTTTAGTCTCGTACAATTCTATCAAGAGTAAACACTTTTCTTCATTCATACACTTATAATCCACCTAACAGATTTCTTGAATGTAGTTTTAGTGTATCCAAACAGATTATTCACTATTATTATCATAATAATAAGACAAAAATAGTGTCTTTATGTGACTTCAGTTTACCAAAATAGGGCTTTTCGTGTGTTCCTGTTCCTGTGCTTTTTTTGTCTGACCCCACCAAACACCAGTGACACACATATTATAGGTCCCACCCAGCGCCTGTTATAGTGGGTGACAATGTAGCGATGGGAATGGGAGGTGGAGGGGTGCCCCAGTCCTTGGGTGACTAACGGGGGTGATTGCAGCAGCAGCAGCAGCAGCCGCCGCCGTCGCCAGCACACCCTCCCAAAAATAGCCAAAGTCTTCCACTGAGGCGGTGGGCTCTGATAAAAATCAGCTGTCGCTGAGGCCACAGCACCAGAAAGAGTTGAGTGAAGGCAGAGAAGAGAAGAGAAGAGGCAGCCAGCTGTATATCACACATCACACAGGCCCAAACACAGAGGACATACGCCGGGCACAGGGAGCGACAACAACGCTGAGTGAGTATCGTGAGGATTCATGTTATATATTCATGATATGGAGAAAGGCTGCTTTTACTACACGGTTTTATAGTATAATAGTAATTATAATATAGTCTAATACAACGTGGTTTGATTTTTTTTTTTTTTTTTTTAAATAAGCATGTTTGAAGGGTCACAGTTTGATGTTATTTTAACAAAATAAAATTCCTGTTCTGAAAATAAATGACAAGAATGACAACTCATTTTCATACAATCCAGTCTCGATCTACCATTGATAATAAATGGACATTTGTTTCACAGTTTTTATAGTAGTAATAACAAAATCACCAAAGTGCAAAGTGTTCTTAAATATGGTATACAATTTTAAATTCTATAAGGTTGATTTATCAGTTGCAGAGTGAGACGTTGGCACATTAGTAAACAGTTAATTGCTTAAACTGATCTGTTTGATTTTGTTGACACATTACTTGATCAGTTATCCCATTGTTTCCAATCTAAGATAATTGAAGCCCTGCCACAGATGGATGTGAAGTGACTGCGCTGCTTATACAGGATATAAAATCCAATCCTTTTATTGTGCACTGTTTGGGGGGTCTGAGACCCTCCGCTATGAGCTACCTTTTGGCGTGCAGGTTTTCATTACAGTCTGTGAATGTGGCTACAATTGACAACAGCTGATGGCGGTGAAGATGGTGGTGGTGGTGGTGACGAGCAAATACCAACTGCATCTCACCATCATTTGTACAGCTGCCAGCAGCCCAAAAAACGCCCTCGCATTGCTGTGCTGCTAATAGCTCCTCTCCATTCTCGGAGAATTCACCCACATCAAAGACATCATGTCAGCATGTAAAAGTCTGTCATTCCGTTTCGATTATTGGACAACAATTATTGATATTGTTGTGTGTTTGTGTGTGTGTGTGTGTGGTGTAGTTGAAGTTTTGGAGGGCGTGGACGCGTGCTGCACTTATTCTTTCTGTTCACCCAGCTATGAAAAATGCTTTAAGTCTGGACTCGTGAGAGGCGCCAGCTCGCTGCTGCATCCTTTTGTCCTGCGTGGGCTTAGTGTGTAAAAAGGAGAGATGTGCTCAAATCTGGCCATTAGTTACAGCCGGGCGGCTCGTGACCTCCATCCATTTTGTTCACTGTGCTGTACGTGTCCAGACAGCCTCTGAAGTTACCACATCTACTTGATTATTCATGATAATAATTAGAATAATAGCTAGTACAATCTTTTTTATGTCGTACGACAAACGCTCTCAGAGTTCGCTCATTTACGTAAGGTGCAAATCGCTAAAAATGGACACGAAAATTCAAAATGGCCGACTTCCTGTTGAGTTCAGGCCATGGTTCCAACTTTTCTGTTTGTCTTGGGCTTTAACATCTTCCCACCAAGTTTCGGGAAATTCTGTGGAACTCAATTTTGCTTCTGTTGGGTTCCCCTGTTTTCACCATAGCAACATTAGCAACCTTAGTCAGGACCCTGAGCAACGCACAGGCCTGCCAGTTCTCCGTGCAAAGTTTCAAGCGTCTTTATGCAAATTAACCCCCCTCAAAAATTACCGCAACGGGTGTTACCTGTTTAATTCAATTCAGTTTTATTTGTACGTTGCCAAATCATAACATACTCAAGACAACATCATGCAGCGCAGAGAAACCCAACAATACACACAATGAGCAAGCACTAGGCATCAGTGGAAAAACTCCCCTTTAACAGGAAGAAATCTCTGACAGAACCAGACTCAAAGATGTGCAGCCATCTGCCTCGACCGATTGGGGTGAAAGGAAAAATGGAGGACAGTGGAGAGGTGTTAATGCAAGAAAAAACAGAAAGAAGTCCAACAGATCACACAATGACAAAATCAAAGTCAAAGATCTGTCTCGGCTGGTTGGGGCGAGTGCAAAATAGGGGACAGAGACAACAAATCAACAAATCAACAATTATGTTAAAATAAGGGCAACAAGAGAGGGGGAGCATGACAGAATAACAATTATTCATTTTTATTCTTAATATTCACTTGCTTTAATAAATGGTAGCAATATTCAACTCCAGGTTAAAGCTGAGCTCATTTCCCTGTTTTTCAGTGGGTCAGGCTGTCACATTCCTTTAGGCAGGAGTTGATGGTTTGATGGCAGGGAGCTCACATAAACAATGTGCAAACAATCTGTTTCACCCCAGCTGAGCTTGCAGTTGTTGTTTTTTTTGTGTGTGTGTTTTTTTTTCTCTTCTTGGCGTCACAGTGTCCTGGGCAGCAGGCCAGCTGTGAGGGCCGGTTTATCTTGTCAGCTCCCAGCCATCCAATCCAATCGTAAACATATTGATTTGATGTTAGGATTGTTTAAAAAAAAAAAAAAAAAAAAATCAGCACAGTGAATCAAAGCGTGTGGTCGCCGTGCTACTCGAAGCCACTGCCAAGGTGCCAGACTGTAGCGGATGAAATTGTTTCCACAAGTCGACAGTGATAAGAAAGGTTCCAATATCACTATAAATACACACACTAAGAGCATCACTATAAATACACACACACACACACACACACACACACACACACACACACACACACACACACACACACACACACACACACACACACACACACACACACACACACACACACACACACACACACAGTTATTGCTGCCAGTCCACAGGTTATTTTACTCTCCTTATTGTTGTCTCCTATGGCAATCCATTTTAACATTTAATAGCTAGACTGGTTATGTATTACAGATATCTGTAATTCAATTCTTCCTAGTCAAAAACAACATTTCAGATATCCACAACGGCATCCTTCCCATCCACAATTGTCATTTCAGATATCCACAATGACATCCTTCCAAGGGCAAATGACATCACTTTTGCCATTCATGATTCAGATTACATTCTGGATATCTAGAATGAAACTCTCATTTCAGATATCTTCAATCCAATTGTTACTAGTCATTTGTCTTCGGAAGAATGACACTGTGGATAGGAAGAATGACACTGTGGATAGGAAGAATGTCATTGTGGATAGGAAGAATGTCTTTGTGGATATCTAAAATTAAAAACCCAATACACATGAATGGCAAAAGTGACGTCATTTGTCCCAGTAAGAATGACATTGTGGATAGGAAGAATGTAATTGTGGATAGGAAGAATGAGATTGTGGATAGGAAGAATTGAATTACAGATATCTGTAATACATATCCAGTCTAGCTATTAAATGTTAAAACAGCTTGTCATAGTCTCACTGAGTAAACTATTTCTAAACCCGTGATACCTTTTTTTGTTGTTGTTTTTTTTAATTACAGGTGATAAAAGCAGTCTATCAGCGACTAAGGGGGGCTCCCCAACCAGACCAACCGGAGACAAAATATCTACTTCCTCCTCCGTGAGAGAGAGATCCGCTCTATATCTGTCACGAGCAACAGCTATCGACTCCACAGGAGGCTCAGCACAGCCAGTGAGTTCTTGGAATTCCTCTCATTCCTCTGCACACACCGAGGTCAAGGGCTTCAGTAGAGAATGGCCGCTATGCTCCATCACAACAGAGCAACTCAGCGACACACAGACAATCTATTGCACACAAACATAAAGCGTCTATGCAGAAAGTAATGAACCAAAGTGCACAAAGAGAAACTGCAATATATATATATATATATATATATATATCCTTTTTTTCAACAGGTCATCAGTGTTCCAGCAAAAATATCTAAAAACACAAAGGTATTGTACTGTTTTCATGCCTTCTGTTGTTAACCGTGTGCTGTGGTTGTTCGCCAATTTTGCTTTGCTTGCATCAAACCCCCCCCCCCCACACACACACACACTTTAAAATGTTGTGGTACACAAGAAACAACTAAACGGTGACATAAAATGACACAACTTTTTGAACAATTTTCTTTCAGCGAAAGAAACAATGACCACAATATTATTTGAAAAATAAAAATATTACGCCTCAATTATTACTATATAAGACGTTTACAGAACTAAAACACCAATCAATCTGAAAATGCAAAGTTTTTAATAAATACAAATGTACATTTATGTGACGGCCTCCTAAATAATATCATTTTAAATAAGTATATATACTTCTTATGAGTACAACACAGTATGCCATGCAAGATCTTAGCTCAGTAATCTACTAAACTGGATTTAAAATTAAATGATAGTTCTGAATTTCACTGTTTAATCCATGTAATAATCCTGATTAACTGATCACTTGTCTTGCTATAAGTCAAAGTGGTTAATTTATGAAGAGCTTTTCCTACACCTGCAGCATTTCATACAGGTGTGAATATTGCACTTGCCTTGTCTTTAAAAAGAAAGTTTAAAAAAGTTAAATAAGAACAAATAAAAATTGGTTGAGCTTATGTTATCAAAGCCACTCAGAGTACAGGCTGAGTATTTGGCTGACATCTGCCTACTAACAGCTGTGAAGTGTTTCATTAACCCTGGTGTGACTGTGACGTGATAGCATGGTGGTGACAGGATGGTTTGCGATGAGATGACATCGAGACAGCTCAGAGAAAGGTAAAGTATGGCTTCAAATGTTCAATGCATGCTTTTCTACCATTTGCACGTGCATTCACTAATACTTAATTCTCAAAACTGAATCCTGACAATATTACTCCCATCTCTTTTTTTTTATTTCAAGATGGCTGACGCAGCCAGGAAAGTCACAGTTACACAGTCTTCTCTTGATGAAGATGACCTGCCTCTCCCTCCACCTCCTCCTGTGCCACCAAGACCCCTGGATTATGAGGTGCCTCCAGCGTTAGGTAGCCCCCCCGTGCTCCCACCCAAGGAAACCTTCTCCACGTTCTACCAAGAACGGCAGAAGAGTGAACTGAAGAGGCTCTTTAAACACATCCATCCAGACCTGCGGGCAAATATCGATGATGCCGTGGATGATGAGATAGTGAATGCCGTGCAGCCAGACAACACAAGTGCAGCAGACGCAGCTTATCAGTGTGAGGTCCAGTCCATGAGGTGGATTTTTGAAAACTGGAATCTGGACAACATTGGGGATCCTCATGCAACCAAGAAGATGCTGGATGAGGAGGAGTTAAAAGGTGGAGATGTCAGAAGCACGTCTTCTAGGTTTGAGAATATTACCGGCGTCCAACAAGGGCCTGCTCTGAGACAGACCTCCGTCTGCGGTGATGTGAGAGCATCGACATGGCTGTTTGAGACTCAGCCCATGGATTCTCTAAACAAATCCATACGAGAAGAAGGTGAGCTGGTCGAGGCGGTGCTGAAAGAACCCATCCAGCCAGGAGATGTGTCAGGAGCTCGTCTGCTTTTTGAGTCCAAACCACTCAGTGACTTGGGACGCTGCAACTCCATAGAAGATCACAGCTTCCTGAAACTTAAATCTGAGCTCCAGGAACAAAAAGGAGACATCCAGAAGACTCTGAAACTCTTCCAGGCAGAACCTTGCTGTGCTATCAGAGACAACAGCGGCAATATGCATGAAGTCAAATCCATCTGCCGGGAAGAGATCAACAGCAGCAACATCAGCACTGCCCGTTGGCTTTTTGAAACGCAGCCTTTGGATGTGATTAATAAGGGATCTGATGGAGTGAAAGTAATTCGGGGGATATCGCTGGAAGAGGGGCAGAGAGGAGGGGTTGACCAAAAGAAGTGGATGTTTGAGACTCAGCCATTTGACACGATCCAAGAGGGTGTCGGAGTGGACAAGTTTGAAGGAACGGTGGCTGAATGCACGGGAGATGCTGATGTTGTCAACAAGAGGAAGTTTTTTGAGCTGCAGCCACTGGCAGCAGTGAAAGGAGAGTCAGCAGAGATGGGAGACATAATGGGGGGAGATGTCAAGACGTCCCTGTGGCTATTTGAAACTCAACCCATCGAGACACTAAATGACACTTACGAAGTCGGGCGTCTGAAGAAAATTCCCCTTTCTGCTGACGAACAAGGAGAAGTGAAAGGCAGAAAGCAAATGTTTGAGAGCTGCAGTATTAAAGAAAAAGCCCCATTCAAAAACCAAGAGATCGAAAAGGGAGACGTTAAGGGATTCAAACATCTCTTTGAAACAATTCCTTTGAGCAAAATCCTGCATTCTGATGAGGAGATCACTGAGAAGGGAAATGCCACTGCAGCAGACAAAGCAACTCATCTTTATGCAATAAAGGACAGCTCTGGAAACCTCCATAAGGTCACAACAGTGAGCCGAGAGGAAATCATCAAAGGGAAGGTGAAAAACTACAAGTGGATGTTTGAGACCAAACCTTTAGATGGACTTGCAGAGGAAAAAGAAAATGTTGAGGTAATCAAAGGCATCACCAGACAGGAGGATATAAAGGGCGATGTCAAAATGGCAGCGTGGCTTTTTGAAACACAGACCATAGAGGGGATTCATTCCAAGTTCAACGTGGCAGAGCAAACTGCCTCCACAGAAGAGGAGTCTCGTAAAGGTGATGTGAAGGCTTGCAAATGGCTATTTGAAACACAACCAATGGATGTTTTGTATGACAAATCAGAAAAAGTGAAAGATAAAGAATCAACTGACAAGGCCAATGTGAAGTCCATTACTTGGCTTTTTGAATCGCAGCCTTTTGATAGCATCAGGGATGGAGAGGAGTGCAATTTGAAGCTCTGCAGCACCACACAAGATTCTGTGAAAGCAGAGGTTGGTGTTCAAACAGTCAAACATCTCTTTGAAACGGAAACCCTGGATAAAATAAGAAAAGATACTAGTTCAGAACAAGACATGAGATATGTTAGCCAGGTGGACTTTCAGTCGGGAGATGTCTCACGAGTCAAAGAACTCTTTGAATCCCAGTCACTTGATGAAATAGGAACCGAAATGGCGACATCATCGGATGTCCATATCCAGAGTGATCAAACCGAAAAAGGTTCAGTCCATAAATATACTTGGATGTTTGAGAACTGTCCCATGAACCTGATCAATAAGGACACTGATGATGCAAGCACTCAGAGAGTGAGCGGTGCTGACTGTGGCGATGTCCCGAACAAAAAGTTTGTATTTGAAACCTCTTCACTGAACAAAATCCACAGTGAACCTCTTGAGCAGAACTTTGTCCCTGAAGAACAGTCTGTGAGCAACGTAGATGTGAAATCCAGCACCATGATGTTTGAGTCGCTGCCGCTATACGCCATCAGAGACAAAGAGGGGCAGTTTCACGAGGTCACAACTGTGAAAAAAGAGGAGGTAATGAGTGGTGACGTAAGAGGAGCAAGGTGGATGTTTGAAACCAAACCACTCGATGCCATCAAGGCAGAGAACGAAGTTTACGTGATCCGAGCTGTCACACAAGAAGATGTCAAAAAAGGAGACGTCCAATCGGCCAGATGGAAGTTTGAGACGCAACCTTTGGACTCCCTTACCAGCCACGAGGAGTCCTCTTTCAGAGGCATTGAAGACTTTGGAAGCAATAATGTGCAGCTCAATAAACAGATATTTGAATCTGAAGAATCCTGCAAGAACTTTGTGCGAATGGTTAGTGTCACTGATGTCCAGCGAGGTGACGTCAGGACGTCCACCTGGCTATTTGAGAATCAATCAATTGACAGTCTGAAAGGGGAACCCCAGGAAGAAGGTCAAGTAAAAACAGTCCACAGGGAAGACAGCCAGAAAGGAGACGTGAAACGCTGCACTTGGCTGTTTGAATCTCAGCCTCTGGACAAGATCAAGGAGCCCGAGGATACCTCAAAGCAAGATGTTGAGGAGCAGCTACCAAAGACTGATGTGAAGTGCACTACATGGCTCTTTGAGACCACTCCATTAGACAAAATTACTGCCAACAGTGTTGCTGACAGCCTCTCCTATCTGTACCAAATGTCTTTTGTTCACTCAAGTGGCATCATAATAGAAGCAAATGAGAGTAGGAATGTGAACATGGTGAAATACCTGGTTGAAAGAAACGAAGGTGTGCAAATCCAGAAGGAAGAGGTTATTGAAGGAAACATAAAGAACATCATGTTGAAACTCTTACTCAAACCAACCCTAAAACCTCATGTGACTCTCCTCAGAGAGGTGGAGAAGGGTAATGTGGAAACCACTGTGGCAGAAATCCCTGTCTATCAGTCAGACCTCGAGAGGGATGAACAAATACAAAACATTGTCCACATGATCAATGAATTGTTTGTGGACGACAAGGCTTTGAAAAAAGGAATCATAATGCAAGAGACTCCAGAAGGACAAGCGGAGATGTCAGTCTATTCACTCATGTGCAATTATGAAACCAAAACTGAGAGTCACGTCATAGAGAGAGGAGATGTAAAGTCGGCAATTGGAAATCTGTTAGCCACTGCCAATAGTCAGAGGACTGCAGCGTCCTGTCGAGTGGATGAAAATGAAAAGGGAAATGTGAACTTGTATAAGAGCTGCATTGAGAAAGGAGATCTGCACTACCTGAAAAGTCTTCACACTGAGCTGTCAGAAGACGAAGTCGATCACGGCCTTGCTTCTAAAGAACAGATTGAAATAGTTCAAGGCAATGTGAAAGAGGCGAAGAGAAGTCTCTGCCACCACAAAGAACAGGTGGAGCGAACCATTTCTGATGTGCTGCCAGGGGATGTACAGAGTACAAAAAAGGTTTTTTCCGCAGAGGGCTCTTCTAGTGTTGAAAACTGTGTTTCAAAGGAAGAAATCATTCGTGGGGATGTCTTATCGGCAAAGCAACAACTTACAGTAAAGCAACAAGTCATCGTAGAAAAAGAAGAAATTGTTGCTGGGGATATTAAGGCCACAATGCAGTCCTTAGAACGCGCAAAGCAACAGAGCATGTGTGTAGAGCGGGAAGTCATCAAACCTGGAACTATCTATGACATCGATCTGTCGGTGCAAGGCACCGAAGAAGAAGGAAGCACAGTACAAAAAGAGGTCATCATATCTGGAGACGTGAAAGCAGCTAAAAGATCCCTTGAAATGGCGAAGCAGCAAAGCATGCACGTGGAGCGTGACGCCGTCGTTCCCGGAAACATATACAACCTCAATGTCTCAGCCCAAGAGGAACGCTCATCTGCAAGCATGCAATCTACGTGTTCGTCTGCCTCCAGAGGCCAGCAAGTCAGGACTTACCCAAAGGTCAGTGATGCAATAAAAGATCAAGAACACCATGCTTCCTTTGAGGCTTGTCAACAAAGAGCAGTTGTAGTCAGTAATTGTGCATCAGAATCACTGCCACCTTTTGTAAGCTATGACTGTAACGGCCACACATCAGAAGATGAGAGAGAAGTGATCAGAGGAGATGTAAAGGCAGCGATTAGGTCTCTGCAGACTGCAGTGCAAGAGCAAAAGCTCCCAGATAAAGAGGATGTTGTGAGAGGTAACGTTCAATTGGCTCTGCAGTCTCTTGAGAAATCTAGTGTAAATGTGTCCAAAGGAGACTATAAGGCCGCAATGATATACAAGAACTCAGGCAGGGCTTGTTCAGAGAGGAGCAAGACTGTGCACAAGCAGTGTGTTGTGGTGCCTCTGCCTCCGTCTGACACAAAATTGTCTCCTTCAATTTCAGTAACCTATGAAGAACAACCACCCATTACGACAAAGAATTCAACCCCCGACTCTGTTGCAAACGGAAGCCCAAACTCGCCGAGGTCTGAACGCGTGACCTCACCTCCACCACTCCCTCAAAAGACTAGTGAAAAACCACAGGAGCAGAAACCAGCGTTACCACCAAAGCCACAATGGGCAAAGTCAGTAAATGTGGAGAGACTGGTTCCCCCTGCCAACAAAGCTGATTGCCCCACAGATGGTGGAAAAAGTGCAACGTTTCCTCCAAAACCAAGCAAACCGTTCCCCGTACAAGAAAACAAAACCAATGAGCAACCCTTACGTGAAACACACCAGCAAAACCGTGTTCATGAAACAGTGCAAGGTTCAAGCCACACAACTGAAAATCCATCAATGAAGTCAAAGACTCAAGAAATGAAGAAGGAAAAGAATGCAACTCCACTTAATGAGGAAACATTGAGCCAAGCAACGCCCAACACTGTGGAAATGGAGAGAAATGTGATAAAAAGAATTAACGCAGCTGAGGAGATTCAAATGTGCATGAAGAGTTGCGCAGAAGATGGCGCACAGGAAATGAACGTGAGCTTACAGGCAGCGCTGCAGAACTTTCAAAAAAAAGAAACTGAGCATCTAGATAGAAGAGTGCCCTCGTTATCCAAGAAGGTAATAGTAATAAATGACGGCAACAACAAAATCCCTTCTCACAAACACAAATCAAGTCTCAAACACGGCAAAACTGAAGAATCGCCTGTGTTGACCAGCTGCCAGGTGGATACATGCCGCGTACAGCAAGACGACGAAAAGCGTCAAAAGGTTGAGGATAAAGTTGTCATGAGAGAGAAGAAAGCACGCGAGACAGAGGATCAGCGGCGGCAGAGGCTTTCCGTTCACAAGGAGGAGATCATGAAAGGAAACGTGAAGGAGGCCATGGAAATATTTGAAAATATACGAAAACGAGAGGAACTCAAAGGAATCCTGTCTCAGGTCGAAGAGATAGAGGAGGAGAGCAGCAGCGCCGACACAAAATCACTGAACACATTTTACGACAACGTCCCCGAATGGATTGATACGCCGAGCAGAAACGCTAAGCAACGTAAAACACAGGAAAAGAAAGCTGAAGCGGAGGCGCAGGACGACGATCTAGAAAGCATCTCCTCAGTGGACACTGCATATGAAGATCTGGAGAAGGCGAGCAAGGAAATAATGAACCTGAAGCAAGAAACATTGGCAAAACTTCTCGACATCGAAGAGGCAATTAAAAAGGCGCTGTACTCCGTTTCCAATCTGAAGTCTGAGGCTGACATCGCAGGCCTGTCAGGACTATTTGATGAATCTTTAAAAACGGAGCAAAATCTGCAGCCTGTCAACAACATCAGGAAAATAAGCATTGGGTCAAGCAAGGCCAAATCAAGTCCGACCAAAGACACAACTAATGTGAGTCAGCAAGCTGTTGCAGATTCAAGTCCCTCCCAGCAAGAAGTGCCCAGACAATCGCACAACAAGCCACTTGTCAGACAATCCTCTTCGCAGTCCTCTCCATCGTTCATCTCAATTCACTCCGCTGCCAGAAAGTCTGCCGAACAACCAAAGCCGCCCCTTTCCACGTTCAAACCGAAAACGAATGGGAGTTCCCAAGTTCCCAGAGCCGCCGAACCTGCTGCAAACACACCACGCAAAGTCAGCGTGCTCGAGGTGAAAACTGTTCCGGAACAGCCGAGAGGAATCTTCGGGACAAAGACGGTCAGCGAAACATACGAAGAGACCGACGGCTTTGGCAACGTATTCGTCTCCTCCACGACTTCGACGGTCGTCACCAAACAAAACGACGCGAAATCGTCTGCTCTGTTTGAAGTAGTTGGGAGTCCGACCCGATACGAGGTTGTGACATCGCCGTCAATGCAAAGATCCGGCCGCAGCTTTGGAGACAAAGCCAAGAACGACGGGACAGTGTTTGTAACATTTAGCCAACCAAAGGAAAAGCACTAAATGTGCCTTTAATTATTAGACAGTGTATTTCCTAGTCCTTTCATTTTAGGAGCGCAGTTATTCTGCTTGTTTGTATATGACTTTTATGATAATAAGATGTTTTGTTAGTTATTATACCAATGATCTAATATAAAAGAAATGCTGAGTTTTTATTGACATGAAGTGTCTTACAGATTTTATACATGTGCAAATTGAAGAAAATAAAGATAAATATGTTGTATTGGTACCAATTTCGTTTATTTCTTGTGAGTTGGGAGTATAGGAACTTAAAAGACGTTCAACACGTTTGCTGAAAGGACTTGAACTTGACAGAATAATCTTAAAGCAGAGAGAAACCCAATGATTATCATCATTGTGGGTTTGTATCATGATCCCCTAAATCAGTTATGTACTTGAAATCTTAAATCCTGATTTAATTTCAAAGTGCAAACAAATGCCTTCTTCAGGTTTAGTTCTAGACCAGTTTGATAAAACCATGTTGACTGGTCACCAACTGCCAGTCTTCATTATTTGTTCACTGTGTGGGATAATATTTGAGTATTCTTTGACTGAAAACTACACTACATGGACAAAAGTATTTGTCCACACCTGTTAAGTATTGAATTCAGACGTTTCACTCAGGCTTTGGGCTCAGCCCCTTATCTCCAATGAAGGACAATCTTAACACTTTGGCATACCAAGACATTTTGGACAATGCTATGCTTCCAATCTTTCTATCTATAAAGCCATGGTTGGACGAGTTTGGTGTGGAAGAACTTGAATGACCCGCAGAGAGCCCTGACCTCAATCCCATCGAGCACCTTTGGGATGAACTGGCACAGAGATTGTGAGCCAGGTCTTCTTGTCCAACATCAGTGCCTGGCCTCATACATGTCCTACAGAATGAAATAGGCACAAATTCCCATAGAAACATTTAAAAAAATCTTGAGAAACGTCTGTTTCAACTGCAGACGAGGGCACAACTCATATTAATGCACTGTATATGTGCCTGTTATGCAATGGTCAAGTGTCCCAATTATTTTTTCCATATAGTGTCTAATGTGAACTGTATTATGGATCCAAAACTAAAAACACTAATTAAATACCTTCCAATTGTTATACATTTTCAATTGTTATTGTGGTTAAGCCACACTGAAGCTAAATATACCATATTTTGCCCCTTAACATGGAAAAAAAAGGACTCGGTTATCTTAATGCACATTTGTTTTCAATATAGTTCCAGTCCACTACCAAGGAAATGTGCTCTGCCTGTTTGACACCGGTCTATCCGATGGAAAAAATGGTGGCCAATAAACTTATCCTGCACAACAACTGTTTCTGCTGTAAACACTGCCACAAGAAGCTCAGGTGAGGGCGTTTGTTTCATTGTAAGATATAATGACAAATCAGAGTTTTTAAACACAAGATTTAAGAAGTGAATACAGTGAAATCACTCACTGAAGCTGATCTAATACGGATAAAGAATCACAAAATATATATTTTTTTTTACTTTAATTCAAATTTTAAATGTAGCCGTTTTTGTTTTTTATTTCAGCATTCACAACTATTCGTCTCTCTATGGGGAGTTCTACTGCATCACTCACTACCAACAGCTCTTTAAAAGAAAAGGAAATTACGATGAGGGGTTTGGTCACAAACAGCATAAAGACCGCTGGATTCTCATAAATAAAGGGACAGATGAACCGGATGAAGTGTCCACCCTCAAATCTACAAAACCCAAGTCAAACACTGGCGACCGCTCCCGTGACATCTCTGCTAAAGCGTTGGTTACAAAGTCACCCGTGAGAGAGGCGGGGTCTAACAGCGGCGCCGACGTTAAGGGCAAACTGAAGATGAGCTGGCCACCAGAGACGAAGAAGACTACTGGTGTTGTTAATACTTCACAGAGGACATATACACCGAGTATGAAAGATAAGGTAGTCAACTATAGCAAGGCAGAAACGTACAACACAAGCTCTGCAGAGCGTCATAAAAATCAGAAGAACCAATTAGAGATGAACCACAAAGGAGAAAAGAAAGTCCAATCGAAGGCAGCAGGGATTAACTTGGCTCATTCGCCTGCAGAGGAACCAAACCCAAACAAAGCTGGACGCATCCAAGACGGCTTTTCTTCAGGAAAAGCTTTAACCGTCACAAATAGAAAAAACGAGCAAACTAACGATGTGCCTGTCTCCAAAACCAAGGACAACCCTGTAGTGAACAAACTGGATAAAACTAAGAAAGCTGTACGGTTTTTGCCAAATGTTGACATAGCTCAGTATGACCAGCCTCAAAATGATCTCACGTTGGGAGACAAAAAAGAGGACAATCAGGTGAATGTTGAAAAATCCGAGAATAAATGCGCTGAAGAAATGACCGACAGATTGGACCAGGAGTCTCATGTTAGAGCAGACATCGGTCAAGAGAGTCCACGAGCTGATATCGCTGTTCTGAATGGAGTTGCTGAGAGGGTTGAAGAATCACACCACATACAAAGTGTCAGTGAATCCATCAAATCCACTCAGGATCAAAACAGACCAGCTGTTATTCCAAGAAGCTCAGTCCATCCGTCACAAGATCCAAGCGCTCTGCACATTTCTGCAGGTGGTCAAAAGCCTGAAATAGAGGCTACCAGCTTCGTCAATGTGCAGGAACATGATGATGTTCAGAAGAAACCAGCTGTGGTTGTAGATTCTATGAAGGGCTCTGCTAAACAGACTGAAAAGACAAAGGCCAAATCTGGCTCCGTGTCCAAAGGAAAGAGTCCATTATCAAAGTTCTTCACGTCAGGTGGGAGCGACAAAACGAACAAAGCTGACCCGAAAGATGCCAAGAAAGCAGATGTCAAAGCGAGCGGTGGACTTTTAGGAAGACTGTTTCAGTCGTCCGCAGAGAAGCCCGAGGACAAGACCAGATCAGACACAAAGGGCGAGAGACAGGAAAAACCACATGCTGATAAGAAAAGGTCGGAGGTGGCAAAGGAAGCCATTACAGAAGAAATGCAAAAGGAAGATGGCGCGCCTCAGGTTCCCCCTCTGGAACGAGAGAAATCAACTTCTGCCGAGCCCAAAACACTGCAGAGCAGCAAAGATGAGACATCCGACCTGGATTGTGCGAACCCAACAAAAGATCGAGAGTCTGATTTACAGCGCTGTGAGACTGAAGTACCGACTGTGACTGATCCCGGACCAGCTGAGTCTGAAGATCCTCCTGAGGCAGTGAACCAAACATCTGAGGAGCCAGACACAGCCGAGAAAAATGGTGGTGAAGTCACATCCGTCTCTGCCGACCCACCGTTCGGTCAGATCATCGGCGGCGACGACGTTGTTCAAAATCCAAACGAATTCTTAGAAACGCCAGAGGGTAACGAGGGAAACCTGACGCAGGGAGCAGTTTCCGATCGCGACCACAAGCCTTTTCGAGATCCCTGCGATCTTTTCGGTCCGGTTTTCGGGAACACACCCGGCGACGTGTTTTCCTCGCCTGCGAGTGAATCTGCAGCGGAGAGCGAGGTGATGCTCAGCGTGACAGTTCAGCCCACAGTCACTGAGCCGGCGCTTCCGGCCCGAGACGACAGTCAGACGTCCGATCCTTTCATGACGCACGGCAACACCAGTGACCTTGACATATTCGGTGTCAATGACGTGCTGTTCTCTCAGCCTCCTGCTCTTAACGTGCCTGATCGGGGAGGAGCTGAAGCCTCCGCAACACAAACATCCGCCTTTTCCAATGACATATTTGGACTCGATGTCATTTCGAACGACACAGATGTGTTTCCTGCCGCTGCTAATCCACTGCAGGATGCACTGGGGTCAGACATATTCTTCGCCGGTGCTCCTTCAGGCAGCCACACCGATCTGTTTGCTGATGACATTTTCACATCAGGACAAAGTCTTCTGCCGTCTGTGTCCACGGCAAGCAACGCCGATTCATTTATGGACATTCTTACAGTGACTGACGGCAAAACTGCAGAGCAGTCGACAGAGAACGCGGTCACAGACAGCAGCTGGATGGACGATCTGCTCGGCTGATGTGATGATTAACGAATTATATGAATCCTGTTGTTCAAAATGCACTTTTTAAGGATACAATAAATCACCTGACAGTTAATTAGTTCAACATTTTAGATGTAAAAACCACAACATATGGATATGCACATTAAAAGTTAAAAATCTAAACGTTTTATTGTGAAATACATGAGTATATATAATTAAAAGAAGCTCTGCTAATGTAATAATCAAGATGAAATGTGATTTTAAAATATTTTGTAAATCAGGTACATTTTCAGGTAAAGATTATCTCTGGTCAGCAGAAAAGTACAGAAAAATTCCAAACAAAAAAAAAGAAAACACAGACTTTAATATTAGAGAGGAAACCTGTGAGATTCACCAGACTAAAGAATTATCTCTATGGGTTTTATTATTATTAATAATAATAATAATAATAATAATAATAATAATAATAATAACCTGAACCAGAGGCAGCATACATGTATATGCACAACACCTCTGTTAAACAAGGTGCTTCAACATCAGAACATATATATATATATATGTTGTTGTTTTTTGAAGTGTCCCAGTGACGTTATCTGCCTAATCCCAGCTCAAGATAGAGATAAAAGGTTGGAGGCTGTAGCATATTGTGCTTTAGACTGAACCATCTCTGAATAATGGGAAGATAAACTCAATCCAGAACACAAATAGCAAATTATAAGTTGATGTTTTTTGCAAACACTGATGAGTAAAAGTGAACAAATTCACTTAAATATACTGGAGTGTTTTATTATTTTACTTTGCACCATGCAACAGAAACATTCCACATTTTATTTAAGTATTAAATGGTTATTTGGTCTTGTAGGTACAGACTAGAGCAGAGGTGTCAAACTTTTGTGTATTATGCGTTTCTTTGAAAGATTATATATATAATACAATATCATAAAAGTACATGAAGACAATACAGCATATGATTTATTTTGGTTTGACCTGATACGTTTGTGATTTGTAGTAAACTGAGTTAATTTTCAGCAAGCCAGACGTACGGTACATTCTCTCAGTATTTCATTTAAATACTTGAATTTAAATCAACATTTGAACACAGTCCACGTGCATATTTCCTTCTCAACAATATACAGGTAACGTAACAGCAAATGTAATTAAACAATCTAGAATTTGGTGGCTTTTGTGCCGCTGTTTTCAGCCGTGTTGAGAACTCTTTCACTCTGCTTGGTGGCAACAATCCTGAAATGAAAAGGAACACAGCATTTACATGATTTAATTTCAGTATTTTCTTCCAACAGCCTCTTTGTTTCGTCAATACTGTTTCCATTAAGAAATGTATCAAAGGAGAGGTTTTACTTTAAGTTGTGGATGTAATTTTGATGGGCTAAAAATGTTAATCAAAAGAACACGATGGACAATAAAGCCTATTATCTATTTGAAAACATTCTATTGGCTCCTCTCATCATTTTGCTCAGAAATTGTGTTCCAACAAGGTTTGATGACATGAATCAAAGAATCCTGCTTTGCTTACCTGTTGTTCTCAAAGAAATCAGCTGAATCAGGCAGGTCTTTGTCCCCGGTTTCAGGGAGAAGAAGAGCAAGAGCGCCACTGACCAACAAAAGGCTGCTGAAAACAACGATGGGTATGGACTGGTGGTATATGGACAACATATTAAGCAGCGCAGACAGTGGCCCTGATAATCTGGAAAATGTGTTGACCAAGCCGACGGCAGCTTGCCTGAAATAGTGGAAGATGGAGTGCATGTTTTTAAATAAAGACATTGTTAAGGTTAATGTATATATACAATATCAATCTCTTTAAAGGAGACATATTATACCCTATTTCTCCAAGTTAACCTAGTGCCTGTCTCTTTAAATGCAAATGAGACACAGGAAACTACGTCAGCGACACTGAGGCTCCGGCAGCTAACAGCAGTTAGCATTTGGAAAAGCCATCATTTGCCGAATCTAACCGTCACATTGAGTCTGGAAGTTTGTGTAGAACTCTGTGCTGCACTGTGCAGCCAAGAATAGAACACTTTGCAGACTTCGGCTCTTCCAGATACTATTGCCCTCGCCTGCACTCTCGCGTTTTTTGGGGACAAAGCGGAGCTCTGTGAGACAACAATTCCAGGAATGTCTCATTGTGACGTAGCAATGAGTGCGGAAGTCAACATCTTTTCAACAACTAGTCAACATCGTTTTTTCATCTTTTTTCACACTTTGCCTACTCATAGGGCCTCCAGAGTCCCAAATATAAGTATTAAAATGATTAAAAAGTTGATTAATAATATGTCTCCTTTAAAACTTAGTTTTACCTGACAGAAGTGGGGAACAGCTCCTGCGTGTAAACAGTGTTTACTGAAACACCCCAGGTGAGGAAGAATTTCCCTGTGGTTACAAGTGCTGTGATAACAGCAACACTGTCTGGAATTTTAAAAAAAAAGAAAAAAAAAAGTATATTAACACATTTGTTCTCATGTACTTAATGTGAAGGGCAACAAACTCACCTCGAGGGAAAACCACTGTGGAAATGCACAGGATTCCTCCTGCCAGGATGGTTAATGTCCTAGATTTTTTCCTCCCTGCCCGCTCCAGAAACCAGTAACACAGACCATGTGCTGGAATCGCAGAGATCCCAAACAGGGCCTGCACCACGAAGATGCTGACGCCGAACGTGCCCACATTCAGTTTGATGCTAAATAAGGCTAGATTCATGGAAAAACTACAACCGCACAATGAAAGTGTATTAAATGATAATAATAATAATTATTATGTTAATTATAGTAATACTCTTAAATGTATTCCACTTACTTAACAAGAGATGAAATGAAAAGATATTTCATCAAGATTTTTGAGGTAAAAATCATTTTGATTCCTCCACTGTCAACTTTTTTTTTCTCAGTTACCTGAATGACAGATACATTATTATTAGTAGTAGTTGTAATAATAATCTGAATCTTCATTTTTTAGAAGAACCTCATGCTTTAGCCTGAGGACACAACACCAAACACCAGACATTCCCACCAGAGATTTTGTATTTAGTGTAATATGAAAAACTAAGTGATTAACTGTGCACGTGCTGAATTTAGCTCTGAGCTAAAAGCAGACTCACAATAACCACTATCCTTAAATAACCCCTATTACCAAGACAAGCAGATCCTCTGGGACACTCCTTTTATTGACCCTTGCAACTCTTCGTATAGTTTCATTCGCTTCCTCAAATCTTCCTTTTTCCAGCAGCCACCTCGCAGATTCAGGAATCCACCTTTAAAAGAAAATAACATATTGTCAGTGTTTAAATCACGTCTGCAACTCACAACCAGGTGAATGGCACATCAAGGGTTAGAGTTAGGTGAAGATTTCGGAGGATTTAGTTGCAGATATTGAATAAAAAGTTGAAAAGATCAGCCTTTTATATGTGCTTTAAGCAAGGACCTTGCTTTACAGTAGACGCCATCTTCATCATCATCAACAACACAGACACATACACATGTCGTGCTAAACCTAATTTCGTGATGATAGAAATAAACTTACCATATGTACACACATACGATGGCTTGCATTGCTGTCCAGATGTACTGAACGATCCTCCAGTCACGCACAAAGTAGTTCACCAAAGCGATGACAACCTGTCCAACGGCTGAAGACATCTGACATATGCAGGTGGCTAAAGACCTTCTGACTCCGAGCCACTCAGTCGCTGTAGAATGCAAAGATAATTCCTTAAAAACTGAAGAGAGAAAATATATATATCAAAGAAAAAAACAGCCATACCTAATAAAACTGAGTTCATTTTCATTCCTGCAAATGAGGCACCGAGGATGAACTGTGCCACCAGGTACGTGTAATAATTTTGAGACAAAGCAACGACTAACACAAATATTAGCAGGAGTATCGCTGGTAGCTGTGTGGTTCTCCTGCGGCCGTACCTAAAGGTTACACGATGGGAGAAAGAGAGAGAGTTAGGTCATATTTTGCCAATTCAATTCAATTCAATTCAATTCAATTCAATTGAGTTTTGTTTGTATAGCGCCGAATCACAACATACATGATCTCAAAGCACAAAGACAACATCATCGAGAGCAGAGAAAACCAACAAGTGGAGAGAAAAAAAACACTCTCTTTTAACAGAAGAAGAAATCTCTGACAGAACCAGACTCAAAGATGTGCGGCCATCTGCCTCGACTGGTTGGGGTGAAAGTAAAAATGGTGAACAGAGGAGAGAAAGGAAGCAGAGGTAGAGATATACACCAATTGTTAGTTATAAGTTGAGACAAGACAGTCATTTACACAGGCAGCAGCAGCAACAGCAGCAGAGATTCTGTCCTTAAATATCACTTTAGGTCACTTACGACTGACCGAATGGTCCGAAGATGAACGCACCCAGAACTGAACCACTCATGAAAACTGTTTTCACAAATCCAGGCATCAGTGACATGTCACACACAAAGTCAAACTGCATAAAGACACAAAAAGAACAGAAAATGATGCTCAGAAGAAGGAAGTCAGCACAGACGACAGAAGAAAACTTGTAATACTTGTACTGAACTTACATCAGTGACTATTGTCGCCTCATACTGTGTGTTATAGTAAACCCAGCCATTCAAGCAACCAGTGGTTTCATTGAGTCTGTGCTGCCTGATGACACTAATGTTCTGGTCCACGGGGACAAACATACGACACTGGCTGAACGTTCCATTCTCCTCCCTGGGCACGGTCAGGTCCAGCTGCTCATCGACGCTCAGGTTAGAATCAGCTGCGAGGATCCAGTCTGTGTTACAGTGTCTGTCTGGATCGGACTGGATGAAAATGAAGCTGGTCACTAAAAACGGAAATAACACAAATTGGAAAGAAAATCCCAAAAGGAGCATCTTCTGAAATAATCCAAAGTCTCCGATGGCTGTGAGGATTTCTTTAGTCGTCACTGCCATTTTGACACCGTGGATGAGAACAGAGACTCGGTCATGGTTCTTCTTTTTAAAGCTCAGAATTGCACGTGAATTCATGTTTAACCACTAGATTAGTCAAGAATAAGCTCATGCGTAAACATCACATCATTTAATCCTGTTGAATACGTTGTAAAATGTGTCATATTAACAGGAACTGTGTTAAGATGTAATTAAATGAAATTCCCTTCACGTGTGCGTGAAAAAACTGAAAACAAATCTACAGCCTTGCTGCGAGTATCCCATAAACGAGGGAACGACAAGATACAATCACATGGATCGAGGACTAGGTCTTCTCTGAAAAATCATGATTAACGCTCTGACAACTAACAAGGGAAGAAGGGAACTTTTGAAGGGGCAGTGGTAATGAACACCAGGTGCAATGGGGACGCAGTGAAGACAGAGACAGTGAGCACAGACAGCGGAAACCCTTCACTAAAATAAAACAGGTGTGAAGAAACAAAAACCGAAAACCCTAACTAAAACTCCCAACTTCACTAACATAAGCGCCGCTTCGTGACAGTACCCCCCCCAAACTTGGTCCAACTCCTGACGGACCAGGATTGGCAAGGTTACTTCGCTCAAAGTCTATGATCAGTCGTTTGTCAACGATGAAACTGGAAGGAACCCAGTTTCACCCACAACCTTTCTTCGGGGGCCATAGCCCTCCCAGTCCACCAAGTACTGTGACCTCTGCCTCTCTTTCTGGCCACCAGGAGTTTGTTGACCGTATATACGGGACGCCCTTCAACGATCCGAGGTGGGGGGGGGGGGGGCGTGACCGGGGGAACCAGTGGACTCCACAGGTTTGAGCCGGCTTACATGGAACAAGGGGTGTACCCGGAGCGACCTCTGCAGACTTTAGACACTGGAAATGGGCCTACAAATCTGGGGACGAGCTTCCTAAACTCCACTTGGAGTGGAAGGTCCCGGGTGGAGAGCCAAACCTGCTGCCCCGGCCTGTACCCTGGTGCCGCTTTCATCTGGTTGGCAAATTTGGACTAAAACCTTGCAGGCGGCGGCCCACACCCGGTGGCACCACCACCTCCCTTTCTGCACTGGGGAACAAAGGAGGTTGAAAACCGTGTGCACAATGAAAAGGGGACAGACCAGTAGCAGAGGTAGGCAGTGTGTCATGAGCATACTCCACCCAGGCCAGGTGCTCGCTCCAGGAGGCTGGGTTTTTGCAAAACCAAACATCGCAGACAGGTCTCCAGCTCTTGATTGATGCGCTCTGTCTGCCCATTTGACTGCGGGTGGTAACCTGACGTGAGACTGACTAAAAGAATACGAATCTCCTTCCAGAATTAAGAGGAGAATTGGGGACCCCGGTCTGACATGGTATCGCACGGTATGCCATGGAGTCTTACTACTTCAGATAACAGGCAATTGACCGCTCTGACCACATGGGAAGGTGGAAGGATGGGTTCAGGGTCCTTGGCCATCGGCACTGGCTCATACAATCGTGAGAGGGCATCTGGCTTACCGTTCTTGGATCCGGGTCTGTAAGACAGCGTTTAGCTTTGCGAATGTACTCAAGGTTTTTGTGATCGGTCCAAACTATGAACGGGAGCCCAGCCCCCTCTAGCCAATGACGCCACTCTTCCAGAGCCGCTTTGACAGCTCATAGTTCCTTGTTACTGACGTCATAATTTCTTTCTGCTGGGGTTAATTTGCGTACGGAGGAAACCTGTCGTCTCGAGGAGAACGCTGGGACAACACCCCACCTATTCCCTCATTGGAACCATCGACCTCAACTACAAACTGGAGCTGGGGGTCAGGGATTGTAAGAATAGGTGCGGAAGTGAAGGCATGGTTAAGGCATTCAAAAGCCTTGGTGGCTTGCGGGGTCCAGACAAAAGGAGAATTCACCGAGGTCAGCGGGTGCATCCTGGGAGCAGGACAGTCATAGGTGTGGGGGAAGAGATGAGGCCCGAGTCTTACTGAACAGCTCCCTCAGGTGGTGACAGCAAGTAGGTGCACTGACTTGGTCGGGTGAGACGGTTTGATCTTGTTCTTGTTTCGTGAGGGGGAGCTTGTGTACAGAGAGAGTGCTGCTTCGTGACACAAATACTCCAAGTGAAATGCCGCATTTGTGGATGCACACATTTGATAATTAAGCATTTGTTTTTTTGTTTGTTGCAAGTTCAACATAATTGATAAGGCCCCAAATCAAACTGTGTGCAACGAGTGAAGCTCTATTGAAAGGATAACAGTGGAAAACACTAGTGAACAGAGTAAAATATCAATCTCAGGCCAGGTTCCCTTCATGCTTATTTACAAGAAATTCACTCAGCATCATGATTTGCGGTTGTGCAGTTTGACACTCAAATGTTATCTAATTATTATTTTTGTTTTAATATTCCTGCAAATTGATTGTCCCAGTGACGTAATCTACCTAATCCCAGCTCGAGGTGGCGATAAAAGCTGGAGGCTGTAGCATATTGTGCTTCAGACTGAACCGTTTTTGGCAAGATAAACTCAATCCAGAACACAAATAACAAGTTATACAGGTTGTTTTTTTTTGCAAACACCGATGAGTAAAAGTAAACAAATTCACATAAAATATACTGTAGCGTTTTTATTATTTTTCATTGCACCATGCAACAGAAACATTATACATTTAATTGAAGGTCTTGTAGGTACAGTCAAGAGCTGAGGTGTCAAACTTTTGTGTCTTGTGCGTTTCTTTGTAAGATTATATATATAATACAATATCATAAAAGCACATGAAGACAATACAGCATGTGATTTATTTTGGTTTGACTTGATACGTTGAAGATTTGTGGTAAACTGAGACGTACGGTACATACTCTCAGTATTTCATTTAAATCCTTGAATCTAAATCAAAATTTGAACACAGTCCACATGCATATTTCCTTCACAACAATATACAGGTAACGTAACAGCAAATGTAAGTAAACAATCTAGAATTTGGTGGCTTTTGTGCCGTTGTTTTCAGCCGTGTTGAGAACTCTTTCACTCTGCTTGGTGGCAACAATCCTGAAATGAAAAGGAACGCAGCATTTACATGACACATACATTCATTTCAATATTTTCTACCAACAGCCTCTATTTTTTGTCAATATTGTTTCCTTTTAGAAATGTTTCAAAGTTGAGGTTTTACTTTAAGTTTTGGATGTAATTTTAATGAGCTAAAACTGTCAATCAAAAGAACACGATGGACAATGAAGCTTTTTATCTATTTGAAAACATTCTATTGGCTTCTCTCATCATTCTGCTCAGAATACTTTTTCAATCGTGTTCCAACAAGGTTTGATGACATGAATCAAAGAATCCTGCTTTGCTTACCTGTTGTTCTCAAGAAAATCAGCTGAATCAGGCAGGTCTTTGTCCCTGGTTTCAGGGAGAAGAAGAGCAAGAGCGCCACTGACCAACAAAAGGCTGCTGAAAACCACGATGGGTATGGACTGGTGGTATATGGACAACATATTAAGCAGCGCAGACAGTGGCCCTGATAATCTGAAGAACGTGTTGACCAAGCCGACGGCAGCTTGCCTGAAAAAGTGGAAGATAGAGTTCATGTTTTTAAATGGAAACATGGTTATGGTTAGTGTATATATACAATATCAATCTCTTTAAAGGAGACATATTATACCCTATTTCTCCAAGTGAACCTAGTTCCCTGGTGTCCTAATGAACATGTCTGTGACATGCTTTGGTCAAAATACCTTAAGGATGAAGCACCACAGCAGTTCAATCACTCTGCCAAAACAGCCCTGTTCAGAACGCTCTGTTTTGAGTGTCTGTCTCTTTAAATGCAAATGAGACACAGGAAACTACGTCAGCGTCACTGAGGCTCCGGCAGCTAACAGCAGTTAGCATTTGGAAAAGCCATCATTTGCCGACTCTAGCCGGCACATTGCCATGTGTCATATATAAACTGTATCCACTGGACACGAAAATCATCTGAGGCTGGATGTTTGTGTAGAACTCTGTGCTGCACTGTGCAGACAAGAATAGAACACTTCGCAGACTTACGCTATTCCGGATACTATTGCCCTCGCCTGCACTCTCGCGTTTTTTGGGGACAAAGCGGAGCTCCGCGAGACAACAATTCCAGGAATGTCTCATTGTGACGTAGCAATGAGTGCGGAAGTCAACATCTTTTCAACAACTAGTCAACATCGTTTTTTCATCTTTTTTCACACTTTGCCTACTCATAGGGCCTCCAGAGTCCCAAATATAAGTATTAAAATGATTAAAAAGTTGATTTTGAATAATATGTCTCCTTTAAAACTTTACGTTTTACCTGACAGAAGTGGGGAACAGCTCCTGCATGTAAACAATGTTTACTGAAACACCCCAGCTGAGAAAGAATTTCCCTGTGGTTACAAGTGCTGTGATAACAGCAACACTGTCTGGAATTAAAAAAAAAATATATGTGTATATATATATATATATATATATATATATATATATATATATATAAACACATGTGTTACTTAATGTGAAGGGCAACAAACTCACCTCGAGGGAAAACCACTGTGGAAATGCACAGGATTCCTCCTGCCAGGATGGTTAATATCCATGATTTTTTCCTCCCTGCCCGCTCCAGAAACCAGTAACACAGACCATGTGCTGGAATCTCACAGATCCCAAACAGGGCCTGCACCACGAAGATGCTGATGCCGAACGTGCCCACACTCAGATTGACGCTAAATAAGGCTAGATTCAGGGAGAAACTTCAAACGCACAATGAAAGTGTATTAAATGATAATAATAATTATGTTAATTATAAGAATATTCCTTGATGCATTCCACTTACCTAACAAAAGATGAAATGAAAAGATATTTCATCAAGATTTTTGAGGTAAAAATCATTTTGATTCCTCCACTGTCAACTGTTTTTCTCTCAGAGACCTGAATAACAGATACATTATTATTATTATTATTATTATTCGCAGACCTCCACTAGGGCAGCTCAGCCCCCCACAAAATATTGATAAAAATAGTGATAGAGTCTTAATCGCTTGTTCGTGGTCCCATTGCAGACATGTCCTGAAAATTTCCTCGAGTTATGTTGCTAACAGTCAGACAGACAAACAAACAACCTCCGGCGAAAACATACACCTCCTGGCGGAGGTCAATAATAATGATAATGATAATAATACTCAGGTAAAGAGAGGGGCGGAGCTGTCAACTGATCGTCACCTGGTGGTGAGTTGGCTCAGATGGCAGGGGAGGATGTCGGTCAGGCCTGGCAGACCTAAGCGTGTTGTGAGGGTCTGTTGGGAACGTCTGGCCCCTGTCAGAGAGAGTTTTAACTTGGACCCCGTCCAGAGGGAGAAGAGAAACATTGAGTCCGAATGGGACATGTTTCGCACCTCCATTGTTGAAGCGGCTGACCGGAGCTGTGGCTGCAAGGTTGTTGGTGCCTATCGGTGCCTAAGGAGTCCTATCGGGCCTTTTTGGCTTGTGGGACATTGTTGGTCGGTGGCAGAATTACTTCGAAGACCTCCTCAATGCCACTGACATGCCTTCCAACGAGGAAGCAGGGTCTGGGGACTCGGAGGTGGGCTATCCTATCTCTGGGGTAGAGGTTGCCGAGGTGACTTAAAAGCTCCTTGGTGGCAGGGCCCCGGGGGTGGATGAGATCCGCCCGGAGTTCCTTAAGCTTCTGGATGTTACAGGACTGTCTTAGTTGACGCGTCTCTGCAACATCGCGTGGATGTTGGGGACCGTGCCTCCGGATTGGCAGAGAAGGGTGGTGGTCCCTCTCTTTAAGAAGGGGGACCGGAGGGTGTGTGCAAACTACAGGGGTATCACACTCCGGGGTAAACCCTTTTGATGGGTCCTGGAGAGGAGAGTCCGTTGTAAAGTCGAACCTTTATCGGAAAACAGATTACCGGTCGATTTACGCTCCTATCCTCAACTATGGTCATGAGCTGTGGGTAGTGACTGAAAGAACAATATCGCAAGATCATCTGGGCTCTCCCTTAGAAATAGGGTGAGAAGCTCGGTCATCCGGGAGAGACTCAGAGTAGAACCGCTGCTCCTCCGCATTGAGAGAAACCAGATGAGGTGGCTCTGGGCACCTGGTTAGGATGCCTCCTGGACACATCCCTGGTGTGGTTTCCAGGCACGTCCTACTGGGAGGAGACCCCGGGGGAAGACCCAGGACTTTATGGAGAGTCTTTCTCGGATGGCCGGGGAATTTCTCGGGATTCCCCCGGAAGAGCTGGACGAAGTGGCCAGGGAGAGGGAAGTATGGGCTTCTCTGCTCAAGCTGCTACCCCCGCGACCCGTTGTCGGATAAGCGGTAGAAGATAGATAGATAGATAGATAGATAGATAGATAGATAGATAGATAGATAGATAGATAGATAGATAGATAGATAGATAGATAGATAGATAGATAGATAGATAGATAGATAGATAGATGGATGGATGGATGGATGGATGGATGGAAGATAATAATAATAATAATCTGAATCTTTCAGATTTCCTGTGTGGAAATCCATCTGTCTCCTCTCTCTCTCTCCCTCGTGTTCTTACATCTTCTCAACACACTCTGTTCACCTGTTAGTACATTTCCTTCTCTGTCCTTAATCACTCTAACCTGCTGCACATTATTTTTTAGAAGAACCTCATGCTTTAGCCTGAGGACGCAACACACCAGACATTCCCACCAGAATGTTGTATTCAGTGTAATATGAATAACTAAGTGATTAACTGTGCACTCACTAAATTTAGCTCTGAGCTAAAAGCAGACTCACAATATCCACTATCCTTAAATAATCCCGTTTACCAAGACAAGCAGATCCTCTGGGACACTCCTTTTATTGACTCTTGCAACTCTTCGAATAGTTTCATTCGCTTCCTCAAATCTTCCTTTTTCCAGCAGCCACCTCGCAGATTCAGGAATCCACCTTTAAAAGAAAATAACATCTTGTCAGTGTTTAAATCACGTCTGCAACTCACAACCAGGTGAATGGCACATCAAGGGTTAGAGTTAGGTGAAGATTTCGGAGGATTTAGTTGCAGATATTGAATAAAAAGTTTGGTTGTAGCCTTCACATCAGCCTCTTATATGTGCTTTAAGCAAGGACCTTGCTTTACAGTAGACGCCATCTTGCCAGGTACCTAGCATTGTTTTATACACGGCACAAACCAGTTAGTCAGAACATTAGAGACCTCTTGGACGCAGAGGGTGAAACATCTTCAAAGTCGCCTACAGCGAACTGCTGAAGACAAAGCTACACAGACACATACACGTCGTGCTAAACCAAATTGTGTGTGATGTTAGAAATAAACTTACCATATGTACACAAATATGACGGCTTGCATTGCTGTCAAGATGTACTGAACGATCCTCCAGTCACGCACAAAGTAGTTCACCAAAGCGATGGCAACCTGTCCAACGGCTGAAGACATCTGACATATGCAGGTGGCTAAAGACCTTCTGACTCCGATCCACTCAGTCGCTGTAGAATGCAAACACCAAAATCACGGACAATTCCTTAAAAACTGAAGAGAGAAAATATATATACATATATACAAATAAAAAAACAGCCATACCTAATAAAACTGAGTTCATTCGCATTCCTGCAAATGAGGCACCGAGGATGAACTGTGCCACGAGGTACGTGTAATAATTTGGAGACAAAGCAACGACTAAGACACATATTAGCAGGAGTATCGCTGGTAGCTGTGTGGTTCTCCTGCGGCCGTACCTAAAGTTTACACGATGGGAGAAAGAGAGAGAGTTAGGTCATAGTTTGCCAATTCAACTCGATTCAATTGAGTTTTGTTTGTATAGTGCCGAATCACAACATACATGATCTCAAGGCACTGTACAAAGACAACATCATCGAGAGCAGAGAAACCCAACAAGTCTCAAAGATGTGCGGCCATCTGCCTCGACCGGTTGGGGTGAAAGGAAAAATGGAGGACAGAGGAGAGAAAGGACAAGAGGGAGGTGAGGTTTGTATCAAGTTTTAAGTTTAGACAGTAAGACAGTCATTTACACAGGCAGCAGCAGCAGCAGCAGAGATTATGTACTTAAATATCACTTTGTAGGTCACTTACGACTGACCAATTGGTCCGAAGATGAACGCACCCAGAATGGTACCACCCATGAAAACTGTTTTCACAAATCCAGGCATCAGTGACATGTCACACACAAAGTCAAACTGCATGAAGAAACAAAAAGAACAGAAAATGATGCTCAGAAGAAGGAAGTCAGCACAGACGACAGAAGAAAACTTGTAATACTTGTACTGAACTTACATCAGTGACTATTGTCGCCTCATACTGTGTGTTATAGTAAACCCAGCCATTCAAGCAACCAGTGGTTTCATTGAGTCTGTGCTGCCTGATGACACTAATGTTCTGGTCCACGGGGACAAACATACGACACTGGCTGAACGTTCCATTCTCCTCCCTGGGCACGGTCAGGTCCAGCTGCTCATCGACGCTCAGGTTAGAATCAGCTGCGAGGATCCAGTCTGTGTTACAGTGTCTGTCTGGATCGGACTGGATGAAAATGAAGCTGGTCACTAAAAACGGAAATAACACAAATTGGAAAGAAAATCCCAAAAGGAGCATCTTCTGAAATAATCCAAAGTCTCCGATGGCTGTGAGGATTTCTTCAGTCGTCACTGCCATTTTCACACCGTGGATGAGAACAGAGACTCGGTCATGATTCTTCTTTTTAATGCTCAGAATTGCACGTGAATTCATGTTTAACCACTAGATTAGTCAAGAATAAGTTCATGCGTAAACATCACATCATTTAATCCTGTTGAATACGTTGTAAAATGTGTCATATTGAGCGTTTGACCTCACAGGAACTGTGTTAAGATGTAAAGAAATGAACATGTTCCTGAAATGACCTTTCTGCATGGAGTTTGCATGTTCTCCCCACAAAACAATGTCTGGTTATGACGTGGGATGTTAAAATAATCCTCCATATAATCCCTGAAAATAAATTGCTTTGTTTGGTGTGTGTAGGCCTGTCTTATTTATTTAACATTTTAGTTTTAGCACTTTTTCCCTTAACACATTATTTTCAAAGTCAAATTTACATTAAAAAAAAAGTTATTTAAGTCTCTGACTTCCTGTTGATTTGCTCACTGTAAACATCCTGTGATGCTCTAATGTATGGAGTTAAATTTGTTCCACTGATATTTGTATATGTGCAGATTGTGATCCACACGTATTTCTTGATTTGAATGCATGTTTTGAGACCCACGAATAAATAAAATCCAATTTGTAACTTGAATATTGAGTTTTACAAATATAATAATTATTTTTTGCAAACACTGATGAGTAAAAGTGAACACATTTACAAAAAAATATACTGAAGCGTTTTATTATTTTTCATTGCATGAAGACAATACAGCATATGATTTATTTTGCTTTGACTTGATACTTTGAAGATTTGCAGTATATACTCAATACTTGAATTTAAATCGTAATTTAAATCAAAATTTGAACACAGTCCACATGCATATTTCCTTCTCAACAATATACAGGTAACATAACAGCAAATGTAAGTAAACAATCTAGAATTTGGTGGCTTTTGTGCCGTTGTTTTCTGCCGTGTTGAGAACTCTTTCACTCTGCTTGGTGGCAACAATCCTGAAATGAAAAGGAACACAGCATTTACATGATTTAATTTCAGTATTCTACAAACAGCCTCTATTGTTGTCAACACTGTTTCCATTAAGAAATATATCAAAGTTTGTGGATGTAATTTTAATGAGCAAAAACTGTTAATCAAAAGAACACGATGGACAATAAAGCTTTTTATCTATTTGAAAACATTCTATTGGCTTCTCTCATCATGTTGCTCAGAATACTTTTTAAATTGTGTTCCAACAAGGTTTGATGACATGAATCAAAGAATCCTGCTTTGCTTACCTGTTGTTCTCAAAGAAATCAGCTGAATCAGGCAGGTCTTTGTCCCCGGTTTCAGGGAGAAGAAGAGCAAGAGCGCCACTGACCAACAAAAGGCTGCTGTAGACGACGATTGGTATGGACTGGTGGTATATGGACAACATATTAAGCAGCGCAGACAGTGGCCCTGATAATCTGAAGAACGTGCTGACCAAGCCGACGGCAGCTTGCCTGAAATAGTGGAAGATAGAGTTCATGTTTTTAAATGGAAACATTGTTAAGGTTAATGTATATATACAATATCAATCTCTTTAAAGTAGACATATTATACCCTATTTCTCCAAGTGAACCTAGTTCCCTGGTGTCCTAATGAACATGTCTGTGACATGCTTTGGTCAAAATACCTTAAGGATGAAGCACCACAGCAGTTCAATCACGCTGTCAAAACAGCCCTGTTCAGAACGCTCTGTTTTGAGTGTCTGTCTCTTTAAATGCAAATGAGACACAGGAAACTACGTCAGCGTCACTGAGTCTCCGGCAGCTAACAGCAGTTAGCATTTGGAAAAGCCATCATTTGCAGAGTCTCGCCGGCACATTGCCATCATATAATAAATGTAAATCCTCTGAGGCTGGATGTTTGTGTAGAACTCTGTGCTGCACTGTGCAACCAAGAACAGAACGATTCACAGACTTCCGCTCTTCCAGATACTATTGTCCTCGCCTGCACTCTCGCGTTTTGTAGGGACAAAGCGGAGCTCTGTGAGACAACAATTCCAGGAATGTCTCATTGTGACGTAGCAATGAGTGCGGAAGTCAACAGCGCGTGTTTTATCTCCTGTACTTAGACTGAAGCGGACCACAAAAACATGAGTGAGTCATCTTTTTTCACACTTTGCCTACTCATAGGGCCTCCAGAGTCCCAAATATAAGTATTAAAAAGTTGATTTTGAATATTATGTCTCCTTTAAAACTTTACGTTTTACCTGACAGAAGTGGGGAACAGCTCCTGCATGTAAACAATGTTTACTGAAACACCCCAGCTGAGGAAGAATTTCCCTGTGGTTACAAGTGCTGTGATAACATCAACACTGTCTGGAATTTAAAAAAAAGTATATTAACACATTTGTTCTCATGTGCTTAATGTGAAGGGCAACAAACTCACCTCGAGGGAAAACCACTGTGGTAATGCACAGGATTCCTCCTGCCAGGATGGTTAATGTCTGAGATTTTTTCCTCCCTGCTCGCTCCAGAAACCAGTAACACAGACCATGTGCTGGAATCTCACAGATCCCAAACAGGGCCTGCACCACGAAGACGCTGATGCCGAAGCTGCCCACATTCAGTCTCATGCTAAATAAGGCTAGATTCATGGAAAAACTACAACCGCACAATGGAAGTGTATTAAATAATAATAATAATAAAAGTTATGTTAATTATAGTAATACTAATAAATGTTTTTTTTAGCTGCATTTTTTGACTCATAAATAAAATTAATAATCAATATTCCAAACTGCATTTTCATTTTCAATGTCAAGACTGTTCATTCTGTGACATAATTAATTGAAAACGCAAACAAACACAAACGAGTGGAGGATCATCTCAGACCAGAATTCTCTGTTAAATATTGAGATGTCATATTATAGATTAACGCACATTTTTCAACTTGATGCATTTTTCAATGAGACTTAAAGTGTGGTCGACCAAATGGTTGAGTAGTACCTTAAAGGGTTTAGGGACAGGAAATGACATCAGCCACAGAGGCTACTGGGAGCTAAGTGATCATTTGCAGGCTCCAGCCGGCACATTGCCATCATATATAAAATGTATCCACTGGATACGTAAATCCTCTGAGGCTGGAGGTTTGTGTAGAACTCTGTGTTGCACTGTGCAGACAAGAATTGAACTTCTCCCGGACTTCCGGTTTTCAGATGCTATTGCCCTCACCTGCATTTGAGCGTTTTACGGACACAGCGGAGCTCCGCGAGACAACAATTCCAGGAACGTTTCCCCCGGCACTCTGGCCAATCAGTCTGGCGACGTCACGTATAGTACCTACTCGGCCAATAGTCAACAAGGGGAGTGGCCAGTGACGTCACTCTCTTGCGCCGCTCCGTATTACCAACTCATTTTGAATTATAGGACACTTTTTGCAGGGCGAGCATGAAAGGGAAAATACACTTCTCTGATTGCTTTTTCTTTTCATGAAGTCACAGAACGAGCAATCTTGAAGTTGACAATGAAAATGCATTCTGAAACATTGATTATTCATTTTATTTATGAGTCAAATAATGCAGCGACATTTTGAAAATGAAAAAGCATTTCTGATCATGCATTTTAATTTGGATTACGACCCACATTTGCTTACATTTTAAATGTATTCCACTTACCTAACAAAAGATGCAATGAAAAGATGTTTCATCAAGATTTTTGAGGTAAAAATCATTTTGATTCCTCCACTGTGAACTTTTTTTCTCTCTGTTACCTGAATGACAGATAAATGATTATTGTTATTAGTTGTAGTAGTAGTAATAATCTGTAGCTTTCAGATTTCCTGTGTGGAAATCCATCTGTCCCCTCTCTCTCTCCCTCGTGCTCTTACATCTTCTCAACACACTCTGTTCACCTGTTAGTACATTTCCTTTTCTGTCCTTAAAGGGATAGTTCGGAATTTTGAACATAAGACCTATTTTCCAACTCAGCCGGTGTGATGGAGACGTCTGGAGACGTTTTCAAGAAATTTCATTCAGTTCTTCTAGTTGCCGAGTTCGCTGACGCTATGGCTAGCGCAAGTCAATGGTACAAGTTAGCATGGCATTAAAAACACTCATACCGACTCCACAGTGCACCAGAGGCAAATCGATTGTAACGGCAGACTAACGATGTACATATCTGTGTTGATAGAATGATATTTGAAACAAAACTAACGTCGCATCGCATGAATTTTTGAGGGACTACTTTCTCAGCACTATACTGCCGCTATACTACGCTGCCGGAAGTATGACGCGCTGCTGCTGCTGCTGCTGAGACATAAATCCTTCAAATTGCAAGGTTGGTTTTATTTCAAACATTCTATCAACACAGATATGTACATCGATAGTCTGCCGTTACAATCGATTTGCCTCGGGTGCACTGTGGAGTCGGTATAAGTGTTTTTAATGCCATGCTAACTTGTACCATTGACTTGCGCTAGCCATAGCACCAGCGAACTCGGCAACTAGAAGAACTGAATTAAATTTCTTGAAAACGTCTCCAGACGTCTCCATCACACCGGCTGAGTTGGAAAATAGGTCTTACGTCCGAAATTCCGAACCATCACTTTAATCGCTCTAACCTGCTGCACATTCTTTTTTAAAAGAACCTCATGCTTTAGCCTGAGGACGCAACACCAAACACCAGAGATTCCCACCAGAATTGTATATTCAGTGTAATATGAATAACTAAGTGATTAACTGTGCACATGCTAAATTTAGCTCTGAGCTAAATGCAGACTCACAATATCCACTATCCTTAAATAATCCAGTTTACCAAGAGCAGCAGATCCTCTGGGACACTCCTTTTATTGACTCTTGCAACTCTTTGAATAGTTTCATTCGCTTCCTCAAATCTTCCTTTTTCCAGCAGCCACCTCGCAGATTCAGGAATCCACCTTTAAAAGAAAATAACAACTTGGTGAAAATTTCGGAGGATTTAGTTGCAGGTATTGAATAAAAAGTTTGGTTGTAGCCTTCACATCAGCCTTTTATATGTGCTTTAAGCAAGGACCTTGCTTTACAGTAGACGCCATCTTGCCAGGTACCTAGCATTGTTTTATACACGGCACAAACCAGTTAGTCAGAACATTGGAGACCTCTTGGACGCAGAGGGTGAAACATCTTCAAAGTCGCCTACAGTGAACTGCTGAAGACAAAGCTACACAGACACATACACATGTCGTGCTAATTCAAATTGTGTGATGTTAGAAATAAACTTACCATATGTACACAAATATGACGGCTTGCATTGCTGTCAAGATGTACTGAACGATCCTCCAGTCACGCACAAAGTAGTTCACCAAAGCGATGGCAACCTGTCCAACGGCTGAAGACATCTGACATATGCAGGTGGCTAAAGACCTTCTGACTCCGATCCACTCAGTCGCTGTAGAATGCAAACACCAAAATCACGGACAATTCCTTAAAAACTGAAGAGAGAAAATATATATACATATATACAAATAAAAAAACAGCCATACCTAATAAAACTGAGTTCATTCGCATTCCTGCAAATGAGGCACCGAGGATGAACTGTGCCACGAGGTACGTGTAATAATTTGGAGACAAAGCAACGACTAAGACACATATTAGCAGGAGTATCGCTGGTAGCTGTGTGGTTCTCCTGCGGCCGTACCTAAAGGTTACACGGTGGGAGAAAGAGAGAGAGTTAGGTCAAATATTGCCAATTCAATTCAATTCAATTGAATTGAGTTTTGTTTGTATAGCGCCGGATCACAACATACATGATCTCAAGGCACTGTACAAAGACAACATCATCGAGAGCAGAGAAACCCAACAAGTGGTGAGAAAAATAAACTCTCTTTTAACAGAAGAAGAAATCTCTGACAGAACCAGTCTCAAAGATGTGCGGCCATCTGCCTCGACTGGTTGGGGTGAAAGGAAAAATGGGGGACAGAGGAGAGAAAGGAAGCAGAGGTAGAGATATACACCAATTGTTAGTTATAAGTTGAGACAAGACAGTCATTTACACAGGCAGCAGCAGCAGCAGCAGAGATTCTGTCCTTAAATATCACTTTAGGTCACTTACGACTGACCGAATGGTCCGAAGATGAACGCACCCAGAACTGAACCACTCATGAAAACTGTTTTCACAAATCCAGGCATCAGTGACATGTCACACACAAAGTCAAACTGAATGAAGACACAAAAAGAACAGAAAATGATGCTCAGAAGAAGGAAGTCAGCACAGACGACAGAAGAAAACTTGTAATACTTGTACTGAACTTACATCAGTGACTATTGTCGCCTCATACTGTGTGTTATAGTAAACCCAGCCATTCAAGCAACCAGTGGTTTCATTGAGTCTGTGCTGCCTGATGACACTAATGTTCTGGTCCACGGGGACAAACATACGACACTGGCTGAACGTTCCATTCTCCTCCCTGGGCACGGTCAGGTCCAGCTGCTCATCGACGCTCAGGTTAGAATCAGCTGCGAGGATCCAGTCTGTGTTACAGTGTCTGTCTGGATCAGACTGGATGAAAAGGAAGCTACTCATTAAAAATGGAAATAAAAAAAATTGGAGAGAAAATCCCAAAAGGAGCATCTTCTGAAATAATCCAAAGTCTCCGATGGCTGTGAGGATTTCTTCAGTCGTCACTGACATTTTCACACCGTGGATGAGAACAAAGACTCGGTCATGATTCTTCTTTTTAAATGGGAATTCACGTTTAACAACTAGATTAGTCAAGAATAAGTTCATGCGTAAACAGCACATCATTTAATCCTGTTGAATACATTGTAAAATGTGTCATATTCAGCATTTGACTTCAGGAACAGTGTTAAGATATAAGTGACGGGAGTGACCTGTACTAGAACACTATCACAAACAAACCAAAGAAGAAGGAGGATTATTCTGGCATGATTTGGCATCTTTTTGCTGTTGTGCAGTTTGACACTGAAATGTTATCAAATTATTATTTTCGTTTTAATATTCCTGCAAAGTGTCCCATTGACGTAATCTGCCTAATCCCAGCTCAAGGTGGAGATAAAAGCTGAAGACTGTAGCATATTGTGCTTTAGACTGAACCTTCTTTGAACAATGGGAAGATAAACTCAACCCAGAACACAAATAGCAATATTATAAGTTGATGTTTGTAAAAGTGAACAAATTTACAAAAAACTATACCGAAGCGTTTTATTATTTTTCATTGCATGAAGACAATACAGCATATGATTTATTTTGGTTTTAACTTGATACTTTGAAGATTTGCAGTAAACCGAGTTAAATTTCAGCAAGCCAAACGTACGGATACATTCTCTCAGTATTTCATTTAAATACTTGAATTTAAATCGTAATTTAAATCAACATTTGAACACAGTCCACATGCATATTTCCTTCTCAACAATATACAGGTAACGTAACAGCAAATGTAAGTAAACAATCTAGAATTTGGTGGCTTTTGTGCCGTTGTTTTCTGCCGTGTTGAGAACTCTTTCACTCTGCTTGGTGGCAACAATCCTGAAATGAAAAGGAACACAGCATTTACATGATTTAATTTCAGTGTTTTCTACAAACAGCCTCTATGTTTCGTCAATACTGTTTCCTTTTCCAAAGGTATCAAAGGTGAGGTTTTACTTTAAGTTGTGGATGTCATTTTAATGAGCTAAAAATCAAAAGAACACGATGGACAATAAAGCTTTTTATCTATTTGAAAACATTCTATTGGCTTCTCTCATCATGTTGCTCAGAATACTTTTTAAATTGTGTTCCAACAAGGTTTGATGACATGAATCAAAGAATCCTGCTTTGCTTACCTGTTGTTCTCAAGAAAATCAGCTGAATCAGGCAGGTCTTTGTCCCTGGTTTCAGGGAGAAGAAGAGCAAGAGCGCCACTGACCAACAAAAGGCTGCTGTAGACGACGATTGGTATGGACTGGTGATATATGGACAACATATTAAGCAGCGCAGACAGTGGCCCTGATAATCTGAAGAACGTGCTGACCAAGCCGACGGCAGCTTGCCTGAAATAGTGGAGGATAGAGTTCATGTTTTTAAATGCATTGTTAAGGTTAATGTATATATACAATATCAATCTCTTTAAAGTAGACATATTATACCCTATTTCTCCAAGTGAACCTAGTTCCCTGGTGTCCTAATGAACATGTCTGTGACATGCTTTGGTCAAAATACCTTAAGGATGAAGCACCACAGCAGTTCAATCACTCTGTCAAAACAGCCCTGTTCAGAACGCTCTGTTTTGAGTGTCTGTCTCTTATAATGCAAATTAAATGAGACACAGGAAACTACGTCAGTGTCACTGAGTCTCCGGCAGCTAACAGCAGTTAGCATTTGGAAAAGCCATCATTTGCAGAGTCTCGCCAGCACATTGCCATCATATAATAAATGTAAATCCTCTGAGGCTGGATGTTTGTGTAGAACTCTGTGCTGCACTGTGCAACCAAGAACTGAACGCTTCACAGACTTCCGCTCTTCCAGATACTATTGCCCTCGTCTGCACTCTCGCGTTTTGTAGGGACAAAGCGGAGCTCTGTGAGACAATAATTCCAGGAATGTCTCATTGTGACGTAGCAATGAGTGCGGAAGTCAACAGCGCGTGTTTTATCTCCTGTACTTAGACTGAGGAGGACCACAAAAACATGAGTGAGTCATCTTTTTTCACACTTTGCCTACTCATAGGGCCTCCAGAGTCCCAAATTTACGTTTTAAAATGATTAAAAAGATGATTTTGCATAATATGTCTCCTTTTAAACTTAGTTTTACCTGACAGAAGTGGGGAACAGCTCCTGCATGTAAACAATGTTTACTGAAACACCCCAGCTGAGGAAGAATTTCCCTGTGGTTACAAGTGCTGTGATAACAGCAACACTGTCTGGAATTTAAAAAAAAGTATATTAACACATTTGTTCTCATGTTCTTAATGTGAAGGGCAACAAACTCACCTCGAGGGAAAACCACTGTGGTAATGCACAGGATTCCTCCTGCCAGGATGGTTAATGTCTGAGATTTTTTCCTCCCTGCTCGCTCCAGAAACCAGTAACACAGACCATGTGCTGGAATCTCACAGATCCCAAACAGGGCCTGCACCACGAAGATGCTGATGCCGAACGTGCCCACACTCAGTCTCATGCTAAATAAGGCTAGATTCATGGAAAAACTACAACCGCACAATGGAAGTGTATTAAATAATAATAATAATTTTTTTAGCTGCATTTTTTGACTCATAAATAACATTAATAATCAATATTCCAAACTGCATTTTCATTTTCAATGTCAAGACTGTTCATTCTGTGACATAATTAATTGAAAACACAAACAAACACAAACGAGTGGAGGATCATCTCGGACCAGAATTCTCTGTTAAATATTGAGATGTCATATTATAGATTAACCCACATTTTTAGGATCGTTAAAGTAGTTTTAACTGACCAAATGTTCGGCACTGTTTGGCTTGATCCTTGTGTCGGAGTTCTCCGGAGCATAGACTCTGTGTGACACAACCACACACAGCTGCAACATCTATGCAGCCGGTCGCAATCAGAGGTGCTGTCCTTAAACAGACTCCTTAAAGGTCCCATATTATACCCCATTTCTCCAAGTGAACCTAGTTCCCTGGTGTCCTAATGAACATGTCTGTGACATGCTTTGGTCAAAATACCTTAAAGATGAAGCACCACAGCAGTTCAATCACCCTGCCAAAACAGCCCTGTTCTGAACGGTCAGTTTAATAGTATCTCTTTAGGTCCACCTTAAAGGTCCACCTTAAAAAAAAAGTAAAACGAAACTTAACCCTTTTAGGTACGCACCAAGAAATAAGCAAAGGAAAAATTATTTATTTGCATTTTTCTTATTTTATTTTATTTATTTATGATTACAATAACGACAATCAATATATATATATATAAAATATATATATATATATATTTTTTTTTTTTTTCAAATTAGACCCATAGTATTATAGATACAGGCCTCTACCAAACAGTTGAGATGTCTGTTCATAATAAACCTGGTTTGCATAATTCATAAAGTACAACATTCAGAACAAGTCACATTAATTTAGTTTCAGTGAGTTCAATTTGATGCATTTTTCAATGAGATATAGTGACTTAAAGTGTGGTCGACCAAATGGTTGAGTAGTACCTTAAAGGGTTTAGGGACAGGAAATGACATCAGCCACAGAGGCTACTGGGAGCTAAGTGATCATTTGCAGGCTCCAGCCGGCACATTGCCATCATATATAAAATGTATCCACTGGACACGTAAATCCTCTGAGGCTGGAGGTTTGTGTAGAACTCTGTGTTGCACTGTGCAGCCAAGACTTGAACTTCTCCCGGACTTCCGGTTTTCAGATGCTTTTGCCCTCACCTGCATTTGAGCGTTTTACGGATAAAGCGGAGCTCAGCGAGACAACAATTCCAGGAACGTTTCCCCCCGGTAATTGTTAGAGATTAACCCACATTTTGGGGATTGCTAAGTAGTTTCTGATCAACAGTTGCACTTGATTTTTGTGTGGGACGTCTCTTCCTGTGACGGCACTTTGGCCAATCAGTCTGGCGACGTCATGTTTAGTACCTACTCGGCCAATAGTCAACAAGGGGAGCGGCCAGTGACGTCACTCACTTGCGCCGCTTCATATTGCCAAATCATTTTGAATTATAGGACACTTTTTGCAGGGCGAGCATGAAAGGGAAAATACACTTCTCTGATTGCTTTTTCTTTTCATGAAGACACAGAACGAGCAATCTTGAAGTTGACAATGAAAATGCATTTTGAAACATTGATTATTCATTTTAATTTATGAGTCAAAAAATGCAGCGACATTGACATTGATCATGCATTTTAATTTGGATTATGACCCACATTTGCTTCCATAATAAATGTATTCCACTTACCTAACAAAAGATGCAATGAAAAGATGTTTCATCAAGATTTTTGAGGTAAAAATCATTTTGATTCCTCCACTGTGAACTTTTCTTCTCTCAGTTACCTGAATGACAGATGAATTATTATTATTATTATTATTATTATTATTATTATTATTATTAACACACTCCGTTCACCTGTTAGTACATTTCCTTCTCGGTCCTTAATCACTCTAACCTGCTGCACATTCTGTTTTAGAAGAACCTCAAGCTTTAGCCTGAGGACGCAACACCAAACACCAGACATTCCCATCTCACACTGTCCTTAAATAATCCAGTTTACCAAGAGCAGCAGATCCTCTGGGACACTCCTTTTATTGACTCTTGCAGCTCTTCGAATAGTTTCATTCGCTTCCTCAAATCTTCCTTTTTCGAGCAGCCACCTCGCAGATTCAGGAATCCACCTTTAAAAGAAAATAACACCTTGGTGAAGATTTCGGAGGAGGATTTTTTGCAGGTATTGAATAAAAAGTTGAAAAGTTTGGTTGTAGCCTTCACATCAGCCTCTTATATGTGCTTTAAGCAAGGACCTTGCTTTACAGTCGACGCCATCTTGCCAGGTACCTAGCATTGTTTTATACACGGCACAAACCAGTTAGTCAGAACATTAGAGACCTCTTGGACGCAGAGGGTGAAACATCTTCAAAGTCGCCTACAGCGAACTGCTGAAGACAAAGCTACACAGACACATACACATGTCGTGCTAAACCGAATTGTGTGTGATGTTAGAAATAAACTTACCATATGTACACAAATATGACAGCTTGCATTGCTGTCAAGATGTACTGAACGATCCTCCAGTCACGCACAAAGTAGTTCAGCACAGCGATGGCAACCTGTCCAACGGCTGAAGACATCTGACATATGCAGGTGGCTAAAGACCTTCTGACTCCGATCCACTCAGTCGCTGTAGAATGCAACACCAAAATCACAGACAATTACTTAAAAACTGAAGAGAGAAAATATATATTTATATATAAATATATCAAAGAAAAAAACAAGCCATACCTAATAAAACTGAGTTCATTCGCATTCCTGCAAATGAGGCACCGAGGATGAACTGTGCCACGAGGTAGGTGTAATAATTTGGAGACAAAGCAACGACTAAGACACATATTAGCAGGAGTATCGCTGGTAGCTGTGTGGTTCTCCTGCGGCCGTACCTAAAGTTTACACGATGGGAGAAAGAGAGAGAGTTAGGTCATAGTTTGCCAATTCAATTCAATTCAATTCAATTGAGTTTTGTTTGTATAGCACCGGATCAAAACATACATGATCTCAAGGCACTGTACAAAGACAACATCATCGAGAGCAGAGAAACCCAACAACTCTCAAAGATGTGCGGCCATCTGCCTCGACCGGTTGAGGTGAAAGGAAAAATGGTGGACAGAGGAGAGAAAGGACAAGAGATAGGTGAGGTAGAGATATACACCAATTGCATCAAGTTTTAAATTTAGACAGTAAGACAGTCATTTACACAGGCAGCAGCAGCAGCAGCAGAGATTCTGTCCTTAAATATCACTTTAGGTCACTTACGACTGACCAAATGGTCCGAAGATGAACGCACCCAGAACTGAACCACTCATGAAAACTGTTTTCAAAAATCCAGGCATCAGTGACATGTCACACACAAAGTCAAACTGCATGAAGAAACAAAAAGAACAGAAAATGATGCTCAGAAGAAGGAAGTCAGCACAGACGACAGAAGAAAACTTGTAATACTTGTACTGAACTTACATCAGTGACTATTGTCGCCTCATACTGTGTGTTATAGTAAACCCAGCCATTCAAGCAACCAGTGGTTTCATTGAGTCTGTGCTGCCTGATGACACTAATGTTCTGGTCCACGGGGACAAACATACGACACTGGCTGAACGTTCCATTCTCCTCCCTGGGCACGGTCAGGTCCAGCTGCTCATCGACGCTCAGGTTAGAATCAGCTGCGAGGATCCAGTCTGTGTTACAGTGTCTGTCTGGATCAGACTGGATGAAAATGAAGCTACTCAGCAAAAATGGAAGTAAAAAAAATTGGAAAGAAAATCCCAAAAGGAGCATCTTCTGAAATAAACCAAAGTCTCCGATTGCTGTGAGGATTTCTTCAGTCGTCACTGACATTTTGACACCGTGGATGCGAACAGAGACTCTGTCATGGTTCTTCTTTTTAAAGCTCAGAATCGCACGCGAATTCACGTTTAACCACTAGATTAGTCAAGAATAAGAACATGCGTAAACATCACATCATCTAATCCTGTTAAATACGTTGTAAAATGTGTCATATTCAGCATTTGACTTCAGGAACAGTGTTAAGATGTAAAGAAATTAACATGTTCCTGAAATGGCCTTTTTGCATGGAGTTTGCATGTTCTCCCTGCAAAACAATGTCTGGTTATGACGTGGGATGTTAAAATAATCCTCCATTTAATCCCTGAAAATATGTTTGGTGTGTGTAGGCCTGTCTTATTTATTCATCATTTTAGTTTTAGCACTTTTTCCCTTAACACATTCTTTTCAAAGTCAAATTTAAAAAAAAAAAAAGTTACTTAAGTCTATGACTTCCTGTTGATTTGCTCACTGTAAACATCCTGTGATAACTGAAAATTGCATTTGTGGATCGCCAGCACACACATTTGCATTGAGACGGTGTATTTGTCTCCGTAATGCCTCTCTTCTTCAGCAGGAGGCAGTGTTTTACAAGTAAATTCGAGATTCAATTTGTGCATCATTTGTTCATTCGTTTTTTAAAAAATAAAACCAGAAATAATAATAAAAAACGACTTGTTTTCTCAATATTTGTTAACAAAATTGAAATGTAAAAACAGATAACGACACGTTTTTTCAATTTTTTCCGATTTTGTGTATCTGGAAATTTCTGTGCTGAAATGAAAAATGCAAAAAACGGATAACGAGTGTTTCCAGTTGAATCCAATTTAAGTGACCTGTACTAGAACACTATCAGAGGGCCTGCAAAACAAACCAAAGAAGGAGGATTATTCTGGCATGATTTGGCATCTTTTTGCAGTTGTGCAGTTTGACACTGAAATGTTATCAAATTATTATTTTTGTTTTAATATTCCTGCAAAGTGTCCTAGTTACGTAATCTGCCTAATCCCAGCTCAAGATGGAGATAAAAGCTGAAGACTGTAGCACATTGTGCTTTAGACTGAACCTTCTTTGAACAATGAGAAGATAAACTCAACCCAGAACACAAATAGCAATATTATAAGTTGAGGTTTTTTGCAAACACTAATGAGTAAAAGTGAACAAATTTACAAAAAACTATACCGAAGCGTTTTATTATTTTTCATTGCATGAAGACAATACAGCATATGATTTATTTTGGTTTTAACTTGATACTTTGAAGATTTGCAGTAAACCGAGTTAAATTTCAGCAAGCCAAACGTACGGATACATTCTCTCAGTATTTCATTTAAATACTTGAATTTAAATCGTAATTCAAATCAACATTTGAACACAGTCCACATGCATATTTCCTTCTCAACAATATACAGGTAACGTAACAGCAAATGTAAGTAAACAATCTAGAATTTGGTGGCTTTTGTGCCGTTGTTTTCTGCCGTGTTGAGAACTCTTTCACTCTGCTTGGTGGCAACAATCCTGAAATGAAAAGGAACACAGCATTTACATGATTTAATTTCAGTATTTTCTACAAACAGCCTCTATGTTTCGTCAATACTGTTTCCTTTTCCAAAGGTATCAAAGTTGAGGTTTTACTTTAAGTTGTGGATGTCATTTTAATGAGCTAAAAATCAAAAGAACACGATGGACAATAAAGCTTTTTATCTATTTGAAAACATTCTATTGGCTTCTCTCATCATGTTGCTCAGAATACTTTTTAAATTGTGTTCCAACAAGGTTTGATGACATGAATCAAAGAATCCTGCTTTGCTTACCTGTTGTTCTCAAGAAAATCAGCTGAATCAGGCAGGTCTTTGTCCCCGGTTTCAGGGAGAAGAAGAGCAAGAGCGCCACTGACCAACAAAAGGCTGCTGTAGACGACGATGGGTATGGACTGGTGGTATATGGACAACATATTAAGCAGCGCAGACAGTGGCCCTGATAATCTGAAGAACGTGTTGACCAAGCCGACGGCAGCTTGCCTGAAATAGTGGAGGATAGAGTTCATGTTTTTAAATGCATTGTTAAGGTTAATGTATATATAAAATATCAATCTCTTTAAAGTAGACATATTATAGCCTATTTCTCCAAGTGAACCTAGTTCCCTGGTGTCCTAATGAACATGTCTGTGACATGCTTTGGTCAAAATACCTTAAGGATGAAGCACCACAGCAGTTCAATCACTCTGCCAAAACAGCCCTGTTCAGAACGCTCGCTTTTGAGTGTCTGTCTCTTTAAATGCAAATGAGACACAGGAAACTACGTCAGTGTCACTGAGGCTCTGGCAGCTAACAGCAGTTAGCATTTGGAAAAGCCATCAATTGCCAACCCCTTGCCAGCACATTGCCGGCATATATAAAATGTATCCACTGGACACGTAAATCTTCTGAGGCTGGATGTTTGTGTAGAACTCTGTGCTGCACTGTGCAGCAAAGAAAAGAACACGTCGCAGACTTCCACTCTTGCGGATACTATTGCCCTCGTCTGCACTCTCGCATTTTTTAAGGACAAAGCGGAGCTCTGTGAGACAACAATTCCAGGAATGTCTCATTGTGACGTAGCAATGAGTGCGGAAGTCAACATCGTTTTTTCATCTTTTTTCACACTTTGCCTACTCATAGGGCCTCCAGAGTCCCAAATATAAGTATTAAAATGATTAAAAAGTTGATTATGCATAATATGTCTCCTTTTAAACTTAGTTTTACCTGACAGAAGTGGGGAACAGCTCCTGCGTGTAAACAGTGTTTACGGAAACACCCCAGCTGAGGAAGAATTTCCCTGTGGTTACAAGTGCTGTGATAACAGCAACACTGTCTTTAAAAACAAGGGTTAGGGTTAGAGAATTAAAAAAAAAGAAGTATATTAACACATTTGTTCTCATGTGCTTAATGTGAAGGGCAACAAACTCACCTCGAGGGAAAACCACTGTGGTAATGCACAGGATTCCTCCTGCCAGGATGGTTAATGTCTGAGATTTTTTCCTCCCTGCTCGCTCCAGAAACCAGTAACACAGACCATGTGCTGGAATCTCACTGATCCCAAACAGGGCCTGCACCACGAAGACACTGATGCCGAAGCTGCCCACACTCAGTCTGATGCTAAATAAGGCTAGATTCAGGGAAAAACTACAACCGCACAATGAAATTGTATTAAATAATGATAATAATAATTATGTTAATTATAGTAATACTCTTAAATGTATTCCACTTACTTAACAAAAGATGCAATGAAAAGATGTTTCATCAAGATTTTTGAGGTAAAAATCATTTTGATTCCTCCACTGTCAACTTTTTTTCTCTCAGTTACCTGAATGACAGATACATTATTATTGTTATTATTAGTAGTACTAGTAGTCTCTCTGTCTGTCTCGTGTTCTTACATCTGTTCAACACACTCTGTTCACCTGTTAGTACATTTCCTTCTCTACACCAAAGCAAACACAAACACCAGAGATTCCCGTCAGTATTTTGTATTCAGTGTAAGATGAAAAACTAAGTGATTAAGTGCAGACTCTCACTATCCTTAAACAATCGCACTTACCAAGAGAAGCATATCCTCTGGGACACTCCTTTTATTGACTCTTGCAACTCTTCGAATAGTTTCATTCGCTTCCTCAAATCTTCCTTTATCCAGCAGCCACCTCGCAGATTCAGGAATCCACCTTTAAAAGAAAATAACAACTTGTCAGTGTTTAAATCACATCTGCAACTCACAACCAGGTGAATGGCACATAAGATAAGAAGTCCTTTATTCGTCCCGCAGTGGGGAAAGGGTTAGAGTTAGGTGAACTTTTTCAGCAACTTTTTGCCACAAAAAACATAAGCAATATGTGTGAACTTTGTGATATTTAATTCTCTTGTGAAAATATAATTTAAATGTATAATGTGAATAAAAAAATTTTAAATCCAAATGTTAAATATTACATTTAAATGTTAAATATACTTGGTGAATATAAATATAAATGCTAAATCTAAATCTAATCTTTTGTTTGAAACTAAATATTTGGCTAATGTGCAAATTCACACTGGCTGTAACCGGATGTAACAAAATAAAACGCTCGAGGAGGTCAGGCTGTGTTTATACAATCAAATAAAGAATTAAATCAAAACACACACTATCGTGAACTACCTACAATAACAACAAAACATGTTCAGAAGTGTTTTCGCTGCGCCCGTTTCACCAAGTATGCATCGGGTGCGCCATGTATCGCAGAGTGCATTTCGCCGGAACACAGCGGCAGAGAAAACAACATAAATAAATAGAATTCTGTGTCCCGGAACGCAGTTTTAAAATAATTTCACGCGAGAAATTAGTAATTTCACATTCAAAAATGTAGTTTGTGTCTTAAGATACGACGTATTTATAGTTTGGCAGTGACGTTGTCGGAGATGATAAGCTCCGCCTCTGTGGACGCTGGGTGCACACACAGTGGCCGGCACAGAACAGCGTTACCTCGGCATGACCTGATGAAATGATCCGCTGGCTCAGACGTCTCTGTCATCAGATACTTGGTGTGATCGATAGATTTGTTGTTGACGCGCGATTTTGTTTTTAATGTAAACGTTTTGACCTGACAGCTTGAAAAACGTTTACATAGTTTAGGTAGTTATTATGACGATAGTGTATGTCCAAGTTTATTTAGTTCGTTATTTGATTGGATAAACACAGCCTAACCTCCTCGAGCTTTTATTTTGGTACATCCGGTTACCGGCATTGTGAATTTGCATATATTTTGCATATATATTGCAGAATATTTAGTTTCTAACGAAAGATTTAGATTTAGCATTTAGATTTAATTTTATATATAGCATTCAGATTTAACACCTATATTTAATATTTAACATTTAGATTCACCGTTTAGATGTATATTTTGCATTTAGATTTAATTTTATATTTAGCATTCCGATTTAACATTCAACATAAACATTCAACATAAACATTCAACATAATATTTAGTATTTAACATTTAGGTTTAGATTTTTTTATACAGATTAAACATTTAAATTATATTAAATAAAGTAAAGTATAAGTAAATATCACAAAGTTCACAAATATTGCTGTAAATCTGGTCAAAACTAACATAAAAAAATTCACATTTTCTATATAAGTTTTTTTGCTGAATGTGGCAAAAAGTTGCTGTTTATTTTAGCATGCGCAACTTAACAATCGGGCGCCCCATATGTAGCTGCAGATTTTTGGTTGTAGCCTTCACATCAGCCTTTTATATGTGCTTTAAGCAAGGACCTTGCTTTACAGTAGACGCCATCTTGCCAGGTACCTAGCATTGTTTTATACACGGCACAAACCAGTTAGTCAGAACATTAGAGACCTCTTGGACGCAGAGGGTGAAACATCTTCAAAGTACTGCTTTCGACAAAACTACACAGACACATACACATGTCGTGCTAAACCAAATTGTGTGATGTTAGAAATGAACTTACCATATGTACACAAATATGACGGCTTGCATTGCTGTCAAGATGTACTGAACGATCCTCCAGTCACGCACAAAGTAGTTCAGCACAGCGATGGCAACCTGTCCAACGGCTGAAGACATCCGACATATGCAGGTGGCTAAAGACCTTCTGACTCCGATCCACTCAGTCGCTGTAAAATGCAAAGACCAAAGTCACGGACAATTCCTTAAAAACTGAAGAGAAAGTATATATATATACATATATATATATATGTATATATATACACATATATACATATACATATATAAAACAAGCCATACCTAATAAAACCGCGTTCATTTTCATTCCTGCAAATGAGGCACCGAGGATGAACTGTGCCACGAGGTACGTGTAATAATTTGGAGACAAAGCAACGACTAAGACAAATATTAGCAGGAGTATCGCTGGTAGCTGCGTGGTTCTCCTGCGGCCGTACCTAAAGGTTACACGGTGGGAGAAAGAGAGAGAGTTAGGTCATAGTTTGCCAATTCAATTCAGTTTTGTTTGTATAACATACATGATCTCAAGGCACTGAACAAAGACAACGTCATCGAGAGCAGATAAACCCAACAAGTGGTGAGAGAAAAAAACTCCCTTTTAAGAAATCTCTGACAGAGCCAGACTCAAAGATGTGCGGCCATCTGCCTCGACCGATTGGGGTGAAAGGAAAAATGGGGGACAGAGGAGAGAAAGGACAAAGAGAGGGGTGAGGTAGAGATAAACAACTATTGCATCAAGTTTTAAGTTAAGACAGTAAGACAGTCATTTACACAGGCAGCAGCAGCAACAGTAGGTCACTTACGACTGACCGAATGGTCCGAAGATGAACGCACCCAGAACTGAACCACCCATGAAAACTGTTTTCACAAATCCAGGCATCAGTGACATGTCACACACAAAGTCAAACTGCATAAAGACACAAAAAGAACAGAAAATGATGCTCAGAAGAAGGAAGTCAGCACAGACGACAGAAGAACTTGTAATACTTGTACTGAACTTACATCAGTGACTATTGTCGCCTCATACTGTGTGTTATAGTAAACCCAGCCATTCAAGCAACCAGTGGTTTCATTGAGTCTGTGCTGCCTGATGACACTAATGTTCTGGTCCACGGGGACAAACATACGACACTGGCTGAACGTTCCATTCTCCTCCCTGGGCACGGTCAGGTCCAGCTGCTCATCGACGCTCAGGTTAGAATCAGCTGCGAGGATCCAGTCTGTGTTACAGTGTCTGTCTGGATCGGACTGGATGAAAATGAAGCTACTCAACAAAAATGGAAGTAAAAAAAATTGGAAAGAAAATCCCAAAAGGAGCATCTTCTGAAATAAACCAAAGTCTCCGATGGCTGTGAGGATTTCTTCAGTCGTCACTGACATTTTGACACCGTGGATGAGAACAGAGTCTCTGTCATGGTTCTTCTTTTTAAAGCTCAGACGTATAGGAATTCACGTTTAACCACTAGATTACTAAAGAATAAGTTCATGTGTAAACATCACATCATCTAATCCTGTTAAATACATTGTAAAAATGTGTCATATTCAGCATTTGACTTCAGGAACAGTGTTAAGATGTAAAGAAATTAACATGTTCCTGAAATGGCCTTTTTGCATGGAGTTTGCATGTTCTCCCTGCAAAACAATGTCTGGTTATGACGTGGGATGTTAAAATAATCCTCCATTTAATCCCTGAAAATATGTTTGGTGTGTGTAGGCCTGTCTTATTTATTCATCATTTTAGTTTTAGCACTTTTTCCCTTAACACATTCTTTTCAAAGTCAAATTTAAAAAAAAAAAAGTTACTTAAGTCTATGACTTCCTGTTGATTTGCTCACTGTAAACATCCTGTGATAACTGAAAATTGCATTTGTGGATCGCCAGCACACACATTTGCATTGAGACGGTGTATTTGTCTCCGTAATGCCTCTCTTCTTCAGCAGGAGGCAGTGTTTTACAAGTAAATTCGAGATTCAATTTGTGCATAATTTGTTCATTCGTTTTTTAAAAAATAAAACCAGAAATAATAATAAAAAACGACTTGTTTTCTCAATATTTGTTAACAAAATTGAAATGTAAAAACAGATAACGACACGTTTTTTCAATTTTTTCCGATTTTGTGTATCTGGAAATTTCTGTGCTGAAATGAAAAATGCAAAAAACGGATAACGAGTGTTTCCAGTTGAATCCAATTTAAGTGACCTGTACTAGAACACTATCAGAGGGCCTGCAAAACAAACCAAAGAAGAAGGAGGATTATTCTGGCATGATTTGGCATCTTTTTGCAGTTGTGCAGTTTGACACTGAAATGTTATCAAATTATTATTTTTGTTTTAATATTCCTGCAAAGTGTCCTAGTGACGTAATCTGCCTAATCCCAGCTCAAGATGGAGATAAAAGCTGAAGACTGTAGCACATTGTGCTTTAGACTGAACCTTCTTTGAACAATGAGAAGATAAACTCAACCCAGAACACAAATTATTAGTTGATTTATTTTTTGTAAACACTGATGAGTAAAAGTGAACAAATTCACTTAAATATACTGGGAGGTTTTATTATTTTTCTTTGCACCATGCAACAGAAACATTATAAATTTCATTTGGTCTTTTGTGTCTAGTGAGTTTCTTTGTAAGACTAATTTCCTTCTCAACAATATACAGGTAAGGTAACAGCAAATGTAAGTAAACAATCTAGAATTTGGTGGCTTTTGTGCCGCTGTTTTCAGCCGTGTTGAGAACTCTTTCACTCTGCTTGGTGGCAACAATCCTGAAATGAAAAGGAACACAGCATTTACATGATTTAATTTCAGTATTTTCTTCCAACAGCCTCTATTAGAAATATATCAAAGTTGAGGTTTTACTTTAAGATCTATGATGGATGTAATTTTAATGGGCTAAAAATGTTAATCAAAAGAACACGATGGACAATAAAGCTTTTTATCTAATTGAAAACATTCTATTGGCTTCTCTCATCATGTTGCTCAGAATACTTTTTAAATTGTGTTCCAACATGGTTTGATGACATGAATCAAAGAATCCTGCTTTGCTTACCTGTTGTTCTCAAGAAAATCAGCTGAATCAGGCAGGTCTTTGTCCCCGGTTTCAGGGAGAAGAAGAGCAAGAGCGCCACTGACCAACAAAAGGCTGCTGTAGACGACGATGGGTATGGACTGGTGGTATATGGACAACATATTAAGCAGCGCAGACAGTGGCCCTGATAATCTGAAGAACGTGTTGACCAAGCCGACGGCAGCTTGCCTGAAATAGTGGAAGATAGAGTTCATGTTTTTAAATAAAGACATTGTTAAGGTTAATGTATATATACAATATCAATCTCTTTAAAGTAGACATATTATACCCTATTTCTCCAAGTTAACCTAGTTCCCTGGTGTCCTAATGAACATGTCTGTGACATGCTTTGGTCAAAATACCATAAGGATGAAGCACCACAGCAGTTCAATCACTCTGCCAAAACAGCCCTGTTCAGAACGCTCGCTTTTGAGTGTCTGTCTCTTTAAATGTATCCACTGGACACGTAAATCCTCTGAGGCTGGACGTTTGTGTAGAACTCTGTTCTGCACTGTGCAGCCAAGAATAGAACACTTCACAGACTTCCGCTCTTCCGGGTACTATTGCCCTTAACGTGTCAATAACAAATCTAATGATCACACCAAATATCTAATGACAGAGCCGTCTGAGCCAGCGGATCATTTCATCAAGTCAGGCAGAGGTAACGCTGCTCTGTGCCGACCACTGTGTGTGCACCGAGCGTCCGCAGAGGCGGAGCTGATCACCTCCGACAACGTCGCTGCCAATCTATAAATACGTCGTATCTTAATGCACAAACCACATGTTTGCATTCTAAATGACTAATTTCTCGCCTCACATGTTTTTAAAACTGTGTTCGGCGCTAAAACACTTCCGGGTATTAGAACCGTACTCGCTGCTCGCGTTCTTGAGAATTGGAACAGAGCTTGGGCTGAGGCTGATGACGTTTTCACAAGTACGGGAGTACGCAAGTGCGGACAAGTATGGAGTCATCTTTTTTCACACTTTGCCTACTCATAGGGCCTCCAGAGTCCCAAATATAAGTATTAAAATGATTAAAAAGTTGATTTTGAATAATATGTCTCCTTTAAAACTTAGTTTTACCTGACAGAAGTGGGGAACAGCTCCTGCATGTAAACAATGTTTACTGAAATACTCCAGCTGAGGAAGAATTTCCCTGTGGTTACAAGTGCTGTGATAACAGCAACACTGTCTGCAATAAAAAAATAATAATATATATATATATATATATATATATATTAACACATTTGTTCTCATGTACTTAATGTGAAGGGCAACAAACTCACCTCGAGGGAAAACCACTGTGGTAATGCACAGGATTCCTCCTGCCAGGATGGTTAATGTCTGAGATTTTTTCCTCCCTGCTCGCTCCAGAAACCAGTAACACAGACCATGTGCTGGAATCTCACAGATCCCAAACAGGGCCTGCACCACGAAGACGCTGATGCCGAAGCTGCCCACACTCAGTCTCATGCTAAATAAGGCTAGATTCAGGGAAAAACTACAACCGCACAATGAAAGTGTGTTAAATAAATATTATTATTATGTTAATTATAGTATTACTCCTAAATGTATTCCACTTACCTGACAAAAGATGCAATGAAAAGATGTTTCATCAAGATTTTTGAGGTAAAAATCATTTTGATTCCTCCACTGTGAACTTTTTTTCTCTCAGTTACCTGAATGACAGATACATTATTATTGTTATTATTAGTAGTAATAATAATCTGTAGCTTTCAGATTTCCTGTGTGGAAATCCATCTGTCTTTCCTTACATCTTCTCAACACACTCTGTTCACCTGTTAGTACATTTCCTTCTCTACACCAAAGCAAACACTAACACCAGAGATTCCCGTCAGTATTTTGTATTCAGTGTAATGTGAAAAACTAAGTGATTAAGTGCAGACTCGCACTATCCTTAAATAATCCCACTTACCAAGAGAAGCATATCCTCTGGGACACTCCTTTTATTGACTCTTGCAACTCTTCGAATAGTTTCATTCGCTTCCTCAAATCTTCCTTTATCCAGCAGCCACCTCGCAGATTCAGGAATCCACCTTTAAAAGAAAATAACAACTTGTCAGTGTTTAAATCACGTCTGCAACTCACAACCAGGTGAATGGCACATCAAGGGTTAGAGTTAGGTCAAGATTTCAGAGGATTTAGTTATGTGTCGCCAACTGTAAAGTTGTACATGCTGAAAGAAACACCAACTTTTTGCCAAATTTAGCAAAACATTTAATGTTAGTTTTGACCAGATTCACAGTTATATTTGTGAACATTGTGATATTTACTTCTCTTGTTAAAATATAATTTAAATGTTTAATCCGAACAAAAAATCTAAATCTAACTTTTAAATGTTCAATATAAATATAAATGTTAAATCTAAATGTTGAATCTAAAGCTTTCGTTTGAAACTAAATATTTAGCTAATATGCAAATTCACACTGCCGATAACAGGATGTACCAAAATTAAAAGCTCGAGGGGGTCAGGCTGTGTTTATACAATCTAATAACGAATTAAAATCATCCTAGTGGGGGAAATAAACTTAAACACACACTATCGTGATAATAACTACCTAAAATAACAAACAAAAAAACATGTTCAGAAGTGTTTTCGCTCCGCCCGTTTTACCAAGTATGCATCGGTGGTGACTTGCGTACTTGGAGAGATGGGATATCCATTTATCCCAGAATACATTTCGGCGGAACATAGCAGCTGAGAAACAAATATAAACCTGAAATAAATATAATTCTGTGTCCCGGAACACAATTTTAAAACCTATGAGGCGAGAAATTAGTCATTTAGAATTCAAAAATGTGGTTTGTGTATTAAGATATGACGTATTTATAGTTTGGCAGCGACGTTGTCGGAAGTGATAAGCTCCGCCTCCTTATTTTGGTACATCCGGTTACCGGCAGTGTGAATTGCCATATTATCTAAATATTTAGATTCAAACGAAAGATTTAGATTTAACATTTAGATTTCTATTCAGCACTTAGATTTAACATTTATATTTACATTTATATTTACATTTATATTTATAGTGAACATTTAATATTTAACATTTAGATTTTTTTATTCATATTAAACATTTAAATTATATTTTCACAAGAGAAGTAAATATCACAAAGTTCACATATATTGCTGTAAATCTGGTCAAAACTAAACTGAAGACAAAGCTACACAGACACATACACATGTAGTGCTAAACCAAATTGTGTGATGTTAGAAATAAACTTACCATATGTACACAAATACGACGGCTTGCATTGCTGTCAAGATGTACTGAACGATCCTCCAGTCACGCACAAAGTAGCTCATCAAAGCGATGGCAGTCTGTCCAACGGCTGAAGACATCCGACATATGCAGGTGGCTAAAGACCTTCTGACTCCGATCCACTCAGTCGCTGTAGAATGCAAAGATCAAAATCATGGACAAGTCCTTAAAAACTGAAGAGAGAAAATTTATAGATCTAAAAAAAAATAATAAGCCATACCTAATAAAATCGCGTTCATTCTCATTCCTGCAAATGAGGCACCGAGGATGAACTGTGCCACGAGGTACGTGTAATAATTTTGAGACAAAGCAACGACTAAGACAAATATTAGCAGGAGTATCGCTGGTAGCTGTGTGGTTCTCCTGCGGCCGTACCTAAAGTTTTGGGAGAAAGAGAGTTAGGTCATATTTTGTCAATTCAACTCGATTCAATTCAGTTTTGTTTGTATAGCGCCGAATCACAACATACATGATCTCAAGGCACTGTACAAAGACAACATCATCGAGAGCAGAGAAACCCAACAAGTCTCAAAGATGTGCGGCCATCTGCCTCGACCGGTTGGGGTGAAAGGAAAAATGGAGGACAGAGGAGAGAAAGGACAAGAGGGATGTGAGGTTTGTATCAAGTTTTAAGTTTAGACAGTAAGACAGTCATTTACACAGGCAGCAGCAGCAGCAGCAGAGATTATGTACTTAAATATCACTTTGTAGGTCACTTACGACTGACCGATTGGTCCGAAGATGAACGCACCCAGAACGGTACCACCCATGAAAACTGTTTTCACAAATCCAGGCATCAGTGACATGTCACACACAAAGTCAAACTGCATGAAGAAACAAAAAGAACAGAAAATGATGCTCAGAAGAAGGAAGTCAGCACAGACGACAGAAGAAAACTTGTAATACTTGTACTGAACTTACATCAGTGACTATTGTCGCCTCATACTGTGTGTTATAGTAAACCCAGCCATTCAAGCAACCAGTGGTTTCATTGAGTCTGTGCTGCCTGATGACACTAATGTTCTGGTCCACGGGGACAAACATACGACACTGGCTGAACGTTCCATTCTCCTCCCTGGGCACGGTCAGGTCCAGCTGCTCATCGACGCTCAGGTTAGAATCAGCTGCGAGGATCCAGTCTGTGTTACAGTGTCTGTCTGGATCGGACTGGATGAAAAGGAAGCTACTCATTAAAAACGGAAATAACACAAATTGGAAAGAAAATCCCAGAAGGAGCATCTTCTGAAATAAACCAAAGTCTCCGATGGCTGTGAGGATTTCTTCAGTCGGCACTGCCATTTTCACACCGTGGATGAGAACAGAGACTCTGTCATGGTTTTCTTTTTAAAGCTCAGAATTGCACGTGAATTCACGTGAAACCACTAGATTAGTCAAGAATAAGAACATGCGTAAACAGCACATCATTTAATCCTGTTGAATACGTTATACAATGTGTCATATTGAGCATTTGACATCACAGGAACTGTGTTAAGAAATGAAATGGTGTGTGGTTTTCTCTAGGTTCTCCGGCTTCCTCCCACAGTCCAAAATCATTCAGGTTTGGGGATTAGGCAAATTAGACACTCTGAAGTGACCTAAGTGTGTAAGATGGTTGTTTGTCCTTGTGATGGACTTTTATCACAGGTCCCTTTGTCAGCTGGGATTGGCACCAGTGCCCCCTCTACCCTCATGTGGAGGATTAAGCAGTAGATTCTATTCTAGATGAATGGTCCTGAAATATCACATTGGCAATTGTGTTTGGAAATATGAAGGATTAAAACGTCAATTATAGACTAATGAGGTTTTGACGTTGCTTAAAAAAAGTGTTGGGAAAAATGTCTTGTTTTTGACACCTGATGATGGGAAATGGGATTTTAAATTAATCATCCATTTAATCCCTGAAAATAAATTGTTTTTGTGTGTATAGCCCCGTCTTATTTATTTATCATTTTAGTTTGAGCACTTTTTCCCGTAACACATTTTTTTTTTAAAGTCAGATTTGCATAAAAAAATAAAAGTTCCTTAAGTCTCTGGCTTCCTGTTGACGGTAATAATCCAATGATGCTCTAATGTCGTAGCTTGCAAACGTTTTACGTTTTAAAGGGACACTGTGTAGTATTTATGGGTTTATATAACCCAAAATCCACTTTTTTATACATATTATGTGCTCCTGCATTGTCTAGTCGCTGTATTATAGTTTTTGTTTCATTTTCGTAGTGTTTCAAAAAGTCATGTAAAAAAACATGGTCGCGGGCCACATTGCATAGCCACTGTTAGCAGCGAGACGCCATGTTTCTACCGGAGCCTGTAAGGACAAACGCGAGAGAACAAATCAAGCGTCTCTTTACTTGTAGCGGAAGTCCCGCCTCCACTCTCTCCGCTTCGTCTGCTACGGCCGCGGTAGCTCGCCCTCTCCCTCACCTCATCTGCTCACATGGAGAAAGACGACGAGGACGACATTTGACCGGCTGAGGATACCGTAGCGCTCAGGGAAGGGAGGGGGTGAGCAGAGCAGCAGTTCTTTGTTGTAAATTTCAGCCTCTCCTCTTGATGGCACTATAAACTACTTACTTCACCTTTAAATAAAGGTTCGATCGCAAACAACTTCATTTCATAGATCACTTTATTCAGCTACTAAAAATCATTTTTGCATGTGTTGTCATTTCCAGCAATTTGAATAAACCATCAAGGAATCCCCGTAAATGTCACAAATACTCCACGTGAAATGCCGCATTTGTGGATGCACACATTTGCTAATTAAGCATTTGTTTTGTTTTATATATATATATAGATATATATATCTATATATATATACATGTAAATATATATATATATATATATATATAGATCTTTTTTAAAAAGAATATTTCAGAAAGAAAAATGTACTTGCCAATCATCTGATTAAATTAACCATGAAGTGCTACCATGAGAGGAGGAATGATGGTTTCCTGCTGAATGGGGGAAAGAAATGTCAAAAATATATAAGAAGTGAATTTGAATTCAAAGGCATTAACGATCAATTGTTGATCACCAATTTTTCACACACACACGCACACAGAGAGCAAAGTGAATCCTGTGCCGCCTGTCGTGTTATAATGAGGCATGTGTCATGACACCAGTGTGCTTCGGAAAAATGATGCACTTTTAACTTAATTGATAAGGCGCCAAATCAAACTGTGCGCGACGAGTGAAGCTCTAACAAAAGGCCAACAGTGGAAAACACTAGTGAACAGAGTAAAACATTAATCACAGGCCCGGTTTTGCCTTCATCCGTATTTACAAGGTAAATGTTCTTTTTTTCTATTTGACGCATACATTTACACAGCCGAGTCATCCGCGGCACAGCATACAAACCTGTTGGGGGAGCGACAGTGCACAGAGTTGCCGTCGTACAGACATTTACAACATTTACAGCTGTACCTGAACTGGGAGCTGTGGCAACAGCCCTTTGTACACGCGATATGAAAACAAAGCAAGACGGCAACACAGGGAGTGACAAAAGTCATTTGTTGTTGTTGTTTTTTTACAAAGCAAAATAAACCAAAGTACTGTGAAAACAACCTGTCTGATAAAAGTGAAATTACTGACAGTTCATGAAAACGAGAAGAGGAATCGAGTCGGAGTCCAGACATGCAGTCCTGCAGCCCCTCATGACAGTGGTCGTGCTTGAGTGGCTTTTTAAAACGCTCCTTAACTGAACGGTAAATGTGATCTTAGGTTTAGAACGTCTACATTGTATGGATTTATATTATACATTAAAATGGGTTCCTGTCAAGAGAACCAGGCAACACTTTTACGCATTTGTCAAGCATGAATAAATGTTGAATTCATCACTTATAACGCATGAATACTCAATAGTATGTAGTTTATAAACACAGTTATAAAAGATTTACTTATGTGCTGAACTGTTAGCATGAGAGGTGAGACAGCAGTCCCTGTAAGTGGATCAAAGAGCTGGTTTGTTGGAGGTGGATGCTGATTGGCTGCTTGAGTACAGCAGCTGTATTTGGACACTGTTCCTCAGCTGATGGGATGATTAAAACATTTATAACCGTGTTTATAAGCTACATACTAATGAGTATTCATGCGTTATAAATGATAAATTCAGTGTTTATCAATGCTTAACTAACACTATTAGTGTGTAATTATTATAAAGTGCTACCGAGAACCACACTGGTGGTGTGAAGACCTCTTACTCAGGAAGGATTTTCACGACATATCTCAACTAACAACCGACGTTGTCTCAGTATCTTCTGCAAATTCAAAGTTGTAGACGGTGGCAAAGCTTTGAGCTGAACTATCAAAACTGTATCGCGGGAGGAGGAGGAGGAACTTGAATCTCAAAAGACAAACATCTCCAAACCTCGAGAGTCACACCTGCTTGACCAAATGCCACCATTATCAAATTTCAAGTCACGTTACGCGAGCATTTTCAGGTTTTTGAGCAGCTTACAGCTTTAGCAGCTTAGCATGTAGCAAAAGCAGTCACAGACCAAAGGAGTGCGCAAAGCTGCTTAGTCAACAACTGTAAACAGGGGGAATGTAATTTTACAAGGTAACACAAGATGCTTTTTCCTAGCATCATTATTGAATTATTAAGATAATTAACATTAATACGTGAGCAAAAAAAGCAGGAAATTCGGACACAAAAGAAAACTAATCATAATCAACAATTAGGCCATTGAATTTATAAAGCTAATTTGATGGAAACTTATTTCTGAAAACGTCAATAAAAC
>NC_139806.1:9322472-9639972 GCF_963457635.1 Microchirus variegatus | reverse complement strand
CTGGGACCCGTCCTTCACTCTGGGTGACTGCAGAATGGACATGACAGATTGACAGGATTACAAACATGCAATTCTCCTTTTATCCCCCCATAAGTATGGACTGATGGAGTATTATTATATATTATTATTATAAGATTGAAGAAATTTGACACAAGATACAGCAGGTGACATTACATAGTTAACAGACAGTAAAAAACCCACACCCAAACATGAATGGAGTGCACACACACACACATAAAGGACAATTATTTGAACAGGTAAACGAGACGTGCTGTTTAGGCCAGGTGACTGTTCTATCCTTTAGGATTGAGGTGTGACTCAGCCATGATTCCTATTTATTTTAGAGCAACACTGTGCTACCTATTTAAATTGTATTTCAGCATTATTTGCTAGTTCTAATCCTGGTGAGTCGCAGACTATAAGTTATACATTATTCACAGTGTTTTCCCAGCTACTCACTGAACTTAAATAGTGTAAGGAGGTTCAGGTAAAGCAATAAACCGTGTGTTGTAGTTTAATCCAACTACGTCCAAAAATAACGAGACATGATTGCGACTTTACTCAACAAATTTAAAAAAGGGAGTTTAACAAGTTGTAAACACGACACTGAACTGCATTATGTGGTCTGCTCTGTCGCTGAAAAGCATGATGGGAAATGCAGTCCTTCAATACGCAAACATGAAAATTTACAAATAAATATAAATATAAAATAGAAGGAAATGTGCCGTCTTGCTTTTAACTTCACACATCTTCACACAAACTGCTTTATGTAATTAATTTACTTATTAATATCATTTAAATAAAGAATCTCTACTTTCTTTCTCTCGTGTCAAACATTCTAACAACTAAAACATATACCCATAAATAGAAAATAAATAACCAATAGTGTATACTAAATTAATATGAAACATTTTGTGTAAACAGTTAGACAATTATAGATCACTGTATATTTCAAAGTTACACAGTACAATCGTTTGTTTTTCAGTTTTCAATTAAAAAAAATCTAATTCTTTAACACTTTTATTTGAACGACTGCTGACAATGACAGACGAGGCCTAAGCAAAAGCAAAGTCAAACAGCACCATCTGCTGGTAGAAAGGATACTTTGAAAACTAAACAGTATGTTGGCCTGATTAAATTGAATCAATCTTGGCAGACAAAGACATGCAGAGTCTCACCCGCAGAGCAGCCACGGCAGCTTTGCCCTCCTCGCTCTCCTCGTCCAGCTCGTCATCGCTCCACTCCCAACCGCCGTCCTCCGTCTTGTGCAGGCGGCCACTTGAGCCGGGCACACGTCGCACCTTAACAATGCATTAAAGTCCACATAAAACAACTAAGAGACAATAATTATATGATCTATAATTTGCACACACAGTATCCCCTGAAAACAAAACAGCGCACACAGCTTCATGAAGGGCACACCTTTCTCGATCGCTCTGTTATTGTTGGCCCTTTCTGCAGAAGACGGTCCTGTAAGTACTCATTGTTCTGTGACAGAAAGACAAAAGTTTCTCTTAGGAGGTATGTGGTTTCTTTTTGTAAAATGCACAAGTCTTTGCGGTTCTTCTTTTTTCCAACTGTGGTGCAGGGCTCACCTTGGCTTTTGTAAAGAATTTGTACTTCAGCAGCTCTGCAGCAGTTGGCCTAAATAGGAAAGAGACACAAGGCGCCTTGTTATATTCATTAAACAACAGAGGAATCTGATGGAAAGCAAAAACGAGCACAAACTAAATCTGGGATCAGTTTGTTTGTTTTAAAGGGGTTTAGCGACTGACCTCTTTTCTGGATCTTTCTGTAAACACATGGAGAGCATCTTCCTGAAGGACTTTCCGTACTTCTTCACCATTTCTTTGTCGGTGATGCCCGTCTCCAGACAGGGTGGGTCATTTTGCAACGTCAACATCAGCACCTGCAGACAAGCAAAAGGTCAGCTTCAGTCATTGAACAGACAGAAAATTCAATCAAATGAAAAAGGTAGCAGCTAAGAGTTTAGCTCTGTCCTTTTATCTCTTGAAATAAAGATGGAGATATAATAAGAGCAGAACGGTTACCTTCATCGGTGGGTATTTGTGATATGGTGCAGCCCCTGTGGCAAGTTCAATGGCGGTTATGCCAAAACTCCAGATGTCTGCTTTGAAGTCATAGCCACGAACCTGGGGAATTAAAACAGAACCAACAAACTGTGGGTAAATTGAGGGAGAGAAAGAAAAGAAAAAACTTAATCCACTAAACAAGACAGTTACCTGCTCCATGACCTCTGGAGCCATCCAACACGGTGTCCCCACAAAAGTCTTTCGAACCTTGTTCCTCGTCATGTCTCCTCCTGCAGCTAGAAAGGCACTCACACCAAAGTCTGTGGAGCGTGTGAAATTGTGACAAAAGAAACGTTGGTTAAATTCATTTTCAACAAGTTAGACAAACTACTTTTGTAGTGCACAGTCTGTTCATTTGTCCAGAGTAACCACCATTTTTTTACAGCCTAATTCACCTAACTCCCAATCTCCCACTGCACAAGTTTTTTTCTTTGTAGAGAGAATGCCAAGAGCAGCCGCAGAGAGTCTTGATGGGAGGTGCTCGCTTTCCTCCTCCACTGCACCTGCTGTTAGCCGCCCAACTCCGTCTCTGCCTCCTTGTCTTAGCCACAGCAGTATCAACTCTCAAGCCTCCAGCTTGGCAAGATGTCCAGCTTTTATTTACTTTTTTTTTAACCGGACATCCTTGTCTGACACAAGATGTTGGAGATTGACTCTCTTAATGTGCGTCTTGAAGTATGTTGCTCTCCCTGATGTTCAATGTTTAACAGTCTTAACAAGTAAAAAAAATGCACTTACCTGCAATCTGTACTGAGCCATCATCACCAAGAAGAATATTTCCAGCCTTTAGGTCCCTGGGGATGAAGATAACATTGTCATATTTTCTTGATATTCAGGTTACAGTCGTATCGGAGAGAAGAAAGCACACAATATCTATTTTTAAGAGGCTGATATCACAGGGCTGGGGTTTCACACACACCGATTAATCAATGTCAAAGTGCTCATTTATTAACAGATTGACGATGGCTTTTTCACAGCAGGTGTAAAAAGCTTGTTTAAATTATTTAAAAAGAGTCTTAAACACATAATTGATTATCAAAATCATTGAGGATTACAGCCCAAATCCACTGTCTACACCACGTGTCAAACGCAAGGCCCGGGGCGAGATGTGACCCACCATGTCATTTGATGTGGCCCGCGAGTGATTAATTGGTCTTAAAAATCTGTGTTAAAATAGGTCTATGCTGCTTTAAGGCGTGCGTTGACCATAAACTACATTTCCCGCCACTAGATCGCAGTGTATCACTGTATATGAATCATGCGACGAGTGAAATTGAGATTGAGACTGTGATCGCAGCAGAGTGTGTTCACAAAAGCCACAACCAAAAACAATGTGGCAGTGAAAGCTAGCTTTATTGTGGCTGAAGAAATCACCCGTGCTTCGAAGTCTTTTTCTGACGGTGCGTTTTAGAAGCAGTGCACACGGAAGGTGTGTGAGCAGGTCTGCCCCGACCAGATACAGACTTTAAAATAGTTAGTTTGTCAAGAAACGCCATCGGGGACCAGGTTACATCGATAATGCATCATATTTGTAACTTGAATAAGTAATAAATACAGAAAGTTATTTAGCAATATGTTACGGAGTAGTTAGCTAGTTAGTTATAGTTGGTTACATTTATTCTGTATGACAGTTACAACTGACCCTTTGAGGGTAACCATTATGCTGATGTGGCCCTCAGTGAAAATGAGTTTGAGACCCCTGGTCTACACCACATATTGGCCATTGCACCCAGAGGCTAATTTGTCATCAGATGATCCCTTTCTTGATTAGGAATAAGTGAGTTAGCTCTGGCATCTGACCTTAAACAACAACTGCTCTGTCTACTGAAATACCATCTGACATGGCAACTGTAAAACTATACACATTTTATTGTCTATTTAAAAAAACAACTCCACCATTGATTCAGTGTCCATGAAATTAACTTTGATGTAAAAACCAACCTCATCCATTATTCATCATCAGTGTATGAAATATTAAAGGAGTGAAGTGTAGATCAAACTGCACAGTCATACGCACAGGGACACAGTGATAACCAGTTCATTACAGCCAATAAAGCAACTCACCGGTGAATCTGCCCGTTTTTGTGAAGGTACTCTAACCCCTCTAAGACTTCTTTCAGGATGGAGGCGATACTGGCTTCATCCAACACCCCGGTCTTGTGGTCGCCACGAGAGATGACGTGTTTGATGATGTCCAACACAGAGCCTGAGAAAGGGAAGAAGAAGAGGCAGAGACTTGTCATAAAACCTGCTGATAGAGGGAATCTACAGGTAAAAAACACACACTGGGTAACATCAGTGTTTGAAGAAGTTTATACTAAACAGCAGCACCTGACCTTCAACAGATCAATAATGCTGCATGAGAACAATTAACCTGCTAAATAAACTAGAACTGTTTACTTATGTTGTTTTGTTGTGTTGATCTTCTAGGAGTGGAGAAAAAGTGTTGGGGTCCTGTAAAGCCGCTGCCTCACACAGTGCCATCTCCACATTTCCCAAAATGCAATGACTGACAAGAGACTAGGCATAACTAGACATCGAGATTAAGGCATAGATAAGCTAACAGTTTATCATTTTTTTCTAACACAGAAAAAGTAAGTAAGTTGTTTAAACCACAACAGCAAACTACTCCTTCATTGCTTAACCAAATACTTCACACACAAAAATAACATCATAAGCAACATTTAATGGCTAATTGAATAGTGTCAAGTAATATCATAACCTATTAATAATGTGGTGTTATATCTAACTTTTAGTGTCTACACTGGCACAGTTAGCAAACCGCATTTGGGGGAAAGTTTCCTTCGACTGAATAACATGCCCAGCCTTACAGCCATTTACAATGCTGATTCGTAAAAACATGTTTCAACATGAGCCTATGTGAGATTAAAGAAGAATGGTAGGTCAGAGGAAGTCCTTTCAAAGTCAAGGTGCAGATAAAAAGTTGCTAAGAGCTAAGTCAAGTCAGAGGACGTGTGTATTTTGTTATCTCAGATCTTACCACCACTGAGGAGCTTCATTACCAGCCACAATTCATCCTTGACCACAAAGGAAGTATAGTAAGACACAATGTTCGGATGGTGGCACTGGCTCATCGCCTGGATCTCTTTCTGCAAAAAGGAGTGCGAGAAAAGGTCATACAAGAATGTCGTTTTTTCAAGCTGAGCATTTATCAAAAGCTTCAGCAAAATGTCGTTAAAATGAAACAATTAAGTCTCTGCGACTGCACATCATCACTGACACTCAACACCTCTGTGTCGAAATGAAAAGCCCAATCAGGGACAGGAGTTGAAAATTACTATGTAATCTACGTGCAGTACATCAGATGCACTTTATGTCCACTATGTCTCACTGCATTGTCCCTGATAAAGTCTAAATCAGGAGTACATTCAGTGCAGCATGCTCAGCAAGGGATTGTCCTCTGGATCTTGGGCGAGCCAGTCTTTGTAATTTTCTTTGGTGAGCCAGAGATCTTGGAATTTGTATATCCACGACATTGCTTTTGTTCTCCTTCTTGACGAATGTTACTTGCTCACTGTCTACGTACATCAAGCAACCAAAACAGTAGGTGGTGTCGGAACATAAACATGAACTTAACTTCTCTCTTGCACAAAATTCAAGCACTTTCAAGGGCCTTGAAATCTGTTTTTCAAATTCACAAACAAGGACCTGTGGGAACCCTGAATCTGTGTTTCTTTTAAACACAACTCTTGTGAAGTAGTAGCTGCACTATCTAACCTTTGATCTGACTAAACCCACCCACTTCCTGCACACACGATGAACATCTGGACTCCAAGTGCAGACAAATGCTGTGCTATGATTTCTTACCAGGAGTTCATCCATGCTTGTCTGACACTTTTCCAGGTTGATGCGTTTGATGGCCACCTTCTCCTTCCTGGGCTTGCAATACGCTGCCTGGACAACTGCAGTGGCTCCGCTCCCTGAGGAAAACAGCATTAATAACCAAGATGTGAGAAGATAAAGAAACACAATGTAGGATTTCCACATGACAAATAATGTCATTGAGCTCATTTTGACAATGCATAATCTTACAACATGGTGAATGACACCCCCCGGGTATGATTAAATCACAGTAGTGTAATATTCAGAAGACTTAATCCACATTTAACTGTTTAAAATGCATTAATAACCAAGACGTGAGAAGATACAGCAACACAATGTAGTATTTCCACATGACAAATAATGTCATTGAGCTCATTTTGACAATGGATAAACCTACAACAGGGTGAATGACACCCCCCGGGTGTGATTAAATCACAGTAGTGTAATATTCAGCAGACTTAATCCACATTTAACTGCTTGATGGAACATTGAAGTGAGATGCAACATCACACCAACTTGTTCAAAGATCAGAACAACTCTTCTTCAAGGTTCTTTAGTCTGCTTAGTAAGGGCTAAACAATGCATCTAAAATGGACCATTATTATATCATGCACAATCTATATCTTAAAAAAGATACATATTTCAAAGACTGCTTCAACTGTTTGCTTCATTGTATGGCTGAAACGATTATTTGATTATTGAATCGACTACTAAATTAGTCGTCAACTATTTTGATAATCTATTATCAAAATAAGCTGTGTTTTTTTATATAAAATAAGCTTCATAAATGTAAATATGTTCTGGATTTATCATAAAAACTTAATAAGTTTGGTTTGTGGACAAAACAAGACTTTCGAGAACATCATCATTTCCAGGTTTGGAAAAACACTTTAACATTTTCTGACATTATACGGACCGAACAAGTACTCGATTAATGGGGAACAGCGAGAGATTAATAGACTATATAATAAACGTTACTTGCTGCCCTAATTCAGTGACTAGTGTGAATTGTTCACTTGTCGCATCACACCTTCATGAGAAGATCACCACCCACCCGACAACTGATGAGGAGAAGCACTGTTAGCTAACTTGCGTTAACTAGCCGTTTAGCTTCATGATAACTTTTGAGAAACGCGTCTCCTTTTAGCTCGCCAACTAACTGGAGACTCAGTCGCACAGTTAGTCCCCGGCAATGTAGCAAAGGCTTTGACTGGCCCTCGGCTATCCCCATACATGCACTGCTAACTGTGGTAGCCGACGCCGCCGTGAAGACACGGGCTAAGGTGCTAACTTTAGCAGGCTAAGCTACTCACCTATCACCTCATTGAGTTCGTAGTCATCCTTGTCGATTGACCAGGATTGAGAGGACTGGTCGTCTGCCATGGTGTCACTGTTTGGACGCTGTGAACAAAAGTTCCGAATAAGACACAGAGCTGAATAGAAATGATATCTTAGTGTTTACTCCATTCGGTTCCGGTGATGCTAGCTATCACTGTTCGGCGCTACACCAACTCCTTCCTTCCGCCCCTCTGTCAACACAAGTTGACGCGCGACTGACGCATCGACTTACGTACGAACCTCAGGGGGAGGAGGAACAAATATGCCGCCATCTTGAGTGTGGCAAAGGCGACAAAAAGTTCTCAATCTTTTAAGTTCATGGATAAAATACGAAAAGTCTGGAGCATAAAACTACTGATAGATATGTAACAATGTTTTCCCGTTTATTTGAAATATTTGAGTATTTACTAAATTATATTTTCGTTATTTTATACTTACTACAGTTTTTATTGCAGTATTTTGCCTATTGAAACACTATAGTACTGTGTATACAGCCCCTGTCCATACAATCTAGTGTCTATTGTTTCAAATAGCGGTGTTTAGACAATTTAAATAAAGGTAGCTATTCTGGGCAATAAACAAGTAGACAAACAATATATATTTCAAATTGTACTATCAGTAATAAATGCAAAAGTAGCCATAATACACATTTTTCATGATTATTATATATATTATACTGGAATGATTTGAAATGTTGTGATTTCTATAATATTGGATACTGGCAGGTTTGAAGTGGGTTTACCTACAGCTATTAAATAAATAAAAGAAATGATCTGTTTAGTTTGGTGAAACATCTGAAGACACTGGGTTTGTCATTGATGTGTCCAAGCTGCACCATCTGGATAATACAGAAGAGGATTAGGGCCACATGTAAAACAAATGGAAACAAAATAAGATTAAAAACAACAACAAAAAACAGCCTGATATCTGAGATTAAAGTCAGAATTCAGAGATTAAAGTCAGAATTTGGGGATTAAAGTCACAATTCCACCTATAATTCTAACTACTTCTTCTTCTTTTTATTGTGCCCTATACATGTGTACACATCATGTTTTTATGTAAACAGTGACACCAGTGCACTCTTGTCTTCCAGCCATAGCCACTGGGCTTGAACCTGACATCGTTTATGTCACAACAATGCCTTGTGATATGACAATGATCAAGGAAACTCCCAAAACTATGGATGGCATGCGAGGAAACTTTAAAGAGAGGCCTGTTAGTACTTGTTCTTCAGGCACAGGCACTGTGCAAACACACGTACTGCACCAACACAAACCACTGACAGTTTTTCATTTACACTGGTCTGGATTCAAGAGAGCTCCTTTCCATGAATGATGGATGGTCTTTTATAGCCCAGTTACAGAACTTTTTCTGGACTAATGGTTGAAACATGTGCTCTTCCACAAAATGTGTAGCAAAGATGAACATATTTAGTGTCTCAAGGAATAATTACACTCAAATGACAGTTTAAACTTCGTCTTTTATTCTCAAACATGCATCCACGTTGATATAAATGACATTTCCGTGCCTGTTTCCCCTGAACCAAGTGTATTTTGGATGTGGTTGACAACCCCTGCCCCGAAGCTCATCCCCCTCATGCTGCACTAAAGCTCCACTCATCCCGATGCTGACAGTGCGTCGAGGGTAAGCCAGGCCTGAAAGGGAAGTGCTGAGAGCCACAGGAGCCCCAGATCACATCAGTGACTGCAGTGACACGATCCTACGTGAAAAGGAAAGCAAAAACACTTCGTCTGTCCCTGTTCAGAGTAACCCAATATGCTCAAAGTCACTGTTGTGGACCCTGCTCTCCGCCTTCATGTTTACCTTTATTTAAAATGTGCAGGTCAATCTTTAGAGGGTTTTATTGGACAGTCGTACATGCACACACGGCACAAGTGCAAGGGATCAACAAAATAAACAATAAAGAACAAAGACAGCTGTGCACACACAGTACAGCACTACAAATAAAGTAAAACACATTTTTTAAGAAGTGTTGCTTTCATGTTAGAATAATAAATAATGCACATTCTGCAGTTTATTGCACTTTGGTCTGATGTGATACACTGAGGTCTAGGATTTGGCATAATAAACTTTTAACTGCATTTATAGTTTTCATTAACCACTATGAGACTGGACTTCATAGTCAGAGTGGTCGGAAAATTCCACACTGTATAAATATGACTTGTAAAACCTGATTAAATGATATTGTGAGGCTTTTCCAGGCATCACCATCCACTCCCTGTGCAGGATAACAAAAAAAAAAGCATGGATCAAAGAAACAAAGCTTGTTTAGGGAAATGAAGTAAGACTTTTGACAGAAACCAAACAACCTCCACCATGTGCAAGCACTTTAAGAGAATGAAGCAGAGGGTGGTTCAGACTCAGGCTGTGGGGGGTGGGGTGGGCGGTGTGTGTAAAGAAGAAGAATGCTGGATACATGATACAGTGAGGCGGTGAATAAAGCTGCTTTAGAGGTGTAACCTTGTACCTTGTTGTGACATCAGCAGAACAAGCTCGCATGGCAGCCTTGTCAAACCGGTGTAGGTAGGAGCCTGCAGCGCTGACGCAGCCAGGCACAGAGACACAGAGGGGGGGAGAGAGAGAGGAGTCACCTGCCGCCTTCAGTACCTCATCCTCGGACTCACTTGGTCACCACTCGTCGTCCTCGCGTGTGTCTGCGCTCATGGAAACAAGTAGCTGAAACTCCGTGTGAAAGAAAAGTGAATCAAACCAAGAGAAGCGGAAAGGGGGAAAAATACTGTTTGAGATTGAGAAACAAGACGCAGAGAGTCATCATTAACTATGGAAATGAATGGTGTCAACAAGACAAACGAAGGTAAGACGCGCTTGAAATGATTTGTTTTTCACTTTTAACAACTTTTTTTTTCACTAATTGTGAATATTCACTGTATCGAGCGAAAAGCACCAGCAGATTTGTTTACGGTCTATGGAAAGGTGTGGCCCTGTAATCAAGCCGAGTTTCACCATCGCTGCAAGCAGAAACAAGTTTTTGTCAAATCAATAAGGCACAGAGGACAAACACAAGAACTGCAAACACAGGCGTCCACAGGCTCCTATCTTTTTACCTGCGTTACTTTGCTGCCTTTCTTTCCCCGCCTGCTTTAGGTGGAACCATGTTTGGCTCGGTTTAAATCACAGCGCGCGCCGCCAGTATCGCGATAACGCCGCTAGATGGCGCGCGTAAAGCACACGTTTCTTTCATTTAGGGACCATCGATACCTTCGAGATCATTGTAACCGCCTTTTTCAACAGGAAGTTACAGACAGTCCCTAAGTGAACCTTGGTTCTCAAACTGGGGTACGTGTCCCACCAGTGGAACGCGAGATTCCTCTGGTGGTACTTGGATGAAAATCAGAAAATACTGTTCTACAGCGGCCGGGTTTGTGATATGGGCCACATGGGCAATTGCCAATGGCGGCATTCTCTAGCGGGCGTCACGAGAATGTCATTATGTCATGTGTGGCAAATGGGCACCCTCTACCCCGGGTCTGACCAGGGCGTTATAGAACCCAAGACCATCACCACTTCTGTTCTACTTGTATATACACCAGGGTGTGTGAAACAGCGGTTCTGATGGTCACATGACATGTTTGTTAGCTCACAGCTAGAGCAAGACAAAATAAACACTGCTGAAACAACACAGAGACGGGAAGAAATACAATCCAACTTAAGTTCAAATTTTACTTAAAATTATTATTATTTTTTTTTAAATAGGTAAAGATATAGAAATACACAAGGTTTTTTAAAGGTGCATTATGTAATAAATCTAAAGCCACTGGCCATAAAATCCTCCTAATATGTCACAGAGACTCAGGAATAATGTTCATATAACAAACTGAACTCGCCAACAACAACAGTACAGCCAAAATATTTGCATTAAAAAAAATATTTTGCAGACTGCAAACCATGTTTTGGCATGTGGCGCCACCTACCGCCGTCAACCAATCATTGCAGTCAGTAGAGTCTCAGCTGCCAAGCAACCACGGGTTGCCAGTTACGACAGAAAACGAAACCTAAAAGACCTTGGCATTTTGAATTTGAGTGTAGTAACTGTTTTTGGCCACATTCTTACATATGGCACCTTTAACTATTAAAATCCAGAGGTGAAAATAATAAATGACTACTTGCGTTGCTGTAAGTAGGGTGTGAGTAGGTTTTTTGTGTACTTTTTTTAAAAGTAATTTTTAATTAGAATAGTATAGAATATATTAGTATAGTATATACATATATACTAATTGTTAGTATAATTAGTATATATATGTATGTATATATATATATGTATGTGTATACAGTATGTATATGTATACATAATGACATTTTTAGACCAGTACTTTTATTTGTACTTAAAGTAAAATGTTATCGTAATAGTGGTACTTTTTCGACCTTTGGTTAAAATGTAGAGTATCTGTCCTCTAAAGTTGCCATCAGAAATATCTAACAAAATTAAAGAAATCCCCCCCAAAAAATATACAAAAAGTGGAGAAAGCCTCTGAACGACAGTCCAGACGAAGTACGTGCGCTGTGTGTGGGTCAGCTGCTGCTGCTGCTGCTGCTGCTGCTGCTGCTGCTGCTGCTGCTGCTGCTGCTGCTGCTGCTGCTGCTGCTGCTGCTGCTGCTGCTGCTGCTGCTGCTGCTGCTGCTGTGGCAGGGACACGCGTAAAAGTGAACTTTGACTCCGGATGGTTGACGCCCTGTCGCGCAGTGGTCGCTCGGCGCTGCTGTGCGCTGATAACAACAACAACAGCAGCAGGAACAGCAGCAGCAGCAGCAGCAGTAACAGTGTGGAAGAGGAGCAGCTGAAGAGAGAATCATGGAGTGTGTGCGCGGAGGAACTGAAGCCGACGAAACGCAGCGCCGCGTCAGGAACCAGAAGACCATCCAAATGAACGTGAAGCTGCTCGGTAGGCTGCTGCACCCACATCTGTAGACCTGTACTGCTGTTTAATGTGTCAACTGGATCAGTCTGTCTTGGACACGTCTTATTTCGAGGCCACTTTATTAGGTACACTGCTGCTTGAATGTCTAACTTCGGTGCATTTAGAGATGTAGATTAGATCGACTTGACCTGTGAAGTTGAAACTGACCATCAGAATGAGGAAGAAATGGGCAACACTAATCCACATGTGCATTATTATCTAACTAGACCAGGCAGGGCCGTTTGTAGCTGTTTGGGGGCCCTTTGCGAGATACTATTTGGGGGCCCCTACTTTTTCAAACATGAGGTAGAGATTCCTTCTTACATGCTTTGCAAATATATGCATTACGAATGCATCCAACACATGCAAATAAAGACAGATACTTTTAATTCTCAAAAATATAATAAAATACGAGTCTGAACTTGCAGTTTGGGGGCCCCCTGGTGGCTGTGGGGCCCTTTGCAGCTGCATAGTCCGCCTATAGCAAAAAAACGGCGACCAGCGAGACCAGGGGTCTGCAAACTTTAGGATGAAAAGAGACATTTTAGTCGCCCTTTACACCCAAATAAAATTCATTTGGAGCCGCAAAAAACCCCACAAAATGAAGATAACGTATAAAGGTTTTTAGACGGATATACTACATACAATAGCACTAGTTTTTTTTTTCATTTATGAAATTTCTGTACAACCAAACGTTCAGTTTATACCCAGCCTCTTATAAATAAAGTGGAGTAAAATGAAAAGACATTGATGGAGACCTAGTTCTTCCATTGTTTCATTGTTTGTGGCAAATTAATGAAATTAAAATGAACCCACTTTAGAATAAATGAAGCAAATATTTGGATTGTATGTAGTTCATGCTCGAGAAAACCTGCCTGGCATAAAAAAAACAAAGGTATGTGGATGCGAATATGGGCAGGACATGCAAATGTGTACTAATATTGCATTTTACATCATCGTTGGATGTGATACACAAAATATTAAAATACTTTTATTTGTCGCCTTGATCTCCAAAGCTACAAGGACCCAGTAATCTTCATCCTGCTTCATGTAAAAACATCCTGATGTCAGTTTTCAAGCAGTGATCTCGCCGTTATCTGCTACAAAAAAACAAAAAACTGTCAAAACTGTGATGTGCTCCAATATTCATTCTAACAATGGAAAAACTATAGGACCACACGGGTTGGTGTTGTGGTTTTGCAGCAAGAAGACCCGGGTTTGTGACAACAAGTGCCTTTCTGCATGGAGTTTGCATGTTCTCCCCGTGTGTTTGTGTATGTGTGGGTTTTCGCCGGGTTCTCCGGTTTCCTCCCACAGTCCAAAAACATGCAACACGAGGTTTAGGCAAATTGGACGCTCTAAATTGACCGTAGGTGTGAGTGTGAGAGTGGATGGCTTCTGGGTATGGAAATAAATAGTAAAATATCCACAAGTTATAACAAGTTGGGTGTTTTGCTTGAGACTGCTGTGATCATGCGGACTTAAAGCTCAGTAGATCGGAAGGAACATTAAGTTTTATTTTTCTATGTTTAAACTCTCTGTCCCCTTGTGGTTTCTCAGGCATGGAGGGCGACCCCAAAATCAAGTTCCTCCTGGACGGCGGGGATCTCCTCAAAGTGCGGTCCTCGCACTGGAAGAAGACGCGCTACTACAAACTACAGGAGGACTGCAAGACCATGTGGCAGGAATCCAAGAAGACCTTCAAGTCCAAACAGACCTGTGAGTGCTGCCCCAGCATCCAGACGACATGTGTGTGAGCCCAATCTAGCAAAGAAGTGACTCATATCTGTGTCAGGCAGGCAGACCTTTACAAAAGTCAAAGACTTATCATATGGCTATAAAAGATCATTTCTGTCTGAAAGACCTTGGTATTATCGTCCACATCTGCGTTAGTCATGATAGCACTGGTGTTTGTGGAGCTTTGGTGCGGAGGAGTGGTTTTAAATTACGCTGCTTGTATTTTTTTTTTTGCTGTGTCTTTAGTGTCTTTATTGCTCTAGCTGTATCTGATAACACGAGCGCTGCACACCGGTGAGCTCAAACTTCAGGAAAAGCTCAGTTTCTTCGACAAACTTAAGTGTAAAGTAAAGTGCAAACAGGAGGCTGATGTTTGCCAAGCAGGCAGGTCTGACAGAGAGTTTATTATCGGGGACTAGACAAACCCAATCAGGACCTAACGGTCAGGAAGTCCTCAATTAAACACAATACGCCGAGTACAATGTAACACATGTGGCTTTCCCATTGTCTTCAGTCTCGCTTGACGAAATCGCCGCGGTGAACCTTGGCCGACAGTCGGAGGGTTTGAGGAAGTACACGGAGGAGCATGTGGAGGGCCGCTGCTTTTCCATCATGTTCAAGGGTCGTCGCAGGAACCTGGACCTCATCGCCAGCTCTGAGGAGGAGGCCAAGCAGTGGGTCCACAGCCTGGAGAAGCTCATCAAGCACATGAGCAACCTCAGCCCGCAGCAGAAGACCGAGCAGTATCCTTCTCCTGGTAGGGATAGAGCTGCTGGCCACTAATTATCCGGATAAAGCTTTGATGAGCGCTATAACAAAAGGGTTAATAACATTTACGAGTAGTTTTCTGACCATGAAGATGATTTTAATAAATTCAGTTAACTAGAGCTGCAACTCACGATTCTTCTCGGAATCGATTAATCTGTCGATTATTTTCTCAATGAATCGTTTGGTCCATGACGATGTTCTCGAATTACTCAGTTAAAGGTGCCATATGTAAGAATGTGGCCAAAAACTGTTACTACACTCAAATTCAAAATACCGAGGTCCTTTAGGTTCAGGTTTTCTGACGTAACTGGCAACCCGTGGTTGCTCGGCAGCTGAGACTCTACTGACTGTAATGATTGGTAGACAGCGGTAGATTTGATTTCAACATGATTTCAAAACATAAACATGATTTGCAGTCTGCAAAAGATTTTTTTTTAATGCAAATATTTTGTCTGTACTGTTGTTGTTGGTGAGTTCAGTTTGTTATATGAACATTATTCCTGAGTCTCTGTGACATATTAGGAGGATTTTATGACCAGTTGCTTTAGATTTATTACATAATGCACCTTTAATACAGCGTTACGGATATTCATTTATATTTAAAAGTGACACACTATAGCTTTAGCTTTTTCACTCGGGAGTAAAAATCAGTCTCATTATCTGACATTTATTGCACTAATTGTTGATATTGGCCAATTTTGATAATATGTGATGATGTTTGTTGAGCATGAGGTTATTAACGATGCAGTATCAAAAACGTCCTTACATCAAACGCTTCAGTTGGATCTTAGCCTGCCTGAGGAAAGCCGACAAGAACAAAGATGAAAAGCTGAGTCAGTCAGAACTGAAAAACTTCCTCCGCCTCATCAACATCGAAGTGGACGACGACTACGCAGAAATGATCTTCAAGGTGATGCCTGTTTTTTTTTTTTTTTTGTAGTAGTAGTAGATGTCATGAGAAACTGCAACTAAACCCCCATCCTCTTCATCCGTAATCCATAATTCCACCGTCCTATATCCTCATACAGAAATGCGACAAGTCAAAATCGGGATACCTGTCCGGAGAGGAGATTGAACATTTCTACGACCTGTTGACCCACCGCGAGGAAATCACCGTGATCTACGGAACCTACGCCAAAACCGCCGGCTTCATGACTCCTGAGAACCTGGTGGAGTTTCTGATGAAAGAGCAGAGAGAGAAAGCCACGCTGGCAGAGGCTCACAGGATCATCGAAAACCACGAGCCGGACGAGAACGGTCAGTAACCTCATGCCATTTGTCTTTAAATCATTGGTGATATCAATCACTTCTTTATGGAATTTATGTGTTTCTTTCTTATTATAACTTCTTTTAAATCCTGAATCTGGATCTACGTCTGAACCACCACCAAAATCTGATCATTCCTTGAGCCCTAACCTCAGAAAATTTTAACATTGTTGCGTTTTAAGTTATGCTGTTCACAGATAAACAACCATAGCGGAGGTAATTGCAGCTTCTAGCTTTAAAATCATTGTGATGGGTCACTGAGAGTTGATCCTTTGGTGTCGAGACACCGTGAGAAGTGTTCACCTTAATGATAGTCGGAGAGTCAAACTGGCAGAATCAGGCCCAGTTTGATTTTAATTGTTGGTCGTCGGATTTAAAGTAATAGTAGGGACCAGACGTTTGACCACAGGTGACTGCTGACTCTGTGGGTGGCACCTGCATTTGTGCCAGTGTTCCGCACTGGTGAGTAATTTCAGATTAAACAGCCGTGACTTTGTGAGCTAATGTGTAACTTCAGTGGGGCGGTGCTACCTGTGCAGCCACGAGTGAAACTTCCAACCCTTCAAGAGAAAAACACAACAACCTAAAAACATAACGACAGACACGCAGCATTATCACTAACCAGTGTCAGGCCTTTCACACAGAATCTAGACTTTAAAAACGTCTGCTAATGATAACATCATTTTGGCTGTTGGCTAACGTCCTGTATGTTTCTCCTCCTTACTTCACTTCCTGAATATTCACTGACAAACACTTGTTTACTGTGTGGTACAGAAAAAGGGAACACAACATGGTGTCAGGGTACAGAGCTATATAGCTTATCTTCAACTTAGCTTTTAGCTCCTGACAGCAGCTTTACTGTCATTAAACACCGGGAACTTTAAATACAAGCACTTTGCAATGATTACCATTAATTCAGTGATGTTTGCGCATAAAGTAAAATATAAAATGCACATTAAATGTATCACGTTATATTAAATTAGGTTTGGAAAATCTATTACTTAGCTAAAAGTAAATCTCACTCTCTTTAGCTTCAAGTTAGCTATTAGCTCCTGGCAACAGCTTTACTGTAAATATTAAACACCGGGAACTTTAAATACAAGCACTTTGCAATGATTACCATTAATTCAGTGATGTTAGTGCATAAATATAAAATGTACATCAAATGTATCACGTCATATTAAATTAGGTTTGGACCATCTGTCACTTGGCTGAAAGTAAATCTCACTCTCACTCATCATTTACCGCTTTATCCTCCACATGAGGGTCACGGGGGGTCGCTGGTGCCAATCCCAGCTGACATAGGGCAGAAGGCGCTACGTCAGCTCAAATCTGATTCATTTTGTTTTAGTCTTTTCAAGGATCTTTCGGATCTTGGACTTGAAGGAGGTTTTATTGGCTTAAATTGAATATAGCGCCCATAAATGTCTATGTAATTGCTACTAGTGCTGGTACAAGTCCAGAGTCCTTTCTGTTATGCGTTTCCATCATGGTACAGTTTGGAACAGTAAAGCCCTCAGTCAGGCTCGCGTACCTTTACACCGTGGGTCTACCATAACTCTGGTACCCCAAGGAAAGGGTACTGAAAAGTGGATCGGTTGGGCTTATTTTGGTACTCTTTCTAATGAAAATGCAAATAAATATGTACCGTGCAATAACAAACCAAAGCAAACCAAACATTATGCCATAATGCCCTTTGCTTGCATCACATCAGCTGCTTTTTTTACACCCTTTTGTGTAACTTTCAGTCAAGGCCAAGAAGCTGCTGTCCATGGACGGCTTCATCATGTACATGCACCATCCAGAGGCCTTGGTCCTAAACTCAGACCACGGGGACGTGCACCAGGACATGAGTCAGCCCCTCAATCACTACTTCATCTCCTCCTCGCACAACACCTACCTCATGGAGGATCAGCTCAAAGGGCCCAGCAGCACAGAGGCTTACGTCAGGTGAGGATCCTCATGTGAGCACTTTAAGAGTCTGCTCTTGAAACGCTGTAATAACCATTTAATGTAGAGTCCTAACCATCAGCTCCAGCTCCGGCAAGGTTACATTAAGTTAAGTCAAACCTGATTTGCCTTTAAAAATTGTCGTCTCTTTGTGAAACTAAGTGCAGCGTAGAAAATCAGTTTCCTGTTCACGCTGCTACAGTATGCACAGTGTACCTGGACAGTCATGTGATACATGTTTCTTTAGGTGTGTTAATATGTAGTGATGTAGTCGTGTGGATGTAGCCTCAGTCACTAACGGTGGACGTGTCTCTCAGAGCTCTGCTGAAGGGCTGCCGATGTGTCGAGCTGGACTGCTGGGACGGATCAGACGGCGAGCCACAGATCTACCACGGCTTCACGCTCACTTCCAAGATCCTCTTCAAAGATGTCATCGAGGCCATCAAGGAGAACGCATTTAAGGTGCGTTTGGGTTGTGTCGTATTTGGTTGTTGCGTCGAAAGCATTATGCTATAGTTTCCTTGTAAAAGCTCGCTCCTTTCTGTCCTCAGACGTCCGATTACCCTGTGATCATCTCCTTGGAGAACCACTGCAACGTGGAGCAGCAAAAAGTTATGGCCCATCACATGAACTCCATCCTGGGCAGTGCACTCGTCACCGCTCCCCTGGAGGACGGCATGCCCACAGATTTCCCATCTCCTGAGGTCAGTATTCACTCAAAGCTGCTTTACAGCACAGGTTTTGCCTTTGTCTTTAACTAGGGCTCTCACGGGGATGCAGGGGAAAAAAAGTCAAGGCCCTTGAAAGTTCTTGAAAATCGGCCATTAAAGGTGCATTATGTAATAAATCTAAAGCAACTGGCCATAAAATCCTCCTAATATGTCACAGAGACTCAGGAATAATGTTCATATAACAAACTGAACTCACCAACAACAACAGTACAGCCAAAATATTTGCATTGAAAAAAATATTTTGCAGACTGCAAATCATGTTTATGTTTTGAAATCATGTTTTGACATGTGGCGCCACCTACTGCAGTCTACCAATCATTGCAGTCAGTCAAGTCTCAACTGCAGAGCAACCACTGGTTGCCAGTTACGTCAGAAAACAAAACCTAAAAGACCTCTGTATTTTGAATTTGAATGTAGTAACTGTTTTTGACCACATTCTTACATATGGCACCTTTAATAGAAAGAAGTTGATTTAGAACGTTGAGTTTTAATTACCAGCGTCGTCTTGCTCCATCGATGACGTGAGATTCCATGCGGAACAATGAGTGGGTAACGTTAAGCAAGATTAGGTGAGCAAATTATGTGATGCCTTGGAAAGAAAATGACAAAGACTGGTTTTGAACAAGATCCCAAGGACCATCACTTTTAATGTTTGCCTTTAAAGCTCTTCATGATCTTGCCCCATCTTATTTATCTGAGCTTTTAACTGTTCGTGATCCAGGTAGAGCTCTGAGGTCAAACAACCAAATGTTGCTGGAAGTGCCCAGGTCAAAATATAAACACTGGGGTGATCGAGCCTTTGCTGTTGCTGCTCCCAGGCTCTGGAATAAACTCCCTGTTGAGATGCGTCTTATCTCTGACCTGGGCCTCTTCAAATCAAGGCTAAAAACCTATTTATTTAGGATGGCTTTTAATACCGAGTAGTATGGTGACACTTTTTATCTTTTGTCTTCTTATCTTTTATCTGATTCTATCTTATTTTATTTTGCACTATTTTATTGTTTTTATTGTTTTTAATTACTTTTATGTGTTTCCTCTTTATTTATTTATTTCTTGTAAAGCACTTTGGATCACCGAAAGGATTGTTGTAAAGGGCTGTATAAATAAAGTACATTTACATTTACATTTACATCACTTGTCCTGACGCAGAGCGCCCTGCAAATCAATCAAAGTGGACGCCAACGGCGAAGTGGCTCTTACAAGTTGCCCTCCCATTCGGTCCTTGTATTTGAGAGAATTGATCCTGGAAAGCCATTGAAAAGTCCTTGAATTTGATCTCAAACAAGGTGTGGGAACCCTGTTAACCCAAGGAAAGACATTTAATAGGTACAGCAGCGTCTTGTAGGCTTGCAGACCTGGGAATTGAGCCCCTGTCTGCTGTTACAGGAGCTCTCAAGTGTGTTAAGTGCAAGCTCATAAGGCTTGTGTTGCTAATTTTATCCCAACTGTTGGAGCAGCAAAAGGTTGTACAGTTCCTTCGTGACTTCCTGTACGTGTACATTAACTTCCAGGAATTAAGAGGGAAGTTCCTGATCAAAGGGAAGAGGTTAAACAAACTGGAGGCCTGCTATAGCGCTCAGGCAGAGGCAGAGCTGACCGACGTGACAGAGGAGGACGAGTCAAATGATGAGGACGAGGAGAAGGAGAAGGAGAAACCCAAGGTTGGATTTACATGCCGATGACAGAATAATAGATAGGAAAAAAAAAAAAGCTGAATTTTTTACTTACCTGTGAGTTTTTTTTCTCCACACGTACAAGAAAAAGAAGCTGAAACTGGCAAAAGAGTTGTCCGACATGGTGATCTACTTCAAGAGCGTCCACTTCAACGGCTTTGACGACGCCATGAAAAACCTCAGCTTTTACGAGATGTCGTCGTTCAAGGAGGGAAAGGCCGTGGGGCTTTCAGAGGAGTCAGGTGACCTGATTTATATTAAATATTGGTTTTCTCACACCAATATTTTGGGATTGAATATGAAAAAAAATGTTGTTGTTATTCCATGTCAAATTTCCGTACCTAATAATAATAAGTACGCCTGACTCATGTTTGGCTATGTTGAGGCATGCAAAAACAAGATATGATCTCAGGTGGAGCTCATTCCCTGTGTCTATGTTGTGATTTTAGAGGCTGGTGCTTATTTAATGAATTAAGTGACACAACAAATATAACCAAACATAAATACGAGAGCAGAAAGTTGCTCCACGTTTGACGGCAAGAAAGAAAAACAATTGATTTCACAACGAGATAGATCGGGAAATGGGTATCAAAGTCGAGATATCGGTGTCTGTGCCAAATCGAAAACGATGAATCAATACCGAGCCCCGAGTGAAATCAGATCCTGTGTTTGCACTGGACGTCCGTCTGTCCTGCTCATGACCAGAGCATTTGCTTTTTAAATCTCACAGTCTTTGTACTTTTCCACAGCAAATCTCTACGTCCGTCACAACGCGCACAAGGTGAGCCGCATCTACCCAGCGGGCTCAAGGACCAACTCGTCCAACTACAACCCAGTGCCACTGTGGAACTCCGGCTGCCAACTCGGTACCTGCCGCTCACACAAACGAGGGAAATAAAAACATAAATATAGCTGAAAATGTTAATGTTAAAAAAAAAACAACTTTTCAGTGGCCTTAAACTTCCAGACGTCCTGCTCGGAAATGGACGTGAACCAGGGCAGATTCCTGATTAACGGGAAGAGCGGCTACGTCCTGAAACCGGCGTACATGAGGGACATAGACACGGAGTTTGACCCCATCACACTGACACGTGGAGATTGGCTGAAGCACAAGATGCTCCATGTCATGGTGAGGACAGTGAATACACACACACACACACACACACACACACACACACACACACACACACACACACACACACACACACACACACACACACACGTCATGTTCTCCATTAAAAAATCCTAAAGACTTTTTTTTGGTTTGTTCTTGATGATGATTTATCACCACCTGTCATCAGATTATATCAGCGCAGCAGCTCCCCAAAGTGAACAAGAAGAAATCCTCCATCGTGGACCCGATGGTTACGGTGGAGGTGTACGGAGTGCCGGCAGACGTCGCCAAGAAGGAAACCCCGACTGTTGAAAACAATGGTACGTCTACATCCACCATTACTGTACTGTATTTACTGTGTGTCTCAAAAGGCAGAAACGGATCTCTCTCTATCTACATATATATACACACACACACATATATACACATATGTGTATATATATGTGTATATATGTATACATGTATATACATACACACACATATATATACATACATACACATATACATATATATACACACGCATATATACACACATATACACATACAGTACAGACCAAAAGTTTGGACACACCTTTCCATTTACTTGAATGAGGAAGTGTGTCCAAACTTTTGGTCTGTACTGTATATGTGCATATATATGTATACACATATATATATATATATACATATAAGTGTATACATATATACATACATACACATATATATACATACATACACATATATATACATACATACACATATACATATATATACATACATATACATACATACACATATACATACATACACATATATACACATATACATATACATATATATATATATATATATATATACAATAACGTTCTGAACCTGAAAGTGACGACGCAGCATGACAGTGAAACCAGTGAAAACAGTGTTTCTCCGTATGTCGCTTCAGGTTTTAACCCCTCGTGGAACGAAAGCTTCCAGTTCGAGGTGTACGTGCCAGACCTGGCGCTGGTGCGCTTCGTGGTGGAGGACCACGACTCCACGTCTGACAACGAGTTTGTCGGACAGTACACGCTTCCCTTCAACAGCTTGAAAATGGGTGAGTCGGCGGCTTCGGGGCTGCGGATTGATTGCCGTGTTTATCGGAGTACACACAACCGACCAGTTTGACCATTGACAGATACTCACATTAGAAAGTGTGCACATCTGGGACTGTTTACAAACAAACATTTTAAAGTCTGACCTGAAGCAGTCACATGGTAAAGTTTAAGCTTACGATTCTGTGCGGAATCCGAGCTTGGATGTGGTCAGATAATGAAATTTATCAGATGAGGAAAGTATGGCTTAGTGTTGAAAATTCATCACCAAAAATGGACATGTATCAAACAATAATAATAATAATAATAATACATATTTTTTTCAATTTTTTTGAAAGGAATTATGTGTCCAAATCCTACCGCACCCCTTTTTCCCTCAGCCACGGTAAACTCTAATGGACTCTACACAAACGGACACCAGTTAAGATAAGATAAAACGGACAAATTCAACACAGTAGAGTTTAAAAATGAATACCACAGTTAAAAAAACAGAAAAAGATGGCTTAACATGCAAATGGAAAACAATACAAAATGTTCCACAATGGGCGTTTAAATCCACTGAGTGGTAAGACGTGGAGACGTATGGCAAACCGTTTTAACATTTAATAGCTAGACTGGATATTTATTACAGATATCTGTAATTCAGTTCTTCCTATGCACAATGACATTCTTCCTATCCACAATGACATTCTACCGAGGACAAATTACCTCACTTCAGTGTGGTTTCGTTTCAATTACCGTAATGTTATTATTATTATTAAAACGGCTTGCTATAGGAGACGTCTCTACTCCACACTACTGCATAAAGAGTGTCACATGACTGACTGCTGCCTCTCTGTGCTCCCACACAGGATACAGACATGTGCCTCTGCTCAACAAGAATGGAGACCGTCTCCCTTCAGCTGGACTCTTTGTACACATAATGGTCGTTGATGCTAAGTGATGCTAGGTCGCAGACTGGAATGTCGCGCCGCAGGGAAACTGGAACCTCCGTGATGCATCTGTGCCTTAGCTATTTTTAGTTTGATTTTATGAACTTGTTTTTTTTTTTTTTGACCCTGTAGTTTCAGTTCCTGATTCAAATGTATTGGCTTTGTTTTAGAAAGTTGAACAACTACTGCAAAGGTAACACTACGTTCGTCACGACCAGTGAAAGGTAAAGATGGTTCAGTATCTGGAGAAGAGTTTTTCCAGGTGGCGTCTCAGGCTTTATATTACTCCGGATAAACAGTTTTAAATGGTTTTTTTTTCTTCTTTTTAAATGAGTTGCACTACAGTTAAACAATGTTTAGTTTGCAATGGCATTGCTTTTATTTTCCTTCAGAAAGCTTGCTGTTGTTCTGTCTATTTAAATCTACTCATTCCAATGACCATTTTAAAAATTCTGGACAAACTTAAGTCAACGATAGAATCTCATGCTTTGTCTTCATCAGTCATTTTAGCCAGCGAGTATGATTCTTGCTCATGTAACATCATCTACTTAAATCTTTTTATAACACAAACATGCGTCTGTCATTATTTCCTCCTCCCCCCCCCACACACATACAGATAAGACCTGGCACCTCTGTGAGGACGTACCATAAAACAATCTTCTACTACTACAGCTGCGTCATGGTCAATAACTGGTTTTTACTATTTAACGACAATAGTGAAGCATGTGGCACGATAGTTAGATAGTGCACGAATAAAGCAGGACTTCTCAAGTCCACCTGCTGAACGACGTAATTACCCAGTGAACTTTGAATGGACACACCTTTTACACAGAAGTGATATACAGTATGAACACACAAGAGGTTGAATCTGCAAAGTAATTAGCAAGGATAGGAAGATATGCTCGTAATGACTTAAAGGGCACTTAGTCAAATGAAAAATAAACTTAAAATCATTATTATGCTGCTTTTCTTGTTTAATCTGCCCAGATTTGACAATTTTTGGATATCTTTTTTTATATATATATATATGATTTTATCCATTATCCGACCGATTCCCATCCCTAATAGAAACACAAAAATTCAGTAAAATCCCCAAAATATAAATGGGATAAATGAACAAAATGAAGTGCATTTAAAAGCCAGACTAATGAGGTAGATCTTGAAAAAAAAAAAAATATATATATCAATGCTCTGTTGGCAGGAAAACTCACGTAAGATTATGTCACTACGTCGGCTAAAAGCTCACATCTTTATTTTGTTTGCCATTCATCTGCTACAGAAGACAAGCAACATTTCTCCATGAACATGTGCTTTATTGTGACAAACCTGTAAGGACATAAATAGGAACAGAGATAAAATTATAATAAGACAACAGAGCAGCATTCTCTCGTGACCATATGAGGTACAGACAATCAGTGAAAACCTCCATCACGCTCTAGTGATAATCTTTGGCCTGGGTTTGTTGTATATGCATTAAAAAAACAATAAGACGTGACCAAATTGTTTCAATGAAGCCTTTTATTATGGAAGGAAAGAAAATAAACAAACAAACTGATGCTCAGATGACGACACATTACCGACACTCAACGTAAGCCGACGTGAACAAAAAGTGAACAAACAGTGTCTTGAACTCAAGTGTTGAAGAACTTTGGTGTTAAATCAATACAAAATGATGAATGTGTGATTTTGAGTGAGGTGATACACAAAGAAAAACACCCACACACACAAAGTGTCCCCCGATAGGAAAGATGAGACCTGACTGAGAATTCTTACCAACGGCAAGAGAGCAGGGACAGATGTGAAACAAAGAGCAACAGACGGCTGGATACAAAGACGTTTCAAACCAAATACTGACAAAAAAAAAAAAGGTAGAAAAATTATCACAATGATACAAACGACACTTTTCAGACAAATGGTCATCATGGAGAGGTTGAGAAGACGGACCGATCGCTTCTTAGAAAGGAGGACATTGCACTGAAACCATCATCATGATGAGCAGAGCACTCGTCACCACTGATGCAAACAAAAGAAAATGCTAGAATACGTCCCGAGGAACAGCAGCCTTTCAACGAAGGGGGGTGACCAAGTAGTGTCGATACCAACTAACAAACCAAGCAATAAAGCTAATAATGAGGTTTGTCGGGGTGTACAATCCTTAGATGGCACGACGGGACGCGCCATCGTGCTTCATTTTGTCAAGTTCTTCTCACCACAACATGGTCCACAAAATACTGAACGAGGCCAGAATCGATGAAGCAACATTGCTTTGTTGTGCCTCCAAGGGCAGTAAGGCATCGATGCCATGATGAGGTTCTTCACAGACCTTTCTTCACCCAACCCGTGGACGGCTGCCCGTGACTCAGCAGCCATCTGAAGCTTAGGAAGGCAGGCGATCCGTTTTATGTCCTTTTCCAACTTCCTTCCACAACAGAAGCTGAGAACTATGAACTATGGCAAGTGATTTACCGTCACGAAGTCGTTTGGCTGCTGATGACAGACCAAGCGGCGTCGTTTCAATACTTAAACGGTGAAAAACAAAACTTTTAATGATTTAAATGTCTAAATAATACACTTAAAGTACAGTAACAGCACGGTAATACGTACGCAAGTTTGTAAGTGGGAAGTAACATTATGTTATTACCATTTCATTTCTATATTTATCAAGATTTGGTAACAATGGAAACCTTCATTTTACTACTAGAACTACTTCCCTATTACAAAATTGTTCCCACATTGTTTCCATGCAGTTACAGCACTGTATTTAAGTGTTAGATTATGTGCATGTCCAGCTTTTTGGATCAAATACTGTGAGAAATTAATGCCTGGCGGTTTGTTCATGAACACTGAGAATTATTGTGTTGCCCGCGCAAAAACCTGTCGTCCAGCTTTGCCGACTGCTCTCGACGCCCCAAACCAAACACCTGCGATGGAAACTGCCCCCACCCCCGGGGAGGGTTTTATTGCCATGGTTTCTAATGTTGCAGCATTCAGTTTGTGTGGCTCCTCTCAAAAGATAGGCACTGAGGTGAGAGAGCAGTTTCAAAAACAAAAAGAAAGAAAGAAAGAGTGTAGGAGGGTAAACACCGCACGTCGTCTCCAGTGTTTCTGGGCGGGGCCAGGCCTTTACTGTTTGTAAAGCAGGAGAGAACAGCGCGGTTTCAACACGGTCCAGACTCGGTCTGACACTTTCCCGATATTCCCTAAAGACGGTAACCATGGAAAAGTAAAAACATGGCACTCAAACCATTTACTGTGAGGTTTTAAAATAATAATAATAATAATAATAAAAAAAGAGATACTTTTTCGAATCAGTGTACAATGTAGGAGATCGCCCCCTAAAGGTTGGAGCAGCACCACTTAACTTAGAGTGCCCGCAAGAAAAGACAAATAAATTAAAAAAAACATAAGTGTGCGCTAAGAGCTAAGCCATCTGATAAGCATGACGAAAACAAAGACCTCATAACGATAAAAACACACAAATCAATTTGACATTTGTCCAAAGAATAAAAATCTATAATGCTATACTTAGTACTAATAGTTCAGTTGAACTGCTGTTAAAGATATGAAGCCTGTTAAAAAAAAGAATTTCCTTGTTTGGCAAATAATAAAAATGAGATAAGGAGGGGAGTTATGTGAGGGGGGGGGGAAACAAATGGCACTGAGCTTTCAGATCAAAAATAGTCAAACGCAAATTGCAAACAAAGTCTGTCGTCTAAAACAAAAATAACTATCTATGAGTAATGAAAGCAGAAAGAAACATGTCACATCTATATAATGGCACAAGCATCCTGGGGGCGGGGGGGTAATAATATGGAGACATTTACCCAGCACTTGATGAACGAAGGAAAAAAAAACAGCATTTGTATAAAGATGCTTCTGTGTCTACATGAAAGCATTTTATGTGTGAAAAGACTGAAGTACTCAGGAAATAGGCCATATACAAAATATCTCCCCATATAAACAACAGTCACACAAGGCACTTCATTCAGTAAGAAAAGAGAATCACAGTCCCTTCTACTACCAGAAACTGCCTGCATAGCAACATCAGAGGACCGTCTCTTTCCAGGCTTTTGTGTGGTACCACAAAAGAAGGTTTGCGCACAAACAGATGTTTTGTTTTTTTTTGGTTTTAAAATAAGCACTTCACCAAACAGTAAAACTTTGTTGATTTGAAAATAAAGACCAGAGTTCATTCCTCTTAGCATTTTGTCCCCAATATTAACCAACTTAGGACTCTCTGTACACTTTCTGGTGTGTTTTTCGTGTGAGACACAGTGCTCCTGGGATATTAAGTGTTTGTGTTTTTGTTTTTTGTTGATGGCACACAGTCGGCAGCCAGTCACCAGGAGATGAGCGCAGAGACAGGTTTAAGGTTTCCACAGTGAGACTCCGAGGCCTCCCCTTGGGGCAGAGACAAGAGGGGCGCGTGTGGGAGGATCTGCCTGAGTCTGAGAGATGTGGTTGTAGAAAGGAGGAGGGGGCAGAGAGTGATAGAGAGGAGAAGAGAGAGCACACAGGTGGTGCTGTGGTCTGTCCTGCTACCTGCTTCTCAGATTCTGCAGGACTCCATAAACCTCCTCTTCTTTGCTGAGTCCCTCAAAGAAAGGCAGAAGGTCCAGGAGCTCGGTGTCATTCATGTCGTCAAACCAGGACTGGACCGGGACCTGGGGAGACGCAGTACCAGCTTCAGTTTGCTCGCTTTTCATATACGTAATTGTTGAAATTGTGACCATAATCAAACATGGCAAAAAATACTTTTTAAAGGGGACATATTATACCCTATTTCTCCAAGTGAACCTAGTTCCCTGGTGTCCTAATGAACATGTCTGTGACATGCTTTGGTCAAGGATGAAGCACCACAGCAGTTCAATCACACAACCAAAACAGCCCTGTTTAGAACGCTTGGTTAGAACGAAACTTAAGGGATAGGAAATGACATCAACCACAGAGGCTACTGGGAGCTAACAGCAGTTAGCATTCCATTACCCTAATAGCATAGTTGCCTAAGTCAAAACAAGAAAAGAAAAATTTAGCAAGCACATTGGTAAAGTTAGGCAGATATCACAATTACCAACAAAATGACTTTGGAAATTATGCTATTAGGCTAACGATTGCACATTGCCATCATATATAAAATGTATCCACTGAACAGATACATCCTCTGAGGCTGGAAGTTTGTGTAGAACTCTGTGCTGCACTGTGGAGCCGAGAATAGAACGTTTCACTGACTTCCAGTTTTCGGATACTGTTGCCCTCGCCAGAACTCTCGCGTTTTACGGAGCTCTCCTCGAGACAAAAATTCCAGGAATTTAGCACCTTGTGACGTCCCAATGAGTGTGGAAGTCAACATCGCGTGTTTTATCTCCTGTACTAAGACTGAGGAGGACCACAAAAACATGAGTGAATCATCTTTTTTCACACTTTGCAGACTGATAGGGCCTCCAGAGTCCTAAATATCAGGATTAAAATGATTAAAAAGTTGATTTTGCATAATATGTCCCCTTTAAATAAATAATAAATGTAAGGTTTTGTGGTTTCAGCTTCTTAAATGTAAATACTATCTGGTTTCTTTGCTCCTTTTATGACAGTAAACTGATTAGATTTGTATCAAACTTATCAATCATTGAAAAAAAATAACACATTTGAATGAATAAAGTAATGGTAGGAAAAGTAGATAATTATTAAATATAAGATAATGTGCTACACTGAACTGAAGCAACTCAAGCAGTTCAACACCTAGCTCAAATTCACAGTCGTGTTACGTTACCAACTTTAGGAACTCACAGCGTTTTCGGGGTGGAAAATATAAGAGGCGGGTGAATTGTCAACGATGATGACATTGTTGAGCTCTCGTCCCAGCCGGCTGAGGTCTTTCACATAGTTTCCTCTGTGAAATACGCAAGATTCCCTAAAGAGCCGCGCTCGAAACACGCCCCACTGGTCCAGCAGGTCTGCCACAGGGTCTGCATACTGGCCAAGTCAAATAGACAGAAACACATTTAACACCACTGTAGAAACAACACTCAGGCATGCACTAGATGACACTATACATTACAACATGGTCGTAGTATGGTGTTATATATGCAAAATTGAGGCAATACCATCTTATTTCCAGCGTGGTTATAACTATAATAATGTGGTAATAAATCTATCATCAGTCAAACTACCGTCACATCAACATTTTTGTGAACAAAATTTAATAACTACCACATTATAAAGTTGAAATTCATCCTCCCTTAGGTCCCACAAACAATGGCCATTGTTATTACCAAGATAACACTTCCCGGTTATTGCAAAAATAAGATGGTATTAACCTAATATTACTTCCTCTTTACAAAAGTAGTACCATAATGTCATGTAAAGTGTTTCCCTGAATGTTACTGCAACAATGTACAGACCAAAACATTGTAAAGCAAATCTTTTTGACTAAGAACACAACTTGCAAAGACTAAAGGCTCAACTATTATTTCAGAAGGAAGCAGAGGAAGTTATCCTTCACAGCTGTAATTATCTGACAGGGAGGGAAAAGCCTGAGGCAACACTGCTCTATGACACAACAAGCTCCACTAAAGTCTAGCTCACTCCATGAGGAGTATTTTAACACTATAGAGAAGAGATGAATCAAATCCACCCCGTAAAAATGATCATTTCTGTCTCATGAAACTTACCCGTTCTTTATTGTTAAGATGAGAAACATGCAGAGGGACAGCAAAGTGGAGAGAGTGAACATTTAGAAAGCAAGAGCAGATGAAAAGTACAGAGGAGAACAAGGAACAGAACACAATAATAATAACGCCTCGAAACACACCTTGGCAAGACTGGCTGTAAAGAGCACACATTCAAACAGCTCTCCCATCTTTTGGAGAAACTCATCCACGTGAGGTCGTTTCAGCACGTACACCTGCAAGACACAGCACAGGTTATAGATTTCTGATTGTTTTAGATTCTTACATGTGAATATTGTCTTTGTTTCTTTGCACCACATAACAAAGAAATCATTAAAACTGAATCATTTTGGTTTGAAGACAAAACAAGACATTCAAGAACATCGTCATTTCCATGTTTGACAAACACTGACCAACGTTTTTGTAGAATGTTCTGACATTTTACAGACCAAATGATTAATCGTGAAAATAATCGACAGATTTATCGATCATGAAAATAATCGTTAGCTGCAACTGAAAGCACACATTTTGTGACAAGCATATTTTCACAAAGCCCTGGTCGAGGATGTATGAAACACCCCAGGTATCATCGCTGAAGACGTGCCCTAGCACAGCATCATTAGGACGTATCAATGAGTATAGCCAAAAAAGCTTGTCCTTCACTTGCAAATACACTAAGACCACCATCTTTAATGGTTGTCACGCTCCCACAGTCGGTTACGTCATTCACTCCTTCAGTCCAGCAGCTGCCACCCAGAGCAAGTAATCATGAATAGGCCAACCAGGATACACACAGCCTATCCTGGATTACTTGAACTGGATCACAGCCATTCTCTTCACGATCTTCACCCCTCATAATAACAACAGTACATTGACATTCACAATGAGAAACAATATCTTTCTGCTGTGGATTTATTACCTGATGAACGGTACCATCGATCTCCACTGGAACAATAAAATCAGCGTTGCTGATCGGCTGTGAAAAGAAACGTGAGCATGTTATTAATGCTGTTTGAGTTGTTGGTGCAGTACATGCAACTGACCAGCAGAGGTCCCACCTATACCTATAACAATAAAATGTACAGCAATTCCTCCTGGTTCAACATACTTTGGAGTCACCTGAAGTCACAGATGTTACAAAACATTTTAAATGAGCCAGTGCTGGTGAAGTAGAACTTGTATGTTAACTGTGGCTGTTTTCCAACCTCAGTCTATCTTCACCGTTATCCGTTATCTTCATGTTTTATTATAAAAGGAACAAACAGGACTGAAACTTCGCTCTTGTTCTTAATACAGAACTTCTAGCACTTTCTTCCCTCCTGCCTGAGCTCTGACAGAGATCATTTAAACAGGTGGAGGCATTACAATTCGATTTAGATGTTTAATAAAACTTATTTTCCCAAGGTACAGCAGAAAGTAGCTCACACTCAACATCTATAATATGTTTATTTTCATTCTCTTACCTTGAATGAGCTGTGGACAAGCGTTTCGTCCAAGTCAATAACCACACACTTTCTGCCATAGTCTGATATAATCATCTCAGGTAGGAGGTATTTAGCTGGTGGCTGAGGAAACAACAAGGCAGACAATCAGACACAGACAGAAAGTGATCGTGTTGGAGAGAGAGAGACAGAGGGATGATGAGAAGAAGCTCCACAGAAGAGATTTGCTTATGCATAAATTAATGTGTAAGGCTTAGCAGACGAGCCAACGCCACATTAGGAAGAGCATCTCCGTGGGTAGCGATGCGGTGACGATCAAGCCGTTTTAAATCTATGCCTTGAAAACAGTGACCTGCGCAATCTCCTGAGATTTTAATGAAGTCCCATTCTCACAGAAGCCATGAAAAGGTTAGCGGCAGATGCAGCTCAGCAGTCAGTTTCATTGAAATCAATTGAGCCATTTGAAAAATGCTAATGCAGGATTAAGTCATGTGGAAACTAAACCTCAGTGCAGGAACATTGAAAAAAATCCATTCACAATTGATGGATCTGCAGCGTTGGGCTTTATATAATCAATAATGGATTATTTGACTGGTATGCAAGTCCTTGAGTGATGGGATCAATTAGTTTTAGCTGCAGCTACTTTGGTGCTTCATGTTGACGAGCAGCACAATAAACGGTTTTACTTGTTGCTGAAGCAATTAAATGAATCTGTGTTACACTTAACTTGTTAAGACAGTTAGTGTCACAGTATTTCTGAAAGCATACAAACCACCGAGCGTCACTCATGCAGGTCAGGCACTGAGGCACCAGCTAAACCCACGGGTGCATATGCACCCTTCCACACAGCCAGTGCTACGACGGGCTGAATACGAACTGCAGTACAGTAGCAGAACTAAAGCCTTCTGAGGAGCATTGAAGCCCACACAGACAGGAAGTACCAGCACCAGTCCACTCAGCCTGCATGCAAAAGGAAAAGGAAAAAAAGGCAATACATACACTAGGGACAGGGATGACCTCGACCTGGTCACACTACAACATAAGAGAGATAGACACGCAGATACAAAACAGTGTGAGGGGTAGGAAGAAAAACAGAGACAAAAAAACAAAAGGGTCCATAGATATATAAGAAAAAAAAAGAGAGATGATTTAAATCAAATGACGGATACAGTTTACAAGTAATTTAGCATGGCGTGGTGCAGCAGCTCACTTTGGGAGGTGATCCGTTCTCCTCGACAGGTGGAGGCAATGGGCTGGTGTTGGTGTTTGTGGCTGGTGGCTCCACATTGTAGTTACGGAAGCAGCAGAAGAACGTGCTGAAGATGCCCCGACTCCTCTGCTTCTTGAGGCCATTTTTCGACTTGGATGCTGTTTAAATGACAAGCGGGAGGGTGGGGTGGAGTGGATGAGAGAAGAGTCAACACGTGGGTGTGCAAATCAATATGTTCTGTTGTAAAACTGGCGCAGGCTGAATGTGAAACTGTCTACTTTTGGCACAACTGCTGTGGATGGACACTAATGCTTTAGGAACAAACAAATGTATGTTTGTAACAGTTCTCCTAATGCCGAGAGAGGTGTGAGCAAGACCGAAAAACACAACAAAAAGTGAGCTCTTGACACTGTGATTAAATGGCATTAGTGTTGGTTTTGATGAGCCAGCCTGGCAGAACACTGATCAGAAACTTGGCCCGGCTGGAGGAACCTCATCAGTCACACAAAGTGACAGTTCAACTAAAACGTGCTCTGCTCTGATTGCAAATCGCCTCTCACTCCAGGACTACGGAGCAGGGCCTAAATCAGACACGGAGCTTTTATTAATAGTGACAAGTTGGTAGCTGCATGCTCCTCCCTTCTGCCTCCCCCCCCCCCCCTGTTGCTCCCGTCACCCGATTGGCCTGCGGGTCTCCATTTTGAACACTTGCTGACGTTTCCCTCCCATGTTTTAGCTGGCAGGTGAGTGACTGAAGCAGCCTGGACATGCACAGGAGATGAGGGAAGGGAGGCGGTGGGAGGCCCTCACACCCTGCAGAGCCTATACAAGGCTGCATTCCTCTCCACCCACTACACCCCCCCCCCCATCTCCCCCACCCCAATTCCACTCAACCTGAATGCTTTTGCAACTCAAAACCAGTGAAGAGCAAATAGCATTATGTCATGTCTTTTTGCATGTCAGTATTGGGCCACTGTTCTAACCACCAGGCATTTGTAACAGAAAACACAACTGAACTTAAAAAAAAAACAAAAACAAAAACATAATTAACCGTTTCCTTAAAACAAACTTTAAAAAAACAGAATTATTTTTTTTACATTAGTCCAGCTCTGTTAAGCATTTTAAAGCAAAACTTTTTTTTTACGTTTCATCACATCTCTAAACATTAGAGCTGCTCATCTCATGTCATGCAAGGATTTATTTTCTATATTTAACAGCTGTACACACACTCACACACACACACACACACACACACTTTGTGTACACACCGATCTCTCCGTCATTTCTCTCGTTCACTGGCTTCTCGTCATTATATAAGAGGAGGCTTGCTGGTTATTTTTTGTGCATGAGCAATTAAACACTTTTTCAATCACACATTTTTAATAAGTGGGATTACTGTGCAAGCAAGTTCCCAATTTTCACTTATCAGCAGTAAATAAAAAAAAAAACACATTCTCATTTTGTATTATCGAATTTGTGAAACATCTGTTAAGATTTGAATGGAAATTAGGTGCCTGTGTCGCAAGGCCTTGTAGCCAGAACTAGTTTTGCTTGTGGCACAGACAACTTCACGCCAAGCAAGACAGCTAAAGCACAATGTGCAATGCATCCATAACATGTGAATATTGAAGTAACATAATCCCTAAAGAAAATCAACAGAATTATGCAGTGACAGTATTATAAAGAATCTGCGTTGCTGCTGCGGACTTTCTTTGCACAATATATGACATTTCAACTTTTTTTTTTTTTTCAAGTTTTATGTTTCCTCTTTCCATTTTTACATGCAAACTGAAATGAGCGTAACATCAAGTGATGGAAACTGACCTAAGTGGTATAGCACTTTCCCCACTATTTAACAAAGCAATCTCTGTGTAAATGCAGAGAACAAAAATAGGCATCCTGCAGGTGCTAATCAGAACAGAAAAACAAATACTGAAACTGCCTGATTTTTCCACCATCTCAACCAAACCATGCGCCATAGAACTATAAAACAAAGCAGCCAACAAATACCAAAGGATCAAAGCAATACAGTTATTTTAAATGATAGAAGTATATCATTCTTTCTTTCGGGACTTCATAAACATTTGAACCTCTGACTTTAGTTACACAGCAATATGGTGCGAAGATCATTTCTGCCACAGTGAGTGTGACATATCATTGTAACTGCACTTGGTCCGGTCCTTTCAGCTCTGTGTGCTGTTAAACTGAGACAGTGAGGCTGTTTTCAGCTTCCTGTGACTCATCACTACAACTGACGGCTGTATTTATTTCTCGCACAAAGACCCTCAGATAAGTGACTGAGTCATACACAGAGCAAATAGTAATTTACTGGGGGTGGGAGGGGTGGGGGTGGAGTGGTTAAATATGTATGTACAAAGTTGAACATCATAGTGCAGTGCCTTTATTAATCTTTTCCATCACCCTAAAAAAATGTGTTCAGCAAATCAGCTTGCAGCGGTGCACATGTCTACTACAATTTATCAAATAAACAGGAAGCAGGACCACAAGTTACTAAAAAGAAAAAAAACACAAAACAAGGATTTGACAGTCAAGTACTTCATTCTGAATGAAACTGGAAAACTGCATCTACATCTTGAGGGCAAACCCAACATTTACTTTATATAAGTTATTCCCAATAAGTATCTAGACTGGTGTGGCCCATCATAGTCTAGTTCGATTGTAGAACTTAGTGCAGCACTCATTTCCACCCTCTTGCGCTCTTTTTACTACCAGCCACCTCAGAAATGGAAGGACTGTGTGGCATTAGTTCAGATACCAGCCAACGCAATATTTTTGCATCCTTGATTAAAAGCTGAAAATCAAAACTTCCCTCCAATCTCGATAGCTGTCCAAATACTTATAAAGATTTATGTACAAATAAATTGAGACAATAGCACAGGAACAGACAGCTTGCAAAATAATTTGCTGAAATAGCATCAACAACAGACTGTGCAAACAGCAGTTGATGCCAGATATTAATACAAGCAACTGATTTTATTAATATATCTAGGACTAAAAACAGCATTTTCAGATCTTTCAGGGAAGTTTGAGAACACACTTTTTCTACAACAATACCAGAGGAGGCTTTAGTCCTGCACTGAGCAAAAGGCTTCAACTTCCACCATGAGTTGACACCTGTCTTTAAACACAATGTCCAAAAGTTAGTTTCAGAGACACAATAGGAAAAGAAAGTAGGATAGTGTTTTTAACTTTAACTTATATTAGCTAGTTTATATCTCTGTTGAGTGTCCTTGTGTATCTTTGTGCTACAAGACAAGTTTCCCTTTTGGGACAATAAACTAAACTGAACTGAACTGAACTGAACATTACGTGACACAAGATATGTGGTGATCCCCAATCAACACTGTCCAAAAACCGAGCAAGAAAATGTCTATTTGTCATGTGCGATGTTACATTGTTGGTGTTTTTCTACAAACATATGACATCAAGAAAAAGGAAAATGATCATTGTCATGTTTGTAAGTGGTTATACTTGGCCTTGAGGTCAGCGGTGTCCTGGCCAACAGGACAGCCAATCTATATTTAGGCTGCTGCTTGGCAGCCAAACCAGTATGAAAGACAGGCACATGTCACAAGACAGCTAGTAAAAGATCACTGAGAGCAAAGGTGGTCAATTTTTGTCCAGACAGTTTGGAGCCTGTTCAAGCAAAAGAAGACAACCTGCTAAATTCCTTCAAGTATGTGGCTGGGATGTGCCAGATGTTATTTTGATTTGCAAAAGATAAGGGAAAGTCTAGAAAGTGCCTAAATAAAGCTTAGAATGCTGCTGTATACACCGCCTGAGCCAGGGTGGGTTTAACTACTACTCCTAATATACTCTCACACACAAAATACATATGGTATTTCCTTGTTATATTCACAGAAATGGACTATGGTCATCGCACTTCAATTCAAAAACGCCAAAAACAAATGGAAGAAAAAAGAAGGCCTTACAACCCTTATCCACACAATCCAATATCTGATGGCCTCAGGGGTTGTATTCTTTGTGACTTCATTTTCAGATATAATAAAAGAGGTAGGAAACAAACAACAACTTCGTTGCTATGTTTCATCTTTTTACTCAACTTTGCCCTGGTGCATGAGAGACACCTCTTTTTCATATAGCAGCCAAACACGCAACATTAAATCCCATTTGTGTGAGACTGTGTGTGGTGACAGTTTTATCAGCTGGCAAACAATTTGTATCATATTTTTTGCTATTTAGTCGTATAATATTCAGTATGATCTGATCAGTGTCTTCAAGACAACATGACCTACGCAACAATTATTAAATAACATGAATATTTAATAACACGCTGGATCACCAAATATATCAAATAAGGAAAATATCTCAGTTTGCCAATTAATCTATAAATAGAACTCATCACAGGCTAACATGATGCTTCAACTTACAATGAACAAATATTCTGCTTTTACGAAGCCACAGATTGTACAATCGGGAAAAGTAACAGATACGATTACCAGATTAACTTCCTCACTCGTTTCAACACTAATTACACCAAGTGCAAAATGATTTCATTACTATTCCAAACCTGAATCACAAAGTTATGATTGAAAAAAATGTATACAACTCCCTGAAAAAAGTATTATTTTCACTGAAACATACATTTTATCTTATTTCAAGTGTGCATGTCTGCATTGGTATCTAATTAAATACCTTTTACTGCCATGATACACTTTCATGACACCCACATATGTTCGTGTCACACAGAATTTAAAGTACTTGTTGCAGGGGTTACTCTGTGGCCCCTGAGGAGAATGCATTGTTGTGCTTGAAAGACCAGAGTTCTCACGTTACTTTTGGACTGACAAGAGAGGCTTGAGGGTGCGATACCGATACACATCCCATGGTCCTGTGTGACCCGAAAAGCTTCAGAGGAGCCCAAGCATTGGGAATGAATGAACCTTAGCTGCTCCAGTCTTTAAGCAGATACTTGACCTGGACCATCATGATTAAATATGAGCAAAGAAATAAGAGGACAGCAAAGGCAGATTAGAGGTTACAATACAACGTTACACCAACACTTGGCCCCGAGATCCCCATGTAGCTGGATGGTTATGACACGCTACTCAAAATGCTTATTGTACCAGAGGCAGGAAATTAATTTAACTGTTGACCTTGACTGGAAGTGAACTTGACTGGACAATACACATCATAAAACCAGTAATCATCTGAGAGAGGACATCTTAACGGTTTACAACACTGACAAAAGCAGATGAACTGATAACAATGTAAATCCACGTCCATCCTGCAACATGGTCCAGGCAGTGATGACTCAGTTTGCCACAACAGAGATGTATATCTGAGGGAATATCCTGTTTTAATTCATAGACACTGTATTTCCTATAATACTGGAAACAAATACTTCTCATAGTTGCTACGCAGACCAAACCCTGGTTAAATTGTTATAGTTGTACTCTGTGAAGTGAATCATCTGTCAGAAGAATTAACCCGTTATGTGACATAACTGCAAAATGGAAAGTCTTGGGTTCAATTATCAACTGAGAATGTTATACTGAAAGAAAGTCCTTCATAGAGACACATACTGTTTGACAACAAGTGTGTTAATTCTGAAACGGACAACGTTAATAGGATAAAAGCACACATCTCGACACAGGAGCGTTCTTCACATTGACGGCACAACAAAAACGATAAGATAGCCTTTCAACTTACGCTGTTATCTGACTAAAAACATGTTGCTTAGCATTAGCAAGTTTTGTGTAACTATCGCTACTTAACAATCTCAGATTTTATGAAAACAAATCACAACGGGCAACCAGTGCGAGCTACGCGCTAATGTCGGTGCAGAAAGTAGTCAGCTAACATTAGTTATTCTGATGGCTGAATTGTACTCACCTTTTTCTTGGTTAAAAGATATTATTTCCTCCTCCTTCGGGTTGGAGACCTGTGTTATTATGGACATGTGGTCCATTTAGACGGGTGGCTGTTCCTGTTTTGCGTCCCACAATGTTATTCGAACTACAACGCGCTTGCTACCGCTAGCTAGCCGCTCAAGCTGGGGATGACCAGTTAGCCCACAAAGCTAGGCGACCGTCCGTGGCGGAGTGTCGGTGCAGCGGCGGTAGCCAGTCAGCTAGCACGGTGGTGAATGAGAGCCAGTGAGAGGCTGTCATTTATGGCTCTCTGCAAAATATCATCGCTCCGAACGAGTACTTTGCGGGCGGCACAGACAGCATGCGTGGCTCGATAAAAACAAACACAAACAAAAAAACAAAACAGGCGACGTTCAATTGCTAACTAGCTACAGTTAGCTTAGGTTGGCGAGTTAGCGGCAAAGCTCCGGTCATCCACAATGCGAGGCCGGGACTTGGAACAGCGTTGAAAAACCGCTCGGAAGGAATCCCGTCTGAGAATTGGTCCTGTCCAAAAACAACAACAACATGTATCAGACGCAGCGTTTGTTCAACGATGTGGAGTTAGCTAACACTTCTAAGCCAGCGGTTCTTGTCTGTTGGCCCTACATTCCGTGTGCAACATGGAGGCTGCTTTATGTTTTTAGAATAGCATGTGAAGCGGGGGCACTGGCAGTGGGAGGGGGCGGTTTGTTTCTGTGATGGATTCTCTTCCAGCACAAACTCACTGCGCTACATTACTCAGCCCGTGCAGCAGCAGCCGGACGCGGTTTCTCAAGCTGCTTTTTGCTCTGTAATTACCGCTGCTCGCTGGCAACAAATTACAGCCCTTTATTATTGGTATAAGGGGGAGAAGGGGGAAAAAGAAAGACCCCGAAACTCTGTAATTCACTCTGTGTAAGTGTTCATGGAGGGGAAATACAGCGGTTGTATTCACGCACAGGAAATCAGGGAAAAGATAATAACAAACATAAATACTTCTCATTTATCCAAAAACCATTGATGCGTGTTTTCACTTGGATTGAGGCGGACAGATGTTTTTTTTTTAAAGAAACCGAGAGCTCCACCTAGTGTCCAAATTGAGGTAATTCTCCAGGAATACTTGGCATGCATCATGATTAAAAACAAAAAAACAAAAACACCTTTATATGTCAACATTCTCCCGCCATCTGTCTATTTCACTCAGTTTTTAATTTTTAATTTTCATTATATCAAACTCCACATAAGGGAAATGACGGGTCAATTTAAAATTCAGGGGTCTTAAACTCAAATGATCTGGGGGCCACTGGGTTCCGGTCCAGTGGGGGGAAAAAAATTAACAGAAATAATGATATTTATGATGGCATTTCACATGATTTCAAAATAAAAGTGTTTGTTTTGATACAGGATGGTAAATAGTTAACAATATAAACACTTATGGTGAAGAATTAATGTATTATTAAAAACACACACAGAAATAACTCATTACAACTTAACATTAAATGGCACCCGGTAGATCCCGGTTCAAACTCGGTCGAACCGGGATCCAAACCGGCAACTTCTTGCTACAAGGAAACAATAACAAGCCCCTGTTTCCTATTTACCCATCACATCCTGTATTCATCAATGAAACTAAATTAACACAATACTGGCTACACATAGTTTTGATGGGAGAATCCCGATCGGTGCTTGTTTGACTTTGTCTGATTGGATTATCGATTGATTGATTGATGCACTATACTGTGTTGCTGTGTTTTTTTGCTCTCCTGTATAAGATCCGATGCACTCTGCGTGGACCACCCCTCACTGCGGAGCTGAAGTGAAGGATAAAAATACCCCCCTCCTCCTCCTCCTTCTCCTCCTCCTCCACCACCTCCTCCTCCTCCTCCTCCTCCTCCTTTCGTTGAGTCCGCAACATCCTGACTGGCCGAGGCTGGTGATCGCAGGCAGCAGCAGCAACAACCACCAATGAATTAGAAAAAAAAAGAAAAGAAAGAAGAAGCTGCTGTAACCACCGCCGCCCCCTTTTTTCTTTCTTTCATTTATTGTCTGTGTGGAAGAGTCGGGCTGTAAACACTCTTGGCAGAGTGAAGCGGATACAGCAGGTGAGTGAAAGCATTGTATTTGTGCATTTACAGTAGATTTTAACACTAATATCGATCAGTGCAATGGACCAGTGGAAGAGTGAAGCTGGATATTTTGGTATGCAGGGTGAGCTCCTACTTAACCATGGTTACATTCTTGGCTTGGAAACAACTTGTTTGTCCAACTCCTTTAACTTCAACACACACACACACACACACACACACACACACACACACACACACACACACACACACACACACACACACACACACACACACACACTAGAACCTATAACTGTCTATTTATCTTTGACTGTGATGCACCATTCTTGGTCATTTCCTGTCAGTTGCTAATTATTGTGTGAAGTCAGTCAGTCTCTCTCTCTCTCTCTCTCTCTCCAGATCACATAGCACTGCAGCTGCCTTGCTGCACAGCACATCAAGTGCAAGAGCTATAATAGGAAGGAGAGGTAGGGTTGCACAGCTGACGGTGCTGATTCCAAAGAGCCAGAGCTCTGCAGTCCTATTTCAGTCGCTGGTGGAACTTAAAGGCTTATTAGTAAAACATCACGCCATTAAAACACCTTGTTGTGTCGCTGACACAAGTACACACGGGTACATTTCGGCACCATTATTGATTTGAACAGACTGTTTTTTTCCCCACGGCAGCTTGGCTTTAAGTGTAAATAATTAATCATCAAAGTAACCTTTATGAAACTGGACTACGTACAGTCACTGTGTTCTGTAATCTCACTAAGATCTAAGTGGTGATACTGACGCCAAAAGCAGTAAAACTTATTAACACATTCCTTCTTTGATATAATCAATTGTATGTGGAAAAAGCAGCAGCCCGTTATAAACGCCTCACATTTTTTTTTTAAATGTGTGTGTATGTTTAAGCAGCTTTTAATCTGTCTATTTTTACCTCTTTGCCTCTTTTCACTCGGGGTCTAATATTATGTGGCTTATTGCTTTTCAACCCGTCAGGCTTCCTGTGTACAGATCCACCATGGGGATCAGAGCTGCCCTCCCCAGATATGAGCTGTATCTCTACACAGCTGTACTCGCCGGGGCCTTGATATGGGCAGGCAGTTGGATATTCGATGCGTCGATCGGTGAGTGTGCGGCGTGACGCGCATACATGTAACATATGCACACACCTTCAGTGCAACTGTAAAAACTAAGAATCAAAAATAAGAATCCTCCTTTTAACACTGCTCTAATTCCACTAAAGCTCCTCTAAGGAATTCCTGCATGGTCCTATTAATATGAAGACAATTTGAAGACGGCCTAATTACTTTCGAGGGACATAGTTTAGTTTATGAATCAATTACAATAAATAATTTCCAATTTGCATGTGTAGTCAGGCTCTAAAATGCTAAAAGTAGCCCCCCCCCCTCTGGTGTGAATGCACTCAGTGTAATCTGGTGAATGGCACTGTCTGCCACAGTCTGTGCTGTCACATAGACGTGTTTCTCTCTATTCTGTCCTGATTCTTACATACTCTGTCTGTGGTCATTCGCGCTACAGTAAAAGTGCATGCTGGGTAATAGAAGTTTGGCTTCGTTCCCAGGATTAAGAGGCGTTTTCCCCCTCCTGACCCTCACATTTTCATATCCCCTTTCATGACCATTAGCGTAATCGGGCAATGCTTTGCTGAAACCTGGTGTCAAAGGTGTTTGATAAATGCCTCAACAACAACATGGCTTTGATTCAGATTAATATTTCCATGCTTATTTATTTCAGGCGAAACGTCTTCACTTTGTTATTTTCAATCATTCATTCAGGTTCATGAGATTAACCAGATTATGACTCTGTATGTGTAAAGATGTGAGTTCCAAAAATAGAAATCCTTACAATGACTTAATTATGTAATATTTTGTATTATTTAATGTCATTTTGCTTGAACACCTTGAGTTCATAACCTGACAGGAAGATTGTATTATTACACATAGAGTATGGATTTAGCACTCCTCGGCTCTGAAGCCTAATTTTACTGCTTAAATGCTTGAAAATGAAATTTCTTACATTTTGCTTGCTAAATAATTCCCTTCTTTCTCCAGACAATGCCAGCAGAAAGGCCTTTAAAGAAAGTGTGAAACCAGGATGGCATTACTTTGGCAGGAAAATGGTAATTTTGACCATATTATATATACACACACATATATATATATATATATATACGTTCTGTAGTGTCCTATTATGTCTTGTGTATTGTGAGGCATCTTTCTCTCTCCGTCTCTATTTCTTCATAGGATGTTGCGGACTTCGAATGGATGATGTGGTTTTCGACATTCCGCAATCATATCCTTTTTGCTCTCACTGGTCACGTGATCTTTGCCAAGATTCTCACCCTCGTAGCCCCAAAGGTGCGTGCATGTGTGTGTCGTAGACACGGACAGAGTCAATGATACGTGACAGTATTATGCTGCATTGTGACTCCACACAGGTAGAATAACTGCATGCGTCTTAGATGATGTGCATGTTATAAATAGGGCTGGGCAATAATTCAAGAACAATATAATGTTAATGTAGTGTACAAACAACACATAACTGCTGTTAAATGTAAAAGGCTTCAGATTTGTGAAAAAGTAAATTATTGGTTTAATGTCTTTGGCTATATTGCCCAGTCTTAATTATATATATATATATTATTTTACATGGGATATAAACAAATACAATGCAAAGCTACCTTGTGCTGATGTAAACAGTGCATCTTGGTTCAGGTCAAGGTTATAATAGTTTTATAATATATAACCTTTTTTAAAATTAGTCAGTTTTAGAGCAGGTTTGCTCGTTTTATTAGTTTTTTTATTTTTTGTTCAGTTTTAATTTAGTTTTTGTTTTCTTTTTTTTTGTTATATGGAGTATTCTGTACAGTGGCCCAGAGGTGCAAAACACAAACACAAATCACAAAATTCAAAACAAAAAACACAAAACAAAAACCGCAAATCACAAAACACACACAAATCACAAAACCGCAAAATAAAAAACACAAACGCAAAACTAAAAACAAATCACAAAACACAAACTTAGTTTTACTCTGTTTTTGTTTTGCGTTTGTGTTTTGTGATTTGCGTTTGTGTTTTGCACCTCAGGGCCACCGTAAATAAGTTTGTCTTAGGTCTCAAATACAACCTTTAATAAATAAACTTCATAAGAACCCAAACAAATTTTGTATGAAATGAATATACAAAGAACGAAACTAAGCACTTTTTCCACTACAATTTTAGTTAGTTGTATAAACACACAATTCAGTTTCAGTTAGTTATTGTTTGTTTTTAAACAACTATAATAACCTTGGTTCAGGTCAATTCAATGTTATCTTACTCTACCAAACAAATACAGTTTATTATAATATTTTATATCATGGACTTGCATGAGTTGCTTTGTGTTATATTGCGGTGGCATCTGTCGAGTATGTTGTGTGCATATTTGTTGACGTATTGTGTTTCCTGTCTTGTTTCATGCTTATAATGAAGATTGGTATAAATGGATGTAAGGTAACATTAATAAACATATTGATTTTTTTTAATAACATTTGTCATGTGTTTCATTTTAAAACACCCATGTCTGCATTGTGTGTGTGTGCATTTCTTTCCCACCACAATTTAACCTTTCCATCATAAAGTGTATCCATCGTCGTACACAACGGTGTTTATTGTACTAACACAACTCTCTACATAATGAACACCATTCATGCGTTTTTTACCTGTGTGTCACACTGACGCTGGCCCCTCTTTACCCACAGCACAGATCCTTGATCTTTGGTGTGTACGGTGGTTTGTCGGTCCTGGTCACGATGGGTTGGACCTTCATGGCTCTGGTTCTGTCTCACTGCATCATCCTCTACAGTGTTGCTATGGTCAAGAGGAAGTGGATGTGCTTTGCTGCTGGCCTGGCCTCACTGGCCTCCATCAAGTTAGACCCCTATAACTCCTGGCAGGTGAGTGACTCTTCGAGGTACATTATTCCAGATCTTTCCCTGAAAAATTTCAAGAGAGACAAACCATGTATAAGTCTAAATCTCTTCCTCAGACAAAGTTATAGTCCGTACATTATCCATCAATCCATTATCTACCGCTTTCTTCTCCATATGCTGCTAAATCGTTATGAAAATATGCATCAAAAACAAAATAGTGATAAAACATTAAGAGTGAAAATCATGCTACAGCAACAAAAGAAGCATACAAATGTTTGATGTAAGGGAAAAGAGTATGAAATAAACCAATAAAATACTAAATGGGTTTGGGTTACATGATGGCATATATATACAGCTATATCCTTCCTATAATAATAAATTTAGGATTTGTTGTGTTGGATACACATATTAAAAAATACCAACATGTGTGCATTTGAAATAAAAAAATACTATATACCATAATTTAAATGATATCCATGTACTGTGTACGGCTTTATAAATGCACACGGTGTACAAATTTAATATGAGATTATGAAATATATAATGGAGAAACTAATGTCGGCTATGTTCACACTAGCCCTACTAAGGTGCAGGTGTTGTTTTTGGAAATATTGTTTGAAAAGTGTGACTGGTTGTCCTGTAGGAGTCTCTGGTGACCGGCTCCTTTGACCTTCAAGACATCCTCTTCTATGGAGGCTGCGGCTTCAGCATCATGCGCTGCATGAGCTTTGCGCTGGAGAACTGCGAACGAAAGGAAGGCAACTTCACCTTCTGTGACCTGCTGAAATACAACTTCTACCTCCCCTTCTTCTTCTTTGGTCCCATCATGACCTTTGACAGGTATCACGCTCAGGTGAGCGAGGCTCTGGGTTTCTAGGCATTGACTGGTTTTGGTTAAGGTCGGGGATAAGACTTTGGTAAGGCTAACGCTCAATCTCTCTTTCCAAAGGTGAACAACACCAAGCTGATCCGCAAAGACAGGGAGATGTGGAACATCACCACCAAGGCCTTGTTGCACCTGGGAGTCATTTTGGTGGTGGACGTCTTCTTCCACTATCTCTACATCCTGACGATCCCCAGTGACATGAAGCTGGTCACTAAGCTGTCTGACTGGTGTCTGGGTGAGTTAATCTCCACTTTCATTTCACATAATTTCACCCGTGAGCAGGGCCGGCCCAAGCCTCCATGGGGCCCTAAGCAAAATTTGATTTTGGGGGCCCTCTGTTACTGCCAATAATAATGATTATTGATCATTCACACACCTACTATACTAAAAGTATTCTATTTATTCTACTGTCACAAATACGCTTGTAAAACTTTTTGTTGCATGGAAGCAGACACCGGATTTGCAAATTTACAGAAAAATCTTTCAATTAATATTTGCAAACTCAGCAACTCCCCCTACTGGCGATACAGAGAATCAATACATAAAACCAAACGGTTTATAAATAAAATATTAAGATATTAAGGTCTGAAAATGTAAAAATGAGCACAATCTTTCAAAATACACTTCTGCAATACAAAGATTTGACTTTTATATGTAAAAAACACAGCACATAACCAAATAAATATCAAACAGATACTTAAATAATAATGTAAATCAACAGAGGCACCCGGAACAAGGTAATAACAATGGTTTATAAATAAAATATAAAGTTAAATAATCACATCTGACAACTATGTAAAAACTGAAAAAGTAGAAATGGGGAGAAAAATTCTACATAATCTACAGCAATCCATATATTTTTTATTTTTGAGTCAATTCCTCTTGGGGGCCCTCTAGAAGTCACTGGGCCCTAAGCAGCGGCTTAGTTCACTTATGCCTTGGGCCGGCCCGGCCCTGCCCGTGAGCCTCACTTGCAGCAATGCCACTGTGGCTAAAAACTTGCTAATCTTGTTTCCATGATGCATCTTTGCACAGCTGGTCTGGCTTATTCCAACCTGGTGTACGACTGGGTGAAAGCAGCGGTGATGTTTGGTGTCATCAACACTGTGGCCACACTGGATCACCTGGACCCTCCTCAGCCGCCCAAATGCATCACCATGCTCTACGTCTTTGCCGAGACGTACGTGCGACCTACATCTGTCGTGTGACTGATCGAAAAAAAAAAAATCACTCTGCAGTTGATAGAATTGAATAATGTACCAAAAACTTTCTGTGTGTTTCAGGCACTTTGACAGAGGCATCAACGACTGGCTGTGCAAGTGAGTGAAGCCGAACTCGTGATTCTTGATTTTGATTCTCCGTCGTATTAACTCTAAACTGTAACACTGCAGGTATGTTTATGATTATATCGGTGGGGATCACGATAAAATCCCCAAAGAACTCTTAGCGACCATCTGCACCTTCGCGATCACCACCCTGTGGCTGGGCCCATGTGAAGTGGTTTACATCTGGTCCTTTTTCAACTGCTTTGGCCTCAACTTTGAGCTGTGGGTGGCTAAGCTCTTCTCCATCCCCCCGTTTTCTACCATTGAGGTGAGGAGAATAATAATGAACGATCTAAAGCGAGTATTCAAGTGGGAATTTTCTCTCCGATTTTTTTGCGTGAAAATCCTGTGTCCTATGTTTTCCAGGGTGCTATGGGTGAAGCAATGTCACGCAGGATCCGCGGTGTCTTCAACGCCGCCAACTTCTGGGCCATCGTCCTCTACAATGTTCTCTCCCTCAACAGTTTGGGCTTTGCCAAACTTGTGGGCAGGAGACTGATTTTCAAAGGTAGGAACAAGGGAAGATTAGAAATCCTTATTTTTGAAGGAAAAGCATTTTTTTTTCAACGAATATAACATTAAAGGTGCCATATGTAAGAATGTGGCCAAAAACAGTTACTACATTCAAATTCAAAATACAGAGGTCTTTTAGGTTTGGTTTTCTGACGTAACTGGCAACCCGTGGTTGCTCGGCCGATCATTGCTGACTGCAATGATTGGTAGACGGCGGTAGGTGGCGCCACATGCCAAAACATGATTTCAAAACATAAACATGATTTGCAGTCTGCTAAATATTTTTTTAATGCAAATATTTTGTCTGTACTGTTGTTGTTGGTGGGTTCAGTTTGTTATATGAACATTATTCCTGAGTCTCTGTGTCATATTAGGAGGATTTTATGGTCTTTAGATTTATTACATATTGCACCTTTAAATAAATCAGAAATACACTCTATACATTGTTAATGTGGTAAATGACTATTCTAGCTGCAAATGTAAGTTTTTTTTAATGGAATATGTACATAGGTGTATAGAGGCCCATTTCCAGCAACCATCTCTCCAGTGTTCTAATGGTACATTGTGTTTGCTCATTGCGTTAGAAGGCTATTGGATGATTAGAAAACCCTTGTGCAATGATGTTAGCACAACTGAAAAAAGTTTTGCTGGTTCTTTGAAGAAAGCAAAAACATTATTTCTAATCTTGTCAATGTCTTGACGACATTTTCTATTCATTTTGCAACTCTTTTGATAAATAAAAGTGTGACTTTTAATGGAAAACACAACAAAATTGTATAGGTGACCCCAAACTTTTGAACGGTAGTGTATATATATATATGAAAACGAAGGCTTTTCTGTCATTTTCAGTAAAACAGCAAGAAAAAACACAGCCAGACATCTTGTGAGGCGAGCATGGAGAAATAAAGAGAGATTGTTCAGAGGATTTTGTGTCGTTGAGCAGCCACAAAGAACGCCACGTTCCTTTGAAGTTCTAACTTTCATTTCTTACTTCTTCTCGTTCCCTCTCCCCCCTTCTTCTTCTTCATTTGTCTTTCTCTGACATTTCCCCAGGTTTCCCTCTGTCCTCCCTCTCCGTGCTGCTTGTGACCTACTGTGGTGTGCAGTTGGTGAAGGAGCGCGAGCGACAACAAGCCCTGCAGGAAGATGCAGAGCCAGTGAAAGAAAAAGCAGAATAAACACACAGAGAAAGAGAGAGTTTCACAGACTTCCCTCCTCCTCCTCCTCCTCCTCACATTCTTCCATCCTCAGCTTTGTGAACTGAAACAGACTGTAACAGCCAGTCAGCACCTACATCGGTCACAAGCCTGTGTGTTTTCTTTCTTTCTTTGTTTCTCCTTTTATTTTTGCTCTTGTTTTTGTCAGAAGTGAGGAAATGTTTTGAACTGTGAAATATCCTCAAGTGCTCTTGCTGTAGATAATCGCCACGTCCTCTGGCACAAACCCACCGATGGTGCATTTTGTATTCATATTTTATCCGAATAAAAATAATGCTTATTGAATTATAGGCCTGCCAAATATTTTATAAAGCTCTACTATAGGCTGTACAAGGACAAGCGGGATTGTAAAGGAACAACGAATGTGCTCTGTGTGGTTTTACCCCGGACTTTTGATTCTTCTCTGATTTTTTTTTTTTTATTATTATTACTTCATCAGATGACGTCACTCATAATCCTCAAACTTGAAATTTCACGAATAAGTGCAATAAAGAAAACGAACAAAAGGTGCTTTTTTTTTGGAGATTCTCCACATTCATTACCTGCAGCTGAAGTCCATTTGTTCCACTGTCATACACGGTATAATGTTCATTTAGAATGTTTTCAGTTGACAGAAGAGGAGATGACAGTGGGTGATGTAATTTCAGGATATCATTCTCACGTATATGAACGGCAGCAGGCCCAGGTGGAAACACTTTTATCCTGCATGTCACAAAAACCTGCTGCTGCTGCTGTGAGTCTTCAGAGCAGCAGGTACTAAGGACTCTGTTTAAGACCAGAGGGTTTTTAATTCAAACATGTTTACGTCCAAAAAAAATTGTCTTGAAATAAAGTTTTGTTTCTAATCCAGAAAGGGCACTTTTCTTTCCTGTGTTGTTATTGCTCTTACTTTATGTAGAGGGAGTTAAAATGAATGTTTTGTTATTCACACACTGACAAACAGATGGAAAACTGAGTTATTTAAAACTGGGTTGATCAATACGTCTCATAGTGAAACACTGCTCTAAGCTGACCAGAGACTGCTACCAACACCTTTTACAATTAAAAATATATATTTCTAAGGTTATTTCCTGATTATGTCACCTGTTCCTGTCTTTTTTTTCAGATGAGAGATACTGTCTGTGCTTCTTCTATAATTCACATTCAGTCACGTATGTGATTTTCCGCCAGCAGGTGCCAGTATTTGCTCATCTCTCGGCATGTATTGTGTGCATGTATCTGCTGTATGAGTAAAAAGCTGTGTAGCTGTAATTGTTTTGGTGTATTAATCATATTTCACCATTTATATCATTGTAATTTTTTTTCCACTTTGAATACAATTGATCAAATATTTGTTTGAAATTTTTAATTCCAACACTTTTATATATATATATATATATAATATAATAGGGTTGTGTGCAATATTGACTGACATTTTAAATTGAGTTGCAAACACACTACCGTTCAAAAGTTTGGGGTCACTTAGAAATGTCCTTATTTTTGATAGATAAAGCACTTTGTTTTTTAAATGAATATAACATTAAATGAATCAGAAATACCCTCTATACATTGTTAATGTGGTAAACGACTATTCTAGCTGCAAACGTCTGGTTTTTAATGGAATATGTACATAGGTGTATAGAGGCCTATTTCCAGTGTTCTAATGGTACATTGTGTTGATCGCGTTAAAAGGCTATTGGATGATTAGAAAACCCTTGAAAACCCTTGTGCAATGATGCTGAAAACAGTTTTGCTGGTTCTTTGACAAAAGCAAAGTTATTATTTTGAAAAAAATCATTATTTCTAATCTTGTCAATGTCTCGACTATTTTCTATTAATTTTGCAACTCTTTTAATGACTAAAATGTGTGAGTTTTAATGGAAAACACAGAAAAAAAATTATAGGTGACCCCAAACTTTTGAACGGTAGTGTAAAATGAAACATAAAAGGGCAACTGTGATGACCTGACTTTAATGGGATGAAGGGACAATAACGCGAGTATGTGTAGTAAAGAGAGTCAGAAGTTAAATTTGAGTTCTGCTCTGATGTCAGGGAGGTTTAATACGTGACTTACTCATCTTCCTAGAACTAATCTAGCTCTTACAGATTCCAGAACACACGGGATAGATTACATCGAGAAAAATCTTTATGAAAGATTGTCAAAATGTCACAGTCATCAGACCCAGTGAGGCTCTTTGGTGAGTTGTTCTATGGGATTTAACATGCCATCACTGCCTGAGTCACTCAGCTGTTACTAGGTCCTGTGTGTGATCCACCAAAATGGATTCCTCAGCTTTGTGAGGGTCTGCTCTATAAATACCCCTGACTTACAGAGTGAATGACAGCCACAGACAGCTGCAGGCGGCAGCTCAACCAACCCGTGGACGCTTTCCACAGCAATCTGAGCAGCCTCGTGAGAGACTGACAGTCCTGCTCTGGTGTGGGGTGTAAGAAAGGAGCCCACGAAATCCAACCGGGACCAGGCGACAGAACAAAATGGCTGCCACAACTATAGACCCGGTGGAGCAGCCTCGGATGTACCAACAGACCCTCCTTCAAGATGGACTGTGTGACCTTTTGGAGAACGATAAGTTTGTGGATTGTGTCCTCAAGATCCAGGACAGGGAGTTCCCCTGCCACCGCCTGGTCTTGGCAGCCAGCAGCCCCTTCTTCAAGGCCATGTTCTTGTCTAACCTGGAAGAGAGTAAGAGGCGTGAGATTGTCCTCAAAGATGTGGACCCAGGTGTCATGGGGATGATCCTGCGTTACTTGTACACCTCCGACATTACCCTGACAGAGCAGAATGTCCAGGATATTTTCATGGTTGCTAACATGTACCAGATCCCCTCCATCTTCTCGGTATGCGTGTCCTACCTTCAAGAGAAGCTGGTGCTGGGAAACTGCTTGGCTATCTTCCGATTGGGGCTGCTGCTGGATTGTCCCAGGCTCGCCCTGAGTGCTAGAGAGTTCATCTGCGAACGTTTCCAGGTTGTTGTCAGGGACCCAGACTTCTCGCAGCTGGGCCCAAGTGAGCTGGCCATTGTCATCACCTCAGATTCTCTCAATGTTGACCGGGAGGAAGTCGTGTTTGAATCTCTGATGGACTGGGTCAAGCACGATGAGAATAACCGGCTTAAGGACCTGCCGGAGCTGCTGCACTGCATCCGCTTAAGGCTCATTTCGTCGGATTACTTTAAAGAAAAAGTTGAGCGCCACCAGTACATCCAGTTCAGCCAGGAGATGAAGAAGGACCTGGATCTAGTCAACGATGCTCACAGAGGGCGTCTCCCAAAGCCCAGGAGACTCAGTAGTGATGGGGCAAAGGGGAGAGAAGGAAGTGAAGAGGAGGAGGAGGAGGATAAGGAAGGCTACCTGCCGGGTATACTCAACAACAACCCACGGTTTGGGATGTTTGAGATGGACCTGTTACTTATGATCAATGACACGGGGACTGTGGCCTACGATCCAGTAGGGAACGAATGTTTTGTGGCGTCAGAATCGACAGATATTCCCAAAAACCACTGCAGTCTGGTCACCAAGCAGAACCAGGTGTTTGTCGTTGGAGGACTTCTCTACAACGAGGAGGACAAAGACGAGCCCTTCAGTTCTTACTTCCTACAGGTAGCGTATCAATCATAAAGACAACCATTTGGCTGAATCTTTAAAAAGTGTTGTTTCTTTTTTTTTACCACAACCTCTATAAATTCCTTCCAAAACTTCAAAAATGCTGCTTTCTTGTGAGTTTCACGACGTATTGTCTTCACCCAGTTTGACCCAGCGAGTTCAGAATGGTTAGGGATGCCGTCACAGCCCAACCCTCGCTGCCTGTTTGGACTGACAGATGCCGAGAACTCCATCTTTGTTGTGGGGGGAAAGGAACTGAAGGATGGCGAGCACGTCCTGGATTCAGTCATGATCTATGACAGACAGTAAGCACAGACACTCCACTCCCACATAGTCCACTGTTACACGTGTGAATGTATTTTTTACGTTACACTTGTCCTCAGGTCATTCAAATGGGGGGAATCCGATCCTCTGCCGTATCGGGTATATGGCCACGGGACTGTATCACACAACGGTCTCATCTATGTGATTGGAGGAAAGTCTGAGAGCAAGTACGTCAAAGTCAAAACTTAACGTTCAATTATCATTACAGATCGGTTGGTAAGTTAGTACTGTTTAAAGTTAACCATTGAGTCATATCACTGGCCACTTTATTAGGTACACAGGACACCTGATTAAGTGACAAAATTGGTGGTCTGCTGATAAGATTAGAAGTGTTTGTGGTCAGAGATGGTCTTCTAACAAGGAAGGAGTGGTTGTTTATGTTATTGTCTATATAGTTGTTGCTATCCGTTAACGTGATTATATATTTGCTTTAGAGGTGCCATATGTAAGAATGTGGCCAAAAACGGTTACTACATTCAAAATTCAAAATACCGAGGTCTTTTAGGTTTCGTTTTCTGACGTAACTGGCAACCCGTGGTTGCTCGGCAGCTGAGACTCTACTGACTGCAATGATTGGTATAGACGGCGGTAGGTGGCGCCACATGCCAAAACATGATTTCAAAACATAAACAGGATTTGCAGTCTGCAAAATATTTTTTTTAACATTATACAATAAGCAGGGCTCCTTTATCAAACTTTGCTATTTGGTGGACAGGTTTTTAAAAAAGAGGTCCTGACTTCTAGTCATACATTTGGTGAAATTTGATTTCCTTTTAAACTCACTATATCCCATGCTTTCCTACGCAGAAAATGTATGAGAAGAGTTTGCGTCTACAATCCGACTAAGTTTGAGTGGAAGGACCTGGCTCCTCTGAAGACGGCACGCTCTCTGTTCGGCGTCACCGTCCACAAAGACCAGATCTTCGTGGCGACGGGAGTCACAGACACGGGCCTCACCTGCTCTGTGGAGGTCTATGACATTGCCACCAACAAGTGAGACAACTGCTGTTGTTGTTTTTTTTTATATGACCCACTTTATCTCATCATTATGATGGTGCATCTGTTAGTGAAATGACTCACTGGCCGTGAATAACAGATCATTAGGTCATAAAATAGCACTCAATCTGCTGCTGTGGGTGTCACACACGACAATAATGCTGCTTACTTTAGCGCCATCGTCACTTCTGCGCTTGTTGTCCTTTTTGTGCTCCAGGTGGTCCGAGTTTACAGAGTTCCCACAGGAGCGGAGCTCCCTCAATCTCATCTCTTTGGGAGGCTTCTTGTACGCTGTGGGGGGCTTTGCCATGGTGCCCAGTGAAACCAGTGAGGAGCCCGTGCCCACAGAGACAACGGACATCTGGAGGTAAGAGATTCAAGTCATGAGTATCACGTTATAATGCAGTTGGCAGCAGATGTAAGGACCATTTAAAATGTGTATTCATGCGTACTTATAGGTTTTCTGGTTGTACACCAGCTGCACACAGGAGAAGGAGTTGTTAATAAATACATATCGGTTAAAGAAAAGTGTCAAATATTATATTCAAAAGCCCGAAATTTGACATTAAGTTAAGTTTTGGACAGGTATGGGTAACTGTAGATACGTAACGGTATCGAGTCATCCGTAATTGTCACTTTGTGCTATGAAATATTATACATTATAATAAATAATAATAAATGTGGCATTTGAATGGTGGATATGAGGCCCTTCAGTTGCTCATTGTTAAGATTTATTTTTGTTATTATGTGTATTTCTTTATATCAGGGTGATACCCCTGGGAATTTTGGTTAATTAGTTTTTTTGAAAATGTTAGACCACAAAACTGCACGAGAGATTAACCATGAAGCCATAATTTTTTTAAATATTTTGGCAAAAGGGAACAGCTCAGGTACATCTTATACAACTTTTTGCAAAAAAAACACAAAACCCCGAAATAAATCATATGAAAATAACCAATTCATCACATTATGGGGGTTTTCTGCGACGTCAAAGCCTCATGAATCTTATTCCTGTTCCGCATAGCTCTGACACGTTTACATAGAGTATATAATACAATAAAAATACAATTATCCTCTTCTTGAGAAATGTTTTCATTTAAAAAAATGGATTTACAGCTTTGGTAAGAGCAACTGGTTTCAGATTAAAAACAAGCTTATTACTTATAACACATTATAATAACGGCTGCATGCCAATTAGTTGCTCCAGTTCCAGCTTCCTGGTATTGTGCATGTTGTTTCTCTTACAGTAATGGCTGGGCACACTGAAATGGAAATGGAAAATCAATATTACTGAAAGTTTTCCTTGATAAAAATGTTTAATTTTTGTAAAAAAAATAAAATAATTTTTGATCAAACATGGAGACAAAACTAACGTATTTACCTTTTTCCGCAGATATGATGAGCCAGAGAAGATTTGGAATGGGATCTTGCGAGAGATCGTCTATGCAGAAGGATCCACCGTCCTTCCGGTTCGCCTCAACACTCTGCGTCTCACTAAGTTATAACTGTTACTGCCCTGTGATTGATGTGGTGACGTAAGCATCAGATCTTAGGGTACAGAATGTGTCAGGGCAACTATTGTTTTGAGTTGTTTTAGGTCATGATTTACAGCAGGGGGAGACAGATCCACGTCTGAGTTGTTCTGCAGAGACAGGGACAGGTCAGAACATCACACCAAATGTCTTTTATGAAAAACCTGTTGATTTGTACATCTGTGTTGTTGTTGTTTTTTTTGTTATATATTATTGTGTCAGAATTGAAATAAAGATGCATCGCAACTCCTACTCCCGTCTGTAAAGACACAAAAGGCTGCGTCCACAGTGCAAATAGTTTTATTCATCATCATCTGACATTTTGTTCAACGACATATCAACAGCTGATCGCACGTACACAACACGATATATTTACACGGCAATGAAACAGGAGGGTCATTATGCAACTATCGTGAGGGAGAAACATACATGTTTTTTTTTAAATGTAAACATTGATTTCCAGTCGACACCTGAGCACAGTAAAGTCATCACTATGAAGGACGATCATAGCCGTGTGTGACATTTAGTCTGAGGTACTACAGTTTCAGCGTTACACACACACACACCCGTACAAGACAGGCAACTCAAATGGGTTTTATGGTACACTCTTAGAAAAGTGCTAAGTAGAACCATATATGGGTCTTCGGCTTGTCCTCATAGGAGAGCCCTTTTTGGCTCCAGGTATAAAGGTTCTACCTGGAACCCTTTTGGAGGGTTCCACCAAGAACCCCTTCAAAACCTTTTATTCAAGAAAGGGGTTTTAAAGGGTTCTCTGGATCAAAAACGGCTCTTACTGGGACCATTAGTGTTACCAAGAACCCTTGAAAAACCCCTTTCTTTGGGAAAGGGTTTTTCAGAAGCAAATGGTTCCAGGTAGAACCTCAGCCCTTCTAGAAGAACCCTTTTGGAACCCTGTTCTCACCTCAGTTGAGGTGTTTTAGCATAACAGTATTCTCTAATCAACATTAAACACAAATTTGGCATGTTGAAGTTGATGAGATACTAGTTTTTGAGTGTTTTTTGCCCAAAAAAACAGAGTAAAATGAAACTTAACATTGAATTATTGAAATATTTAAAAAATATGTTGATGAACTTCATGAAGCAATAGAGGAAAATAAAGTCAGGGGGGAATCACCGAGTCATGAGGATTCATTGACTATGAATCATGGGATGACTGTACAAAATATCACACCAATCTTCACAACAGCTGATGATATAAATAAAATAACACCACGCGGGAAAAAGGTCAATAACGACACAATACGACATATAGTACACATTTAGCCATGACACAGCGCAGAATAGGAAAAAGAATGAAATAGAATAGTCTGGAATAGAAATGGAAATGATTCACAGTTGCTACACATGAATGAATCGGCAGTGTTGTGTGTGTGTGTGTGTGTGTGTGTAGTGGACTAATAAAGGAATGCATCTGCTCCATGAGAAACTGAAAGAGTATAAACAAAAGTCTGTGCACTCAAAACTAAAAAAACCTTTGAAAACTGAGAGAAATTTCACAAGCTTGAGTCAAGCTGTGGAATGTTATTGGCCTGCAGCTGCAGCAGCAGCAGCTGAGTGTATCCCCTCGTATAAAACTGCCACACACAGGTTTAATACGTAGAGCGTCTACCGGTTATGTTATAGATCCCCTCCCTCCCCCTCAGTCTGACACAGTCATTAATATTGTTACCACTGCTCAATAAGCAGGGTGACCCATTAGCTTAAGTGCTCGAAGTCCTCTTGTGTAACAAACCTTTATCATAAACATCTCGTTTCTTACATAGGACGCTGCTCTGTCCGTCTGTTGCGTAACGTCAGATGGAAAATCCTGGCTGAGCGTCCCACCTCCTTTTAACTCATGTTAGAATCGTGATCTCTCTTTTTTTTTTTTTTTTTAAGCTGTACTCTGTGACTTTGCTGCCGTTACTGTGACAACTGCGTTTCAACACCTTGTCAAAGCATCACACGCTGGTGACACTGACCTTTACGTAGATAGATCACATTACCTGCTAGAAAGTTAGTCGCAGTGGTAGACAGTACCTGGCAGATGAAACAACACTGTTCCTTCAGTTTTGGCTGTTATTTTTCCCCGCGTAAAGCTGTAGTGTGTAACTTCTGAATATTAAAGGCGCCATATGTAAGAATGTGGCCAACAATGGTTACTACTCTCAAATTCAAAATACAGAGGTCTTTTAGGTTTCGTTTTCTGACGTAACTGGCAACACGTGGTTGCTCGGCAGCTGAGACTCTACAGACTGTAGGTGGCGCCACATGCCAAAACATGATTTCAAAACCTAAACATGATTTGCAGTCTGCAAAAGATTTTTTTTTAATGCGAATATTTTGTCTGTACTGTTGTTGTTGGTGAGTTCCGTTTGTTATATGAACATTATGCCTGAGTCTCTGTGACATATTAGGAGGATTTTACGGCCAGTTGCTTTAGATTTATTACATAATGCACCTTTAAACGATCGACCGTTATCGTTCAAAACATTGTCACAGGAGTTCACCCAACGGCGATAAAGCCAATCGGCTTCACACGACGCTCTCTGTGTTCCCCTGTTTCTCTGAAACACGACGGAGATACTGAAACAGACCTAGGCCATATGCACACGAAAAACTGCACGAAACATCAACAATCTTTTTCTTTGCCATTCTAAAAACGTTTCCTGTAAACGGGAAATGTCTTTGTCCATACGGAACCCCTCCAAAATTAATCAAAACGCCATAGTAGTAGTACATCTGCCAGGCCTGTAAGTGGCGCTGTAACACTACACCGAAACAGAGAATGAAATAAAATGGTATACACGTTACAGATATATTTACTTGTCATTGTCAGTATCTCCAAACACAAAACAGTGAGCAGCAGGGACTACGGCGTCATCGTTTTCCTAAAGTTCCGTAATCGTCGTCAACGCGAAAGAGCAAAAAGTCCCGTCTCAGGTCTCTCAAAACGGCGCTTCTTTGTGGACGAAACCAAACGCCAAAACAATAACAAACATTATAATTCCTTCCGTTTAAACGCAGTCCTCCGTACCTTGTGCGCTCAGACCCTAATAAGCATGCGTATTCCACCTACACTGTTTCTGTGTGGACGGCCTCCCAGAGTCGTCCTTTCAGGAAGCTCTGCAGCCTCACCTGAGGTGTGGGGGGGTAAGTCTGGGTTGGCAGCGACGCGAGCAGTGTTTTGGCAACGGATGTTACACACTGGAGCTTTAAAGATTTCTTATTACTTACATGGAACGCGTGAAGTGTTTCCATGGCAGTTGTTTAAAGTGTTTCCACCTTTTTTTTGACAGGCGATGGATCAAATAGCAATGAGCAAACATTAGCCTCCGTTACATTAGCCTAAAATGTTACATTAACCTTTAGTAACCAATATCAACGTTGCCTGTGAACCACTCGCTCAATAGATAATGGACAAAGAAACAGAGGTGGTTGTAAAGCGGAGCTTCAGATGGCAGAGAGATGCTCCTGACAGGCAGATGTGCGGCGCGTGGCGGGGCTACATTTGGTCATCATGGTGATCTGGGTGCTGAAGTTGTTGCCGTTGCTGCCTATGGAGGGCTGCTGGTACTTGGTGTCAGTGCCCAGGAACCTCTGCAGCATCCATCTGCGCCACTTACGCTTAATCTCCGACTGTACCTGCAGGAGAGAGCCGGGTGTAAACAAACAGGATGGAGACCGGGAGTTAAGAGGTGATGACAGCACCAGATGGGGAGGGAGGGGGGGGGGATGTGAAACGAGATCCAGCAAGGATGGCAAACATCTTCAATATGTGTTCTCTGTTTGGGTTTGCTCACCTCTCCGTTCAGAAAGCAGTACAGCACTGCGACGACGAAACCCTGTGGAAGAGAGGAGCAGAGATAAAAGAGCTGTCGTTGAGAAGGATTAGCGGTGCGATTGCACAGCTGGGAAAACACTCCACATGTTTGAGTTTGAATAATGATGGTGAGATTACGACCGACTGACTCAGCCTCAGACAGGAGCTTCATCATCTCAATCTCTGGGAAACGTTCCCAGGAGATATCATTCTGAGCTGCGATGGTTATAAATTCAGAATTCTCTCCATTGCTAGCTTTCATTATTTTCACTAAGTTTTTAGTGTTTTGTGACCGGTTCAACGCGCATTACTCAACTATGAAAAATGAAACTCCTCAGCAGCACAAAACACATATTTGCCTAATCAGATGACCTGACGAAGAAATTTCCATTTTATTTTCGAGCTGCTGCCCACTAGTGTCACTTGTTTGGACTTCGACACACGATGGACTGTTTGTGAAAGTCAAAAGAAGGATTTCATGCATCAAATCACACATTGTCTATATTTCGACATTTGTTGCGTGCTAACAGGCGGACAAAAAGTCATACATTACCTGAAACGACCCCAGGATGAGATCAAACACCATCCTGATTTGAGGGCGGATGTGATCCGGAATGAAGGCGAAAATGATGTAGTTGATGCCGAAGAGAGGAATCAGCAACAGTGTGGACTTAGCCAGTCTCCTAAAATTAAGACAAAATGAGTGGGTGAGGAGAAGACTCAGGTTCACCCCTCTTAACCCCTCATTCACTCACTGTCTACCACTTTATCCTCCACATAAGGGTCGCGGAGTCAATCCCAGCTGAGGTCAAAATGACATCACAGGGTCGACGTACATCGTTCATTAACTATATGTGAACTCCACACAGAACAGTGCAAGCCACTAATCCACTTACTCCTCCCCTAATTATGACAATAGCATTATACATGCAGTTTTATACAGTGATAACATACGAGTACTGATTGGATTCCTTTCTTCCGATGTCGGGACAATTCATCTTCTGCCTCAAGATCCGGATGATGAAAATGAAGAGGAAAAAGTTCACCTGCCCAGAGAGGAACAGTGTGGTCAGTGTGACTGCAATACAAACACACACACACACAGATGTGAAATGATGCCATTACTCACAAGTATAGTGACTAAAATTGGGGTTTTGATGATCCACCATGGACTGTCATCGATCGTCTCCCAGCATCTGTCAGAAGAAGAAAGAAAAGAAAACTGTAGTTACCGCACAGGGGTTCTTACACCATAGACTTCCATTCAAACTGAGTTTGTTTTTAAGCGACCAGGAAGGTGCCCCCTGGTGGGTATTCATTATATTATTATTTATTTCCAGGTTTACCTCATCTGGCAAACAAGAAGACAAGAAGAAGTTTTTTTAAATACAGTGTGTGGTTCAGACTTGCAGGCTTTGTCCAGACTGGCGTGTCCAGACATAACCAACCGATCTGCATGGGTGACTTTATGAATGATCTTGCTAGTGGCGGTGCTAAAAACCTCAGTGACGGAGACCATGACGACGTGTTTCAATGTCGTCATGGTCCAGGGTTTGTGAGGCATTTCGGGCAATTCGGTCATCAGTTTGTGCCGTGATGGAGGGAGGGAAACGGAGCCAATGAAAACTCATTCTTCGTCAGGTACAACCTCACGCATTTTTAAAATGGAGCGTATTCTCTAGTTGGACGGAGCTGGATCCTCTCTTTCTTGTATCACCACAACCAAGTCCTCAACCTCACTATCCTGAAGCATGCGTCCTTCCCTTAGATGCAGGATGAGTCTAATCTTATGGACATTGCACCCAGTTCTCATTGATCATCCAGAAGGTCACCACCTCCATGGATACAAGCTACACCAGTCTCATCTGTGTTTGAGTGTTTTGATCACACAAATTCAGAGAAAATGCCCAAGCGCTGTTGTATAAAAACCTACAGTATATGCATCAGGCCTGGATGCAGCTTAACTGTATCCATGGAGCCTGTGCCGCTCCAGTCCATTAACATGTAACGATGCTACGTCTAGATAGAGACTCATTCTTCTTTTGAGATGAACCCCCACCATATCATTCACTCAATAACAGCACAAGAGATCATTGATGCATCTGTTATCTCTTCAAACTGGAATTTCATCTGGCTTCAATAAAGGCGGTTATCCACGACAGAATATCAGGACCACGCATGAAGAAACACTTTAAATCTCGACATGTAGACTTTAACCCTCTTATGACCATCATGATAATCAGGCCGTGAGAGAATTCTTCTGCTCCTTTTTTCCAAGATAACTTTCACTTTCACTGCAAGAGTTTGTGGCGGTGAACCCTCAACAAGATTAAAGACCAGATGAATGTTTAACTTACCCTGGATCGTTCAGATAAGCCTTGGTGATCACCCACGCCGAGATAAAGATAGTTGGAGCTCCTATAAACAGGACAAGATAATGTGTACATTAGTTCAACTTGGCCTCGCGTTGGCAAAATAAGCTTGAGCTTCAGCCTTTTTTTGCAGAATCCTGACATTTCATTTATGAGTCAACACAAAGAAATATTATACAATGTCATGTGGAGCAAGCGCCTTAAACTCAAATGACCTGGGAGGTGGGAAATTAGCTTAAAATCATATCATAATATTCTACCACAATAATGAAATAACAATACTCGTGACGACATTTACCTGAATTTCAAAGTAAAAGCGTCTGTTCACAATAACAAAAAACATATTTATGAAGCAATTTGAAATAAAAAAATTATTAAATAACATATGGACAACTGCAATAAAAACACTAAACATGCTCTCATGTATGTATATATATATATATATACACACACACATATATATACATACATATACACACATATACATACAGTATATATATATATATATACATAAATATATATTTACTTATATACATACAAATATACACATACATACGTATATATACATACGTATATATACACATATGTATATAAATAAACACTAACATATATATTACTTTAAATACATTTTAAAGTGTGAACAATCATATTTAGTATCACGACTTGTTTGTGTTGTTTTTATACTTTCTACAGTATTTTATAACTATTATTATTATTATTATTGTTTGTTCTTGGGTCTATTAGGTCTTACACTTTTATATTTTATTTGTTCATCATTTTAAACTCACTAGACTCACTGATATATTAGCTTTGTGACAATATTGGCTCATCCAGATGCTCTGCAGTAAAGCCACAGGCCTGTTTCCATTTCCCCGCTGTCAGACACAGCATTTCAGGCCTAATTTTAGTTAGTTTATAGCCATGATGGGAATAAAGAACGTCAGAAAAATGGGGGGAAAAAAGGTTGACAAGTGTACATTTCAAACGCCAAGAACTGTAGAACTTTAGGACAAGAGGTCAAATGATGAATTTGAAAGATAAAAGCGCCGACGCGGAGGAGGAGGCATTTAAGAGTTCAGCCAATTCTTGTGTACAAATACATGCAAGAGTTTGTGGCGGTGAACCCTAACAGACGGGATGAAAGCCAGAAGCACTGAGTCGTATCGAGTGGTCAAAGAGCAGTGAAAATTAAGAAGAGCATTCTTGCTGTCCATTCAGAAATGTACTAAAAGTGTATCTGATCTTCCTTTAATCACACTTTGTGTCATAGCCAATTTTAAAGGAATTATTTTAATTCGTTTTTTACAACAAGAACAACAAGGGCAGAGTGGCAGTGGCCTGCTGTTCCTAATCTAAAACTGACTTATTCATATGCAGATGGAGACGCCGCTGTATGTATAAAATCGTACTCATACATATATTTACATATGAGCGTGCATGTTGTGGCTGCTGCAGCTGATGCTAAACAGACGTTCAAGTTGTCACGATGATTGCACCGGATGATTTCTGGCTGCCTCTTCAGAAAAAATTTCGATGTCCTTGAAAAACAGACTCGTGTGAGATACATGTTGTTGTTGTTGTTGTTGTTGTTGGATCGACATATGGCACAGTCGCAGGCACATACCCCACCCGATCAGGATGTACCACCAGAAGTACTTCCTCTCGGAGAAGAAGGAGACGGCCAGCAGAGCGTGGAGATACAGGCCCTCCACCAGCAGCCAGAAGTAACTCGCCATGATGCCGTACTGGAAGAAGACCACCACTGCCTTACAGCCGACCTGCGAGACACAGCATGCAACGGCATTATGACGAAAGGGATCAAAAGAAGGTAAACGTAGCTGCTGTGTACGTACGAGGCAACTGGAGACAATCGTGAGAGTCATCGTCACGGTTACAGTACAGAAAATTCGGTAACACTTTAGATTAGGGAACACATATTCACCATAGGTGTTTACTAACATGCGTATAAGTAGCATTCTAGCCCTTTATACGTAATATTAAGCACGTATTAACACAGCATTGTCGTACATTATTTTCCTTCTGGATTTTACATATTAAAAACAGTGTAATTTCTGCAGTCCAGATAGGCACGTTAGCTCCCTCACATGTATATACTGTACTGAACATGCTATTGGTTTTAATGGGATTTCTAGGATTTTGTTTAATGATGGACTTTACATTCTTAGAAATGTTTTCTTTTGGTTTTCCTGTTTCACTCCATCTCTCCCTCTCTCTTCCCAAAACTGTTCCCACGTAATTTATTGCCTTGTCTATTTATTTTTCTTCCAACCAGAGTTTAGAATCAGTTGTAAATTACAGTTGAGAGAGAGTTAGCAGCTGCGTTTTGACCAAAACAATGTGTGTACCCTGAAGAGGCAACATCTAAATTAAGCCATTAGCGAGTGGCACTTGGAGACAGTAAAAAGCGCCTGATTTACAGCCTGTTAATCATTCAGCTGGAGCCAAATCTGAGGAAACACAACTGACACTCGAGTACAATTAATCGAAATTGCAATATGGCCTCGTGCAATTATCGATTTCTTAAAGCCGAAATGTGTCAAATTACCATTTTAGATTAAATACGGTCCTGTTCTATACACATCATATGCTACAGAGTCAAGAAAACATCATGGTTTCTCACAGATCTGCTCAAATGTCACACAGAAATCATTTAGTAACACTTTATAATAAGTACACACTGTTAGCATTAGTTAAGCATGAATAAATGTTGAATTCATCATTTATAACGCATGAATACTCATTAGTATGTAGTTTATAAACACATAAATGTTCTACTCTACTGAAGTGTTGGCATGTACTGAGCGACTGCTGGACACAGAGAGGTGAGAGAGCAGTCCCTTGTTTGTTGGAGGTGGATGCTGATTGGCTGCTTGAGTACAGCAGCTGTATTTAGACACTGTTCCTCAGTTGATGGCCTGAGTAAAACATTTATAATTGTGTTTATAAACTACAAACTAATGAGTATTCATGCGTTATAAATGATAAATTCAATATTTATTCATGGTTAGTGTAATGGTAAATTCAATCTCTTTGTCTCAGAGCTACAACTGCCCAACACCCCTTTCCTAACACAAGATATCAGCTCCTTTTATGTATTCAAATTGATTTCGAGACTCTAAACTTGCACCTAACTACAACATCTGCAGGATACCTCTGTGGGAGTCGGCCCCCGATACCGGCTGTAGAAAAAGGGGTGTGAAAGCACGGCCAGAAGGGGCAGACCCTTCCTAACCCTTCCCTGACAAAGAGATCTGAAATGGATGTTCCCCAGATATAAAAGTTCAGGTCTCTCTATACTATTAGAAATAAGGGTTCCAAAAGGGTCCTTCTAGAAGGGCTGAGGTTCTACCTTTCTTTGGGAAAGGGTTCTTGGTGACACTAATGGTTCCAGTAACAACCATTTTGATCCAGAGAACCCTTGAAAACCCCTTTCCCTGAATAAAGGCTTTTAAAAGGTTCTTGATGGAACCCTCCAAAAGGGTTATAAAAAGGTTCTACCTGGAGCCAAATATGGTTCTCCTATGAGGACAAGCTGAAGAACCTTATAATGTTCTACTTAGCACTTTTATTTCTAAGAGTGTATGCTCTAAGTCTTTTCTTCAGCTACGAAAACACTCGTTTGCAGATTGACCTTAACTTTGCTAAGCAAAATAAAACCTTGTCGGCCGGCAGAAGTCTCTATTTCAATCTTCACCAGCAGCAGCAGCAGAGAATTTGTACTTATTATAAAGGGTTACCAATCATTTTAAATATGTTATTCAAATGAAAACATTACCATTCCCTCTCGTGTCGTAATTGTAATTTCAGTATTGATATAAAATAATGTGTGATAAATAAAAACATTTTTTAAAACAAAAACAAAAAAGCGCCACATCGTGTTGTCCGGAGAAAGCAATTAAAAGTTGCTGTCGAAACCGTGAATGTGATTTATTATTGACAAAGCTGTCTGTAGTTGAGTTTATGTTCGGCAAACAGGAACTGTGACAACATCCTGCTGGACAGGTGAATGGTGGGGGGGGGACATCATTTGAGGAGTGGAAGGCACTCGGCAAACACGGCTACACCCAGAGTTACAGGAGCACTCACAGGTTAAGTAAACTCTGAGACAAAAGCTTTAAAGTGTGCGCAAGTAATTTAAGAGATGCTCCGTCGTCAAAGCACGAGTATAACACTCAGATAAATCAATAAAACCGTACGGCTTCACTAATAAAATTGACATGTTGGCGAGTGAAACGAGTGACGGTGAGGTGCAGCGCACTCACAGATGACTGACAGTTCTCCGTCTCGCCGACGTCATACAGAACCACGTCCTTGATGAAGACAGCCACAGCTTTCAGGATGAAGGACACGAAGAGATGCATGTGGATGTAGTTTCTGGTGCAGTGCAGCTTCCTGTAACAACATAAATGATGCACATTAATCTCCTAATATGATGAACAGCTTACTGTTTTACGTTGTTTAAATGACCTTTTCCTGCAAATCATCTGCTGCACGGTGCGTTTGTGGCACCGGAGCACGAAGCAGGCAGAATAAATATGAAGAAAATATTCAAAAGAAAGCACACGGGTTTAATTTAGTGGAGCAAACCTTCACAGACTGAATATGTGCTTGAGCTGAAGAGAATCATCAGCACTTACTGTACGTAACCTTTACCTGTAAATGTGCTCCTTCTGTGCCGTGCTGTTTACGCTAGCTATCTGTATCAGTTTCGGGCTTTATATGGAAGCAACGTTTGAGCGAAACATACATTTATCAGGCCAAAAAAAAGTGAAAAAATTCTTGGCATTCAGCGCAGAAGTAAACAAGAAGAAACCCGGTGTTTTTGTACAAATGCCTTCCCTGTGAGCTTATGACTGGGGGGGTGAATCGTGTAAAATCATCCCAGAAGGACGGGCGCGCTATGACACAACAGCCAGCTGCTGGAACGCAAATGTCCACAGCTGAACATAAACTGTTCACATCCTGTGTCTCCGAGTCCAAACCGCTGCCGTTTCATAAACGCCGAGAAGTAAACGCGATCCCCTTGTTGTTTAGCCCGCAACACACAAACAGTCCACATTCAACTGCACAACTGAGGGTCATCTATTAGAATTAGACTCTGAAAGAACCAACATACGCATTTGTGTACAGGACGCCGATAAGGACACCAGTACTTTTCCCTCCAGAGCTGGTTTAGTGTCATAATAAACACTCCTGCATGAAAACATGATAGGCACCAGCTCCTTTGTGCTGTAAATGCAGTCCTGTGGAATGACAGCAGACCAATATGAACACACACACACACACAGTCTCATCCTTCTTCTACTTTTCCCTTACTTTAAAATGGCAGTGCACGACTATTTAACATAAACAAATATCTGCGCTGTAGTGGTTAGCAGCGGCAGGGAAATTCATTTCAGGCTAGAAACAGAACTAGAACAAGGAAATGTGATGATTATGTAAAACGAATCACGCCCCCAAAATTTAATCACATGTTCCTGGTCTCATTGCGGACATTTCCTGAAAATTTAATCGAAATACTTTTCAAGTTATGTTATGAGGTCAATAACCTATCGACCATATATCTGTCTACAGGCTTCTCTCGCAAAATCCACACAGGACTGTAGCAGAAAAGGTTCCGCTGTCTTTTATATTTCTGTGTCAGACAGTTCCTCCAATCACGCAGAAGCTTATTATATAAGCGTGGAAGTTCCAAAAGAATTGACTTTGAATTGACTGCATGTTCTCCTCATGTATTTCATGGGTTTCTCTGGGTTCTGTTCCTCTCACACAGTCAAAAAACACGCAGAGGTTAATTGGAAACTCTAAAGTGTGAATGTGACGTCAGCCGAGATTGGCACCAGCGGACGTGTGACCCTCAGGTAACTGAAAACGGGTGTAGTGCAAATGCAAGCACATCACAGCGCAGGACAGTTGGTGACGGTCTTTATTTGAACCACAGCAAAGGACATCAGCAAACAGCAGGCACGGCAGGTCGATGCGGAGAGTTGAACCAAACGGGAAGCTCACCGGACAGAAACCAGAGACACTGAGGCAGAGAAACGTGGTCAGGGACAGAAGACTGAGGTGAGATCCAGGGTTAAGGTAAAGGCAGGCAGGGTCTGCAATGGAAAGTCGGTGCGGCGACAAACGCTGGAGCGTCTCGCATGAGGGCTAAGAACAATCTGGCGAAAGGAGTGCGCGAGTGAGGAGCTGGAGTATATATAAGGAGGGCTGATGGAGGGCAGGAGATGAGGAGCAGCTGTGTCGTGTTGGTCTGATGAGGAGGTGTGTCTTGGCAGGTTAGAGTCAGGGTAGAGCCAGGTGAGTGGAAAACTGTGACAGGGAACCAATGGACGGATGGAAAAATCTGTTGTGTTCAAAAGTAATCGTGCTTCTCAGCGTCGCCGTGTTTAGATCTCACATCACAGCCCGGTGAAATTCCTCTCGCTGCGCACAGGAAGTGATCCTTTCGAGTCAAGACAGCAGCAGCAACACTGTGCTCATAAAGCGAGACGTATGTAGAGCTGAAACAATCAATCGATTATTGATCGATTACCAAATTAATCGTCAACTATTTTGATAATCGGTTTGAAGCTTTTTTTTCCATGATTAAAACAAGATTTCCGATTGTTTTAGCTTCTTAAATGTGAATATTTTCTGGTTTCTTTGCTCCACATAACAAAGAAATGATTAAAACTGAATCATTTTGGTTTGCGGACAAAAACAATACATTGGAGAACATCGTCATTTCCAGGTTTGACAAACACTGATCAAAGTTTTTTAGCATTTTCTGACATAAACGACATACCAAACGATTCATTGATTATTTGTAAAAATAATTGACAGATTAATTGATCATGAAAATAAGCTCTAGACGTGTGCAAAGGGGTCAGAGTCACGAGTACATTCATTCAAAAACCTGCTCAAAGCAACGTTTCCAGGAGCAGAAATCAACAAATCACCAAAAATTGCACACGTCACTCATGCACACACTTCAACACTGCAACCCCCTGGACAATGTTGATCATCACCTTGTTGAGAAAGCGCTGTGAACAGTAGCCGTCTGTTTAAGTGCTCCGACTTTTATGGCTGTTTGCAGGCGACCACTTTGTTTAGAAAATGTTGCGTCAAATTTCGTCCATCGCTCAGTGAAAAACACTGTAAAACCGCCGTAAAAGGCAGGAAGTGCTACGTTTCATGAGAGCTCGGCGCGGGTTTTATTGTTCTAAATGATGGAAAAAGGTGTTTGATTGCCTTCACACCTGGGACATTAAGCACACGTGTGATAGATTTTCTTACCGAAAGAAGCACAGTATGACGATGGCGATGGTGAGGGAAATAAGCGACACGGTGTGACCGATGGTGTAGCCCACTTTGATAGCATAGAAGAACTCTCCCTGCAAAAACACATTAACATTTACTGGAAACATCTGGACTGACTCTGACATTTAACAAAGAGTATACTGTAAAAAAAATGATACCGCCATTAAGTATTATGTGACATCATTTGTTAAACAACACTTATCGTGACACGTTTTGGACACAATTTGACACAAGTGATTAGGTTTCAAAAGCTAAATTTAGAGTTATCTAGAGAGTGTTGCATTGTTCTTGTCCAAAGATGATTCAATGTGATGTCAAGGCAACTGGAAAACTTTCAAATAGTAGATTTGTAAAATAGATTTATTAAAAAAAACGATGACAAACCATGACTTAAAATGGTCATTGTTGAACTGTACATGTTGAAACAAGTTGAGTTTGCTCACGTAGACAGGTAAATGTCATGATTATCCTGACACAAATAATTGCAATTCACTATTAATAATTGTCAAAATATGCTTTTGCATCACAGATAGGATGCATATTGATCAAGTCATCCTGTCAAAGTGAAAAACAGGAATCTATACACTACCGTTCAAAAGTTTGGGGTCACCTATACAATTTTTTTGTGTTTTCCATTAAAAGTCACACTTTTATTCATCAAATGAGTTGCAAAATGAATAGAAAACATAGTCAAGACATTGACAAGATTAGAAATAATGATTTTGCTTTCGTCAAAGAACCAGCAAAAGTGTTTTTAGTTGTGCTAACATCATTGCACAAGGGTTTTCAAGGGTTTTCTAATCATCCAATAGCCTTCTAATGTGATTAGCAAACACAATGTACCATTAGAACACTGGCGACTTACTGGAAATGGGCCTCTATACACCTATGTACATATTCCATTAAAAACCAGAAGTTTGCAGCTAGAATAGTCGTTTACCACATTAACAATGTATAGAGTGTATTTCTGATTCATTTAATGTTATATTCATTGAAAAACAAGTGTTTTTCCTTCAACAATGAGGACATTTCTAAGTGAGCCCATCCTTTTGAACGTTAGTGCTAATCATGAGTTCGAGAATCAGAATCAGAATCAGAATACTTTTATTATCCCGAAGGAAATTGTTGTGGGCCACTTTAAGTTAAATCACCAGGACTGTGCGTTGGTGAGCTGCTGACGGCTTTTATCCACTCACTAAACGTAAAATATTGACGATTTGTGAGGAGTGTTCTTTAATTGGACCACGCCGGGGCTGTGATTGTAGTCAGAGACGCCGTCAGCTGATTACAGCTGCAGCGTATCACCGCATGAACTCGCACATCTCGTCACAATCAACTCATGACGGGTGCTTTTAATCACAGCACAGTCAAATAATATATCACCACTCCATCGCTACTTCACGCTGGCAGCCACATGGGGCTGATGGGGGTTGCAATACCGACCGTATTATCATCCACGGTGCTGTTGGGATTGTATCCGCAGTCCATGATGTAGGAGTCCATGCTGATGGGGGTCCAGCCGTCCTCAGTGCAGGTCTTTGACAGGTTACCTAATGAGCAGGGGCGCAGAGGGAACAGTCAACCTTCACGTTTAGAACAGCACAAGGCACCGCTGCGGCGTGTTTCAATTAAAGTTAAGTCAAATCGCGGCACGTGTCTGTGTGTTTTACGTGAGCAGCGAAGCGAGACTTCCACTTCATTTACTCACAGTTAATTATGTCACCGTGTGTGTGTGTGTGTGAGTCTCGCTGGGATTCTGCCAAATACGAATAGGAAATGGAAGGAATGAATGAAGGGGATCAGTCGCCCCACCGGCTCAGAGGTGCCGGGAGTGCTCCCACGTGTAAGAGCCTCTGTCAGGACACACATATACACACTGGTTTCCACGACTTCGGAGGACATTGCATTGACTTACATTCATTTCCTGGAGAATAACTCTGAATTTAAGAATAATAACGACTGGCCTAATCCTAATTTAAGCCATAAATGTGCCAGAAAAATGACTTTGACTTTGAATATCTGGCAGTTATTTACAATTTACTGCATGTTAAAATAAAATGGGGGTATTAACCATTTAAAATGGAGAAAAACAAAAAATAGAAATATACTTTAGAGATAATTTTTTTTTTAATTTTGCACAGTATAAAACATATTTAAATTTTTTTGAGTCTTTGTCTCAATGTGCAGAAACAGGCCCAAAAGTGCAACTTTCTGGCTTCTGGAAACAGCGCAGTGAAAGTGAAATGACCATAATTAGCATAATAAGTAGGCTTTGACGTGCAACTTCTCAGCTTTCAGAAACCTTTGGATTTTTTTTTCCGAAAAAACACAAACTGTCGCGTAACTACGGTAATTGTCAGCGATGAAAGGGTGAAAACATGTCTTCACCTTCACATGGAAGACAAGTCGCCATAATGTGACTGTGTCCCCACAACATGAGCAATACCAGGTACACACACACACACATGCTCATGCAGCATCCAAACACTCATGGACATAATGTATTCCCTATCCCTTTACCCTAACCGCAACCATAACAACTAAATGCTTAATCCTAACCCTTAAAGGGGAAGTAAGTAGTTTATAGTGACATCTAGAGGAGAGGCTGAAATTTACAACAAAGACCTGCTGCTCTGCTCACCCCCTCCCTTCCCTGAGCGCTACGGTATCCCCTCAGCCGGTCAAATGTCGACCTCGTCGTCTTTCTCCGTGTCAGCAGATGAGGTTCGTGAGGCGAGGGAGAGGGCGAGCTACCGCGGCCGTAGCAGACGAAGCGGAGAGAGTGGAGGCGGGACTTCCGCTACAAGTAAAGAGACGCTTGATTTGTTCTCTCCCGTTTGTCCTTACAGGCTCCGGCAGAAACATGGTGTCTCGCTGCTAACAGTGGCTATGCGACCGCGGCCCGCGACCATGTTATTTAACATGACTTTTTGAAACACTACGAAAATGAAACAAAGAATATTATACAGCGACTAGACAATGCAGGAGCACATAATATGTATACAAAAGTGGATTTTGGGTAATATAAACCCATAAATACTACATATTGTCCCTTTAACTCAAAACTAGGTCTTAACCCCCAAAAAGCTGCTTAAAGTTGTCATAAAAAGACAAAAATGTCCTCACGCCCAATGTTTTTTTTGCCACGTGTTGAGATATAATGTATTGCAAATACACGATATACAGTATATTTAATTTTTATGGTGATTATTACAGTTATTCTTTCATTTTCCCAGAACTGTGTGAGACTGTATTTCTCTAGTTTAGACTGAAGACATACAGAAACAAAGCAGTCAATAAAAGTGAAATGATTTTGTCTCACTCTCTTCCATTAATTGGGGGGAAAAAAGTGAAATTATAGTATTTAAATATTTGAGTTACATGGGGAAATATTAAAAGTATATCAGTAAATGTAATGCAAAACAAGTGAGATGTATTGGATATAATCTTCCTGAAGTAAAGATTAATACAAATAACCAAACAAATAGTTTTTTGAATGTCATATCCTTCAAATGTTTCTAATCTTATTCATGTTTTTACATTTATAAATTTTTATAGATTCACAAAACTGCACACAGCGATTGTTCCTAATCATGTCAAAGCATCACCGTTCAAATGAACACACTCATCATTAATTAGACTGGAAAAACGTCCATGAAGCATATCTGATTTTTGTTTGTTGTCTCATTGTGTAACATTCATTCATCCCCGCTCTCTCTCCTGTGAATACAAGAGGACGTGCCCTGGCGACAAATTAATCCGAGTGATGAATACATCTGTGGAAATCTAAACGTAGGACATTCCGCGCATTTCCCAACCGTATCGCTCCGGCGGCCGCTATCAAATCGGGCCCGTGTTGGGAAATGACCAACGATCCAAAGTCTTAGAATGTGTTTGGCATTAAAACACGGTCAGCGCGGCGTATCGCAGAGAAGACTGTGAGGCTTAAGCCTCCTCAAAACAACACGACGAGACACAAAGGCCATGAAAAGCCCCTGCTGTTTCAGCCCATGCCACCGCTGGATTTGAGGGATTGCCAAAAGAATGCTTTCATCATCCCCCAAAAACATGACGGCGAGGACTTTTCCGCGTCGTGCACGACAAACGAAGGAGAGCTCAAACAAGTTAATCACCCACGTCGTCATCTGGATTTCCACGCTTTTATTTATACCTCGGCGTTTCTGCCAGTGCTACAAATGCTTTCTAATTATATCGCGGGGGGGGGAAGATTTATATTAGCTCCAGCTGAATATGACGACGTGGAGGTGAAACCAGTGACAGGCAGGTACTCTGTCACCCTGAGCCTGCAGAGAGACGGGCCGCCAGAGTGTTGTTTAAAGACGAATGACTGTATGTTTGTGTTAGAGCTGCAAGGAGTTCATGAAAATGGCAAACTCTATCTCAGTTAAATTTATGACTTGGCCCCTGAACGTGTAGTGGCGCCATGTTTCATAATGCTTGTGTGTGTGTGTGTGTGAGGTTTGTACAAGATGGATGGATTAAGACGAGTCAATAACTTCTTTCAAAACTGTCACAATTCACAAAGAGGGCAACTTCAGGAACAGAATATGACCGTCCATCCATCCATCCATCCTCTATACTGCTTATCCTTTAAAGGAGCCATATTATACCCTATTTCTCCAAGTTAACCTAGTTCCCTGGTGTCCTCATGAACCTGTCTGTGACATGCATTGGTCAAAATACCTTAAGGATGAAGCACCACAGCAGTTCAATCACTCTGCCAAAACAGCCCTGTTCAGAACGCTCGCTTTTGAGTGTCTGTCTCTTTAAATGCAAATGAGACACAGGAAACTACGCCAGCGTCACTGAGGCTCCGGCAGCTAACAGCAGGTAGCATTTGGAAAAGCCATCATTTGCCGACTCTAGCCGGCACATTGCCGTCATATATAAAATGTATCCACTGGCCACGTAAATCCTCTGAGGCTGGAAGTTTGTGTAGAACTCTGTGCTGCACTGTGGAGCCAAGAATAGAACACTTTGCCAACTTCCGCTCTTCCGGGTACTATCTCCCTCGCCTGCACTCTCGCGTTTTTTAGGGACAACAATTCCAGGAATGTAGCATTGTAACATAGCAATGAGTGCGGAAGTCAACATCGCATGTTTTATCTCCTGTACTTAGACTGAGGCGGACCACAACAACATGACTGAGTCATCTTTTTTCACACTTTGCCTACTCATAGGGCCTCCAGAGTCCCAAATATTAGTATTAAAATGATTAAAAAGTTGACTTTGAATAATATGTCTCCTTTAAAGGTCATGGTGGGAGTTTAATCCCAGTTGACATTGGGTGTCGATCATGGTACATCCTGGACAGGCCTTTCACACTGTCAGCATACAGAGACAAACAACCACCCACATCCACACCTATGGGTTGTTGGGATAAAAAAAATATAAGTGGGACCCGTTCAATTTCAACAAACAGCAGTGTAGTTTGTAAAAAAAAAAACATGTTACATATACATATAAACATATATGAAATAAGTATCTGTTACTATTTCTTCCATAGTCTGTTGGTCTGTTTGACTGAGTTGTGGTTAGTGTTCTCTGTTGCAGCTGCATCTTGGTTTCTTTGCTGCATTTTCCCCCTCATTCTTTCCTGAAAATCTGTATAATTCGCAACAGACCCAAACTTGTGTCTGACAGGTTGATTGACATCAGCCTGCAGGTCAGCGCTGACACCCGTCCTCCTTTTTTTTTACAGCCATTAAATCAGATGCATACATTTCCTTTTAGAAAAGCATCAGTCTGGAGCTCATTAACATGCGGGACGTCGTTTCATGAGTTTTGGCCGTTCTAACACTGCAAATTTCCTCATACGGGACGAATAAAGGAACATCTTATCTCATCTTATCTTATCTTGGCTGTATAAGCACCTCACTGCTGTCTCTGGTGTGCATCGTATTACATCATAAAGTCCTTCTGAAACCTTTAAAAAAAAGACATGAAAACGTGATGAAAAGTAGAGTGGTCCAGCCAGGCTTTTCCTCCTTGCTCTTATTAATCTCATGTGGATACATGGATTCTCTACAACAGTAATTTACAAAGCCCTGAATCCCAGACGGTCATCATCCCTTAATTAAGTCCTTGTTACATGACCTGAGAGCAGATCAGGTTCAACCAGCAGAGACCTGCACTGATTTGCTGATTTACTGCATAATTGATATTCTGTACATCCGTGCAGCACAGGTCACTGATTCTCTCACCCCCTCCCTCTCTTTTTCTGTCAAGGCCTCTTTGCCGGTCCCTGACCATTTGAGGCCGTGTTGATCCTGCGAAACTTTGACATGTCAACAAAATATACGTCTGCCTTCAAGCCCACAAATCTGCTCATTCTTCATGTCTCTTTTCCCAGGAGAGTTCTCCTCTGTCAGGTCACCATTTCTCCCATCTGGGTCAGATCACAGCTTCCCAGAAAACCTTTTTTACTCCGCACGGAGGCTTCACTTAGCGATGATAAATCTTTTGGTCTGAGTTCCTCTCATGCCCCGAATATGACGTGGAAAATACTGGTTAGATTACGAGGGGGGCGGAGGAAACTCCTCCATCATGTCTGCAGAGACACACGAGTTTGAACGTAAACGCAGTTGAACTCTGTTAACTTTACACTTGTCCAAAGTACAGTGTTGGCAGAGGGATATAGGCTCGGTTTATTTACACATGGGGCAATGTTAACTCACTGTTAAGAGCGTTTTTTTTTTTCAGTGTTTCCCAAGAGTTCTATACATTTTAAAGAACTATTGTGCCTTAAATCACAATATAAATCATGACAAAAGGTACATTTGTGCAAAATGTAGAAACTCATTTGGACCCATATCTGTAACACCTAATACAAATTATTAACTTCATTTTATGCACGTTATTTGAAACATATATGGATCAATCTTAACTTAAAGGAGACATATTATGCAAAATCAACTTTTTAATAATTTTAATACTTTGGGACTCGAGGCCCTATGAGTTGGCAGAGTGTGAAAAAAGATGACCCACTCATCCTCAGTCTAAGTACAGGAGATAAAACACGAGATGTTGACTTCCGCACTCGTCACAATGAGACATTCCTGGAATTGTTGTCTCGCGGAGCTCCGCTTTGTCCCGAAAAAAACGCGAGAGTGCAGGCGAGGGCGATGGTATCCGAAAGAGCGGAAGTCCGCAAAGTGTTGTATTCTTGGCTGCACAGTGCAGCACAGAGTTCTACACAAACTTCCAGCCTCGGAGGATTTACGTGTCCAGTGGATACATTTTATATATGACGGCAATGTGCCGGCTGGAGTCGGCAAATGACCCCTTTTCCAAATGCTAACTGCTGTTAGCTGCCGGAGCCTCAGTGACGCTGACGTAGTTTCCTGTGTCTCATTTGCATTTAAAGAGACAGCACTCAAAAGCGAGCATTCTGAACAGGGCTGTTTTGGCAGAGTGATTGAACTGTTGTGATGCTTCATCCTTAAGGTATTTTGACCAAATCATGTCACAGACATGTTCATTAGGACACCAGGGAACTAGGTTAACTTGGAGAAATAGGGTATATTCTGTCTCCTTTAAAGGCCATGACCCATCTGTGGGTCCCAACCCAGTCTTTGAGAATTGCTGTTCTCCACCAATGTTTTATATCTGTTGTCACTAAATAAAAGTATGTCGCTTCACAAACATTGTCTGTGTGCCACTTTGTGCTGGGTCAGAGAAGATCCGCATGTGCTGCCAACGACTGCATAATACATGGTTTATTTATCTGAAAACAATGCGAAAAAGCTTTGTAGTCGATGAGCGGAAATGTTTGATTCAACACGCAACACCGGTAGCAATTTGGCAGCAATTGTTCCGTCCGGCGTTGAACATCATTTATTTCCGTCTATTTAATCCGCGTAAAGCTTCTCGCAACGCCGCCTCTCAACTAAAACCAAAACAATGAAGTGAAAGACTCTAAAAGGAGGTCAGAGCTGTTGACTGTTTCTGGGTTTGTTTATGAGAAATACTCAATTATTTTTCTTCAAACGTGGTAAGAGGGTAGGGAAGAATGCCCAAAGGAAGAACATAATATAACATGTGAAGAAGAATAGAAGAAGGGATGGGTACAGGAATTTCTTCTCGCTTACTTTTCAAAAAAATTACACTACCGTTCAAAAGTTTGGGCTCACTTAGAAATGTCCTTATTTTTGAAGGAAAATCTATTTTTTTTTAATGAATATAACATTAAATGAATCAGAAATACACTCTGTACATTGTTAATGTGGTAAACGACTATTCTAGCTGCCTGGTTTTTAATGGAATATGTACATAGGTGTATAGAGGCCCAGTGTCATAATGGTACATTGTGTTTGAAAGCAAAGTTTGAAGGGCAAAATTATTATTTTGAATAAAAATCATTATTTCTAATCTTGTCGATGTCTTGACTATGTTTTCTATTCATTTTGCAACTCTTTTGATGAATAAAAGTGTGAATTTTAATGGAAAACACCAATAAATTGTATAGGTGACCCCAAACTTTTCGAACAGTTGTGTAAAGAAATAGCTGTAAAGGGACATCTTATCAGGTTGTGATGCTATGTTTGGATCAAATGACCAGAGTGTAAGATTTAGTGGCATCTCGGCGAGACGTTGCACGCTGCAAGCAAATGAAAGAATGAAAGAAATGATGGCCTTCAGAGTGAAAACTGTCTCTCTATTCTGCACTCCTGAACAAACATGGCGGTATAAACTGGGGCTCTTTATCGAGGAGGACTTGCTCCCTACTTATTACAATAGTGACAAAATCACAAAAGCAATTCTAAACGCATTGAAACATAATCATATGCATTTCATGCTGCCCTTTCGTCCCCCAACCCCCCCCCCCCCCCCCGCACACACACACTCTCATTCTTCTTTCCTTAAAAAACATGTTTTTCAATTAAAGTTGCTCTAAAGAAGCAGTTGTTGCGCGAACATTTCTCAAGGCTCCGGGATGAAAACGAGGCCTCTCTGCCAGATGAATACAAATTAACAACTCAATTACACGGCGGGGGATTCATTGTGATGTAATTAATAACAAAGTCTGCGGAGAAAATCACAGTCTGTACAAACGGCCGATGGATTCTCTCTCTGGAGAGAGCCGTTTCCCCTTAGCTGCACATAATGAGCACCACTTCCCCGTAACGCGTCGCAGATAAAAGACGAACAAATACAGCGCGTCTTTGATGAGACGTTTGACTCAAAACATTCTAAACATGCACAGGCGTGTGCGTGTTTCGCACAGCTTCCATTCATTTTTGTACAGCCTAAACAAACCAACCTTAACCATAACCAGTTAACCCTTAGAACACAGAACAATTAGGCTGCTTTTTTCCCATTACTATGTGAAAACATACATACAGAGGCTATAAGAATGAGCAATATAGAGTGTCTTATGTATTTTTTTTCCGGCACAACCTAGGCAATCAACTATACTATTTAAAATCGGATTGAAGATTGGTGATATTTAGAAATACGTCACAGTTCAAAGTTCACGTCTCGTTTTTAGGAACAAAAAGAAAAGGAAGAAATGGCCTATTTTGTGACAATTATGGACAAATTTATCATCACTTTGACTCAACAACACATAAGAAGACGAAAAAGGATGTGACCTATATAAACACACACACACACACGCCCAGGACGTCCATATAAGGAGTTGTGTAATATTCCCACAGGCAATTCATGCCACTTGAGTACTAACGGGTTAATGCCTAACCTTAATCTTAACATGAGCATAAATTAAATTGTGACCTGAAGGTTCTGCCTCATTGGGACCAGGTTTTGGTTTCCCTGACTACTGGTCCTGAGAAGGTCAGCCAAAATATACTGTAGTCTCTATCCTTAAACATAGCATTAAAAGCCTCAAAGTGAAGCCCAGGTAGTTGGATGGAAGTTAGCCACCAGGGGGCGACTGCCTGCTGTAGAAAGAACTTCTTTAAAATAAAGTCTATGGGGAAATTAACCTAATTCTCATTTTCCTGTGGCGTTAATGGTTCTAATCTCTAATGTCAGGGCTTCTTCAACAGATACTAATGTCCATCCATCTTCTCCCGCTTTATCCTCAACATGAGGGTCGCGGGAGGAGCTAGTCCATCACAGTGACACATAGAGACAAACAACCGTTCACTCTCGCAATCACACCTACAGTCAATTTAAAGTGTACAATTTACCTAATCCCCATATTGCATGTTTCTGGACTGTGGGAGGAAACTGGAGAACCCGGAGAAAACCCACGCACGCACGGGGGAGAACATGCAGAAAGGCCCTTGTTCTGACCGGGTTGCAAACCCACTGGTCTTCTTGCTGCAAAGGCAAGAGTGCTAACCACTTCACCAACCGTGCGGCCCCAGATCCTAATGACCGTTTTCTAAATGAGGTTCCCATTTAGTGGAGGATTTGTGACGTCTGTGAACTTCCATCCTAATGCCAGCCGTTACGATTCAAAAACACACACAGACAACTTAATTCTTACGTGGAAGGACATCTCCAGAGAAGTAGAAGAGGTACTTGGGGCAGGGGATGGTAACCACCTCTCCGATGATTGCATTGGGCCAGCAGGTGATCTTGTCCCAGGTCCCACAGCAGCCTGAAAGAGTGGATGAGTGAACGTGTTAATCACCATGAAAACAACAACAACAAAAACAACAACAACGAGCAGAGAAAAACGTGTTTGATGCCGTTGTAACATTCATACATTTCACCGACAAACAGCGGTGCTCAAGTTCCCATGGCAGCCGAAGAAACAGCAGCCGTCATAACAGCAGATGACCCAAGGTAACATGTGGCCAACATGACTAATAAAACAGCTCCCTGTCCCTCGTTACACACCCTTATTTGAATTCATCAGATCACCGTGACTTTTCCACAGCGTGTTTGGTCTCAGGACGCAGAATCAGGTCACAACACCTGCTCACAGGAAGAATCTGTTACACCAAACCGCGAGGGTTTACCCGCAGTTACATTGAAGGCAATCCATAACAATCAAAGATAATGAGAGTTTAATGGTTTTTAGCAGACGTGAAAGCAAAAGAAACAGCCTCTTGATATGTGTGGTGAGGATTTAGTTACACACACGGCTACGAGGTGATAAAGACAATTATCTCTCCATAAATTACAATTATCCACTGCGTGTTGTGATTGCGCTACACCACACGTAATAATGCGTCGTGTCATCAGCAGCCAAATCTTCACTGCTGCACACACACGCACTGCGCTAGTGTGCTTTTAGCGAGAAGGGAGGTTGAGAAATTGGCCTGAAAAGTCAACACGGTGACACGGTGACAAATGGCCAGCTTTAGGTGGAGAACACTGTTCACCCATGCAAAGAGCGGAGGTTAGAACCGCTTCTGTCGACTACACAGCTCGTCTTGACCACTTTCAACAGATTTCCAGATCATTTGTGAATTTAACACAAATCGCAGACATAATGCATTCCTGAGCCCAGGGATCAGCAAGTAAATGTGGTCAAGGGCCAATTTTGTTTTTGTAAGCAAGTAAATATTGAGCCAAAATATTGTATCTTCATCAGGCAAAGTGCCTTAAAATGTCTTCAGTCACAACCGTTTTGCTGGTTCTTTGACGAAAGGTCAAAATTATTATTATTTTGAATAAAAATCATTATTTCTAATCATGTCAATTTCTTGACTATATTTTCTATTCATTTTGCAACTCTTTTGATGAATAAAAGTGTGACTTTTAATGGAAAACACAGCCAAATTGTATAGGTGATCCCAAACTTTTGAACAGTAATGTATATTATTGTGCATCATTTCCCGTAATGCAAGTATTTATTTTACGGACATTTACTCCCCAAACCCTGGCTGTCACCATGACAACAGCAGTGTTGTTATTTGTATTGTTCAAACCAAACGTTTAGTTTAGGTTAATTCTAGCAACAGATTATATTTTAATACATTCATATATTTTTTTCAAAATAAAAGCTCTGACCTCAAGATAAGCAAATAATTTAAGATCCGATACTGAAAGCCTAACCCTAACCAGGTCTGAACCCTGAAATCCAGATGTCCTCACTTCTGATTGTTTAAGAAGATATTTGGTCCTCACAGAGATACCCACACAAGAACACACACACACAAACAAACACAAAACCACATACCTGTTGTTGTGTTTTCAATGCGAGCCTCGCACACGTCTCGCTCTCTGTCTATTTCCCTCATCATGTCACACATCTGATTTTGCATTGAAGCCACCTGTGAAGAGAGCATTCCACACACAGGCCGAGGTCACAAACATGATTTACCTACACAACATCGCACCTGCAGTGTCTCACATAATGAGCTGGACACACATCTATCATCTCCCTCTGCTTAGATGAGCTGACCCAGGTTACCATTAATCTTCACACACACACACACACACAAATCAATCTTGTGTTGGTCATATTCAACAGTCATATTCCTCTGATTTGCATATTTTGAAATTGTGGAGAATCCTCAGGCGTGAGGACGCCACCACGTGACACTTTATCATCAGAGAATACACAGAGCCTCTGCGGGAACAGAAGATTTATTGCTGTTACTTAGGTGGATGAGTCTCTCTTTTCCGTGGGCATTAATCAGACTGGTAGTATGTGGCTATTGTTAAACCACAAAATGAGTCCATGTGACTCCCTCCACAGAAGGTGACTCTCTCTCCCCTTTAGATTATGATTGATCTCGCTCCTTCGGCTACGCAGCATGTACTGTTACTTTATAACCCTAACATTGTGAGCAGGGGCGCACAGTGTATAGCAGGGATGCCAGGGTTACGGCCCGCGCTCTGGTGCCAATGCAATTTCTTTTTGATGTGTAGGCCTTCATGAATAATTTCAAATCGCCTACATATCCATTTGTTGAGTCAGTGTTTGGCCTTTTCAGTGAGAAAGTGTAATCCGGCCCCCTGAGGTCTCACTTGAAAACAAACTGGCGCCCTGTCCAATTTCACCCTGGCATCCCTGGTGTATAGGGACGATTTGGGCAATGCTCTACCAACTAGGAGGAGAAAGAGATGGTTTTTTCCTCAGCAATTCCAAAGATCCTTAGTACTAATATTCCTTTCAGTCGTAGGTAGTTATTATCAGTGTTCTTGACATATCTTCTGTCATTGTCCAATCAGAATCGTCAGATTCAAGTTACGTTTTATGGTTCGGCCTCTTCTGGGGCGATTTGATTGAAGTGGAGAATCGCTCGAAAATTCTCCCCTTGACTCTCATGTTAAAAACGTTTTTTTTTTTTTTTTTTCGAAAAACATAAAGCTCAGGGAGTGCCGATTTTGTCCACATACCCGTCGCTGGCTTCCCTTTTTAACGTATCCCAGTAAATTCCGCATCCTTTTCGGGGTTTTAACATCTTTTTTCTATATTTCTTTATTTTCTTTCTCCCAACTTTGCTTCTTCTCCTCGTTCACTTGCCGCTTGTTTACATTCGCGAAACCATCAACATGGCCGCCACGTCCCAGAATGCAACGCGGTGCCCTAGCCATATGCATTTTTAATGACGATTTATGTTCACGCATTAACGTGCTTGCGTCATATGTAAATTGAGCAAAGAGGGGAGTATCTTTAATTGGTGGCGCTGTTTTAACAATGCGGAGGATTGTGCTCGTTTAACCGGTCCCAGCACTTATACTGATAAGTACATGTAGTTTAAGTTTTACGAGTGCCATAGAGTTCACGCTTTCATACGTGTTAGATGTTTATAGCTCGTAGCAGCGGACAGCAGTCATTTGAGGCGACGTTCGTTAGCTTGTTTGCTGACATTGTTGATGTTTGTATTGATCTGCTCAGGGTTTAACTGCAGGTTAAACTTGACGCAAATCAGACAATCGAACTGTTTTGTGTAAGAGAGTATTGTAAGATGCCTTTAGCAACACATCTAAAGATGCAATCTGCACTTTCCTTGACACTTAATGAATAATTTGACTGCACTATCTTGTCATAATGTTTGTTGTATGTATCTGGTAAAGTTGTGAAAGCTCTTGATCCTTGGTCAGTTAATAAATACTTGACTTGATATGCTGCCCCTGTCGTTATGTGGTTGCTGGACACATCTTGTGTCTGCCGCCTGTTTAGCTATTTTACATCATACATTAGATTCATGTAAATAATATTTGTTTATCAAGTTGCCATCTAGTGGACACAAGGAGGACTGTCTTCAGGAGCCGCCACTGGCTGTCAGTGATACTAGGGACAAGTGTTGTGAATTAGCTTTAGCTAAAAACACTATGATGCATGCATCAGATGACTGTTCAAAATTTTCTATGTTTTTGTATCTGTCCCTATCTAAATAAACCTTAATAATAATAATAATAATAATGGATCAGTGCTGCCTTCAGCGGTGCAAGTTGGACGATAAAGGAGAAAACTTCCTAGGCTCCATCTTCATGATGATCATCATCATTATGTTCACCTCACCTTTATATGATTTGTATGGGTGAGTAGAAATTAAGTAAAAAGGATGCTGTTCTAATTCAGTGTGAATTCCAGTGTGCTTCTCACACTTGGAGACAAGGGATGGACAAAGGAAGCTGTTGCCATGGTGTCCTCTTTGGGTGGCTAATAAGCACTTTGTGACTTCTCCTGCAATTTACCTTTACCTTAGTCATGAAAAGATTTCACCAAGGCCAGAGAACGCATGAGTGTCACTGAAACATTAACAACAACAACACCACCACCACAGTCTGTTGGGAATTCACTGGGGCGAGAGAAACTGAGGAGATTAACGCATTAAGGCAGAGGATGAACCCAGAGAAAAGAGAGTGCCCATGTAAGAACAAAGGTTGTGGTGATGTTAGAGGAAGTCGTGGCGCGTCTTGAAAAGTGAGTTTTTACGCGGGTGTGGTGCGCACCGCATCCAAAACCCGGGTTGGAAAAGCAGCAGCATCAACTTCCTCTGGGCAATCTTACATAGATGTGTTTAAAGTGACAGTGAAGTCATGACATTAAAAAAAAAGTCTTTAAAGTGTTCAAATAAACATGTATTTACTCACGGGCTCCAGCAACATGAAGGACAGGAGGAGGGAAATTCCCTTTGGAACTTCGGACAACATATCCGTCAACGCAGCTGGGTCTTCACACAGAGAGACAGAGAGAGAATAAACGCCCTTCACAGATGATGGACACAACAAGGTAAAAGAAATCGAGTGGTAATCCTGCGCAGGTTCCCGTGGCTCCCCACACTGGCACCGTGCGTTCTTGCGCAGAGAAGTGGAGTGAATTGCTCCGCTCCTCAAACACCACCCTCCTCCTCCTCCTCCTCCTCTTCCTCCTTCCACTCTCACTCAGGCTTTACCTTGAACAACTATCAGAAAAACCAATGAAACATCATCCGTGCGCGTCAGAAGCTGAAGGCGTCAGCGCGCGTGAAGTCCAAGAGGAGGAAGCTGCGCAATAATAAAGGCACGACTGGGTCCTCTTTTTTTTTGACAGACGTATTATCATATGCATATTTCTTTTCCTTATCACATGTTATGACACAAAGCTCCAGAGTTGCTCCACGGATGAAGCCTTTGCATTAGCATATGATAAGCACTTTAAATACAATAAAGGGTTAACGATTAAACCACAGTATATATATAATATATACAGTATATATATACATACACACACACACACACACACATATATATATACATATGTATATATATAAATACATACACACACATATATATGTATATATATACATATATATACATACACACACATATATATATACACACACATTTCGTCTCTATCCCAGGATGTCAAATGTACGGCCTGCAGGCCAGAACCGGCCCACCACTGGGTCCAGTCTGGCCCCCAGGATGGATTTGTAAAAATGACTATACAAATATGCTATATTTTTCAGTTCCAGATACCTGTATATGGTTAACTTCAGCAAAATTAATTAATTCATTCATTAATTAATGAATGAATTAATTAATTATAAAAAATGTCAAACAAAGGGGAAAAAATGTTGTTGTTCATAGGTTATTTTGCCATTGTTTAAATGGTCCGGCCCACTTGAGGTCAAATTGTGCCGACTGTGGCCCCTGAACTAAAACCAGTTGGACGGCCCCTGGTCTAATCTGTGTGAGCGCATAAACACACAGAGAGAGAGAGAGAGAGAATTTAACATGACAGGAGAGTCTGAACGTCTTCTGACACGCAGTCTGTGTTCAAAAACACAGCAGCTGTATTCGCTCACTATGACTTAACGCGCACAGGACGCACAAAGACATTTTTGACATTCATGGGATTAGAAACATATACAGCACAGTAAAAAGACATTCAGGCGAACTGTCAAGCTGCATGCAGCAACAAATCTGGCTCACAGTTTGGTTTCCCAGATTTGAAGCCAGTCGTAACAGAAGCATCATCTCAAGCAGCTGCAGAAGGAGGAGGATAAAAGACAGGGGAAATTATCTAAAACAACAACAACAGTGCAAGTGAGGAACCACTTGTGTGTGTTTGTCTGTCGTCAGGTAGTTACTCTGTCATCACGCACCATGTGTGCCGACTGTGAAGACGAGGATGAGGATCATGTCGTTCACTTCTAACTTGATAACAATCCACATAGTGACTCTTTGTTCGCTGCCTTCTGCAGCGGCACCATGTGCTCACTCACTGTGGCTTATGAAAAGCCAGAATAATGTTTCCCTCTGGCGATAAGAAAAAAAAAAAAAGAATAAGTCAAAAGTGTGTTCATTTGAGTTCTGCTGAATAGATCGTCAGCAGCCAACTTCTTCCTTATTTTTCGTTTCTTGAAGACAATCGCACACATTTTTTCCGGCTCTCTAAGACCTTTATATGTCCACTAACAGCCATGACCACACACTGTGTGTGTGTGTTGTACAGGGAAAACATGCAAACTCCACACAGAAGAGTGAAATCAATCAAGTTTTGACTGTGACTCAGAGAAATCATAAGCTAAGTGGTGATTAAAGTGTCTGGGGCCTTTTCTGTCATTGCAAACGAGTATAGTCGTTCACCTCTGACCTTTGGCATCAACTGGATTTTCTGTTTATGGACCATTCCCTAAAAACCCGAGAGACGGTTTAGTGTGAGAGCATCAGATTTTAAAATGCTCATCAGAAAATCACCTTTTTCTCCCGTATTCTGAAGCTCGGTTTGAACTTCAGCGGAGTCATCTTGTCTAATTTGCATTGTGCCTGAGCAGATGATGGAGTCTGTCAGTTCCCTGGTGACAGAGCTGAGTGATCGGTTTCACAAGTAAACAATGAATTGTCCCAGAGTGACAGAAAGCAAATAAACTGTTGTCCACTATTGTCCGTGTTTACCGTGTTGCCGTCTCAGAGACACAGGAGACCATTGAGGTGGAGGAGCGCCGAGCATTTGTGACATTTCAGAAATCTCCTCGACGTATGGATCATTATGTTTCTCTCCGTCATCCACCTGGTGAGTGCATGAAGTGCAGGCTTACACGTGAAGTATGCCAGGCAACCAAATGGTGCAGAATCATCACACGTTAGCACATCAAACTGCACCTGTCAACGCAAAGAGGAGATGATTTAATATTCTACAGGACCCTCTTCATAATTAAATAATTAATTGTGATTTTTACCTTGTTTTTCGTACTTAACTTGTTCCACAGGTAACTTGACTCAAGTATTTTCACTTGAGAAAACTTCCACAGGACTCCAATGTTCAGACGTGGAGTTAAAAATGTGACAATGCTTCACTCACTTGGCGCCTATGCTAATCTGTGTATTGATTCCAATTCATCATTTGTGCTACCCGAGCAAGAACAACAACTTCAATCCAGTGACTTTCTTTTATTTCCCACTTTCCTCCTTTATTGGCTGATCCCTTTAGCGATGGTGCCGACCACAGAAAGTTTAATTTTGGTCACATCGCAGATCAGGTCGGCCACAGCCTACAGCATCAAAGCGACTCGGACTCAAGTCATTGTTCATTTGTTTCCAGTTCTTTCTGTGTGCATCACTGCAAAGTTCCAGAATGTACGACAAGAAAAAAGGTTGACGTCGAAAAAGGTGCTTTCAGGTGCTGAAAGGACACGACACGGCCCCTTTTGAAAGAAAGTCACTGGGTCTGTTTTTTGCTTGCTCAGGCAGTACATGATGATGATGATGATGATGATGCATTGGAACTGATACAGAGAAGATTACCATGTGCAAACACAACTGCACAAAACACCTCTGTGTGCTCAAGAGACCTACTTTCTTAAAGTGATGGTAGCAGAAAATGACACTCCTTAATGATTACTAATAAAGGGCTAGTATGCAACTTACATGCACGTTAGTAAGCACCTAGTTAATGCTGAATATGTGTTCTTTAATCCAACATTCTTTGTTTTTCTATCGTCAGAGATTACGATAAACTCAATCGTAATTTTTATGTGTTGTTATTATTGGCAACATTTGACAGCGCTGATGTTTACCTCTCCATTTTATTGCCGTTAAACACGCGAGTGTTTCATAAACATAATCTTTGCATCCGAAGAGGATCAACAACATTGACATCATTTGCATTTACCATCTTTTTTTTTGGCATAAACTCTTAAATTCGATGCAAAATCAGTCTCATCCTCATCCTTATTCTTTTTTTTTAGCTTGTGCCTTTTGAAACATTAGTGTCCTCTCACAAATAACACGTGTCACGTTCTTGGCTGTCTGTCGGTCTACGTGATGCCGTGATGCTGATTATTAAGAGGCATCAGGCGGTAAATGAAGATGTGAGTGAGAGTGAGATTGCTTCCTCAGCATGGGACCCCAAACGCAATATAAACCTGTTTCTGTGTGCACAGTGTGTGTTTGCGTTGGTTCCCTGATGAGAGGGACAATAAATCCTGATAAAACAACACCGCCACGAAGAATTTAATTTCATGTTGTCAGCCCTGAGATCGCACGCGACAACGGTTGAAGGAAATTATCTCCGTGCGGCTAAAACGGTGAGATCCAGAGTGAAAATTGCATTCATTTCATTCACATTGATCCTCTTATTTTCTCCTCCAGTGGCCCTACATGGTATGGACTTTAAATAGTAACTGTCTCAACAACGCCTGAACGCCAGGATAATGAAACAGCCCTGATCCCTTCAGGATTAATTGGGATAACTCGTGTGATCCCTCAACCTTTCACTAAGCACCGTTATTTACACGAGTGCAGTGCTTTTGTTCGTATTATTATTACTATTGTGCTGCCAAGGCGGAAGCTTGTGTGCAGTGTTCATGTCAACATCTCGGTAATGATATATATATATATATATATATGTCATATAACTGTCAATCTTAGATTTCTCTGAAAGTCTGAAGCACATTGTACATATTGTCATTTCCGGTGTGTAATAGTTAGGAATGTACTACCTACTACATACATATGTACTTTTGTAATAAGTACAAAAACATAAGTACAAAATTCACATATCTGTACTTTTTGTACATTTGTTATTTATATTTCTGGCAACTTTTACATTTACTCCACTACATTTCCTCTTAACTATCTTTGTTACTAGTTACTACCAAATAAAATCAGAAGAAGAAGAGTTGGTCCGTATTTATAAAGAGATTTTCTGGTCTTGATGAGCTGCTTTACACTATGGTTATATATACACCATTCATACGCTGCAACATGGGGTAAGTGTCTTGCTCAAGGACACATAGACTAGCAGAGCCAGGAATTAAACCTACAACCTTCTAGTTGAAAGACAACTAACCCTACCACTTAGCTACCATGACTCAATCCTAACTCCTCACTTTTTGTTAATACTTTTACTTCAAAAAAGTAAGTAAATTTTATATCAGAAAATGACTTTTGCTACTTAAGTACAGTAAATTATATACTTTAAGACATTATGCATTATGTAATAAATCTAAAGCAACTGGCCATAAAATCCTACTAATATGTCACAGAGACTCGGGAATAATGTTCATATAACAAACTGAACTCACCAACAACAACAGTACAGCCAAAATATTTGCATTAAAAAAAAATCTTTTGCAGACTGCAAATCATGTTTATGATTTGAAATCGTGATTTGGCAATCAAAAACACGAGCAACCACTGGCAACCCGTGGTTGCTCAGCAGCTGAGACTCTACTGATTGCAGTCAGAGTACTGGTTGCCAGTTACGTCTGAGCTACAATGGCTGAGAAAACGAAACCTAAAAGACCTCTGTATTTTGAATTTGAGTGTAGTAACCATTTTTGGCCACATTCTTACATATGGCGCCTTTAAGTAATATTGAAAAAAAAAAAATAAAAAAAAAAATGACTTCAACTTCTACCAAAGTCATTTTTTGGTAAGATACTTACTCAAGTATCCCTTTGAGGTACTTTTTACAAGACTGTAAATATGTCTGTACACGTGTGAGAAGAGGTGGAACAGGTGGGGAGCTTCAAGTACCTCATCTCTCACAGGACCTGATGTGAGGAGTGAACATCAAGGAGTTTGTGGCCCAGCAGAGAGCCTCAGAAAAACCTGGCCTCCCACAGAAACTCCTCACCATAGAAAGTGTCCTGAGCCATGGATGCACGGTGTGGTTCGCCAACTGCACCCCAGAGAGGAGAGGAAAGACCTGCATCGCTGCCCTTCTTCCACCCCTGGAACATATTTAACAGATTCAATTCAACAACAACAAGTGTGACATACAGTATATGCTGCTGTGAAAAGGACTGATGTCAAAGAGAAAATAACTGCTCACCATTTTTTTGCACTGACATATTTCTGCACGGCTCAAACAGACAAAACCAGGCATAGCTGGTGCTTCCTTCCTGGGATGCCAAGGCCACCAAAGTTTCCTCACGCACTAATAGATTGGATAATCCAATCCAATCCAATGCAAATCTACATTTTTAAACCACAGGGTGGACCGAAGTGCAGTACGTACAATACAAATAACAACAATAAGAGGGCTAATAAGGGCTAAAAGACACACATAGAGTAAAAGCCAATAAAAGAAACAATTAAGAACCCCTTCAAAATCCCTTATTCGGGAAATGGGTTTTAAAGGGTTCTCTGGATCAAAATGGTTCTTACTGGAACCATTAGTGTTACTAAGAACCCTTGAAAAACCTTTTCTTCAGGAAAGGGTTTTTCAGAAGCAAATGGTTCCAGGTAGAACCTCAGCCCTTGTAGAAGGAGCCTTTTGGAACCTTGAACCGTTGTGATCTTTGTAACTACCTTTAATATAATAAACCTAAGTAAAGTATGAGTCCGAGAGATGAAGAAAACATTCCCATGTTTTCTTACACTTTAAATTAGGAGTGAGCAGCATTTGTTTCCAGCCAGGGGCCACAAATAAAAGGATTTAAAGAAATAATAATAATGAAACCCATCTTTTTATCCCATTAAAGTAAAAATGCTACCACATTTTCTTGCTGTGTTTTATGAGTTTAATGTTGGTCAGTCACCTTAGTTCATTTGCGGTAACCTGTGAGGACATTGCAGGCCAAATAAACCTGGTTTGCCAGCCGGATTTGGCCTCAGGGCCTTATGTTGCCCATGTGCACCCTGTGATGGTCTGGTTACCTGTCCAGAGGACACCAGGCATTTTACCCTACGTCAGCCGTGAGTGGCTCCAGCTCCCAGTGACCCTCATTTTGAGGATAAAGCTGTAGACAATGAATGAATGAATGAATGAACTGTCCCATTGCCAAAGAGTAGACCGAGCAGGACGTTTTATTTTGTCCTAATTTATTGCTCTGCTTCTTTATCAACCCTCTTACGCAACTGCTGCATTTCCCACACAGATAAAGCAGGTTATGTCCACAGCAGCTTCACACTAAGCCACTGCTCAGGTATCTGTCAGGGATGCTGCTGTCGTCAGAGAGGCTCGCAGACGCTGCACGAATAACGCTTGCGTAAGTTTGAATGAAAAGTGGAGACTGACATCAGAAGGCTGATGTCATTATTTCTGAATTGAGGTGAAAAAGAAAATGTCCAGGCTTTCAATGAGCCGTCAAGGACAGACGTTCTGGAGTGGAAGCTGAATAGCGACACAGATGATGAGAATGACAAAGGAAGTCACAGGAGTGAAAGGAACACATGAGCACTAATGTGTGTATTTACACCATTTAGCAGGAAAACAGTGCGTGCCATGAAGTTAATAGAGAGACAAAGAAAAGGGGAAGCGGCCAAAGTCTGCACCGCTTTAATTTATGATTCATGGGTTTATTGTGCTGGTCGAAGTTGATCAAAGAGCAGCTTCCAGTAACTACATTAACAGGATTAGCCGCTGCAGACGTGGTCGCATGTAAGTGATGTGACCATAAGTCTGACAGCTCACGATAATATCGTGAATAAATCCTTCTGCCCCAACAAATATTTCACTTGCTATTGTGATGCTTCGAAGGATTCCAGAAAGATTGATCACTTCAGAGCTTTTATGACTTTTAAGGGAAAAGGGGTTTCACCAGTCCATATAAATGTAGTATGAGTCACTGCTGCCATGACAACGTCATTTTATTAGGCAGCGTCGAACAGTTTCACACTGTGACAGCAGAGCTGCAGCGTAAAGCGATGAGAAGTGACGATGACTGCGTTTGTGCTGATCAGCTATTACATTTTGGGAGTTGGGAAAAAGAGTGATTTCAAATTTTCAAGTGGCTTGATTTTGAAAATGAAAGAGTCCTGAAAAATGAGTTTAGTGATACTTGTTGTTTTGCAATAACTTGAAGCCAGTACTTTTAATGTGGGACTTATTATGTCATAATATAACATAATAATACACACACACACACACACACACACACACACACACACATATGCATAAATAAACAGTGCTTGACAATTTTCAAAAACTAAAAATGTTATTGTTTATTTAGCAAATAAACTGAATTCACATTTTTATACCCACATTCGACTCACTGGGTTTCTTATTGTATTTTCTATCAGGGATGCAAGTACATTACTACAATTTGGCATCTTAACCAAGAAATAATAATGTACTTTGCTACTTTTCTTCTTTTTTGGGGGGGGAAAAACTGTAAATTAAAAAAATGCATATATAAAAAGAATTACTATGTTTTAGCATGAAACCAATCATTTAAGTTAAAAGGCTTCTACATACTGGTGCATTAACCATTACAATAACAAACAAAAGATTTAAGAAAAAGGAAATAATTACCAACGCTGTTAATTCAGGGAAGTTGTGCATTGGGTGGTGGTGCTGACACCTAGTGGCCAAAGAGCGCTAAAGCTACTCATTCCTAATTGGCTGATGGGGTGTGACGTAACCGGGGCGAACAAGGAAATGAGCTTTTGTTTTCGATTTACGGGGCTAAAGTTTACTTGACATAGTTTTACTCAGCACTTTTTTTTTTTTTTTTTTAAACAAGTAGGTTTTCCACTACTTATTATGTCGTATTATGTTGTTGTTTTCGTTTCCCTTCAGTGATATTATTATGATATAATTAGCGCGTGTGCTGCAGTAGTTTTGTGAACAGTTTGTTCTCCTCGCACAGACACAAACATGAGTGACTTTGCTGTGAATCCTCTGGTTGTGATCGGGGTCGGATCGAGCTTTGCCTTTTCCAGCCTCTTTTATCATTTGTACCAAGAGAAGAAGAAAGAGTTGACCATTCTTAAGGTAAGAGGAAGTGCACCTACCGAATATTAACTTTTAAACCTGCTTGGTTTTTGTCATTATTTTTAAACAACGACTCTCTTCTTCTTCTTCGTTTCCAGGAAGCACCCGTTTTCAAACCAGACCAACACTTGCTCCAGATACTGAAATCATCTCCGCACAAGAGACTTCAGTATGTTGCAGTAGAAGGTACAACCCTGACTAGAAATGGAACATTTCAGTGACTGTAGTTTAGTCAGCTGTAAACTTTCCTCCTTGTCTTTTTGTATGTATTTATTTTAAAAAGGTCAGGTCCAGGCAGATGGGGACCCACTGCCCAGCCGCTTTGTTCCACGAATCCTTGGTGTGGTTCAGAAAATTGCAGTGGAGGAACACTGGAAATACTGGAACAATCTCACCAGGACATGGTACATTAGACTTTAAGAGAAAAAACACAAATATTAACGCTTCCACCACACTAACAGGTGGGGTATGGAGTTTTTGTGCAGATTGGTCAATGTGCAGTAAAGTTACAGTGCCGGTCTTGGCTTGTGGTTGTGTTCAGGACAGGTCCCTGGTCTCACATACACAGTTTCAAACAAGATGGTTAAAATATGACAAAGTTACAGAGCACTTCCTGTGTCGTGGCAAAATGGTGGTTACATTTAAATTGGCTGACTTCCTGTTGGGTGGCGTTTATGTCCGTAGACGTGTTTGAGGTCAGTCTCTTATGTCACGTACTAAGTTTCGAGCAGATCGGTCAAAGTATGACAAAGTTACAGGGCACTTCCTGTTTCATGGCGAAAGATTCCTATTTTTGCTGTGGCCACGCCCCTTTAGAATCTCCAGAACATTTAGATAACTTTTTGATGTGTCTAGTAGAAATTGACAGTTTTTTTTTTTTTTACGTCGGTATAGTTGCTCAGACGAGTGCGTTAATTTACAAAATGTGCCAATCAGCAAGATGAACGCCAAATTAAAAAACGGTCAACTTCCTGTTGAGTTGAGGCCGTGGTCCCGATAGACTTTCGTTGTTCGTCTTGTACTGTGACATGTTGCGTCTAGTAGACACCGACACTGTTTTGTTTTTTTAGACGTCAGTATATAGTTGCTCAGACGAGTGCGTTCATTTACGAAACGTACAAATCGGCAAGATGGACCCCAAATTAAAAAACAGTCGACTTCCTGTTGAGTTGAGGCCGTGGTCCCTATAGACTTTCGTAGTTAGTCTTCGACTGTGACATGTTTCCAGCGGGTTTTGTGAAATTTGGTGCATCACTTTTTTCGTCTTTGTCCTCCTGGGTTTCACCTTTGGGGGGCACTACTGAGGCATTTTGCACCACTTTTACATATTGTCTCAAACATGTGATCCTTTTAGACGAAAATAAAGAATTCCAGAAGTTATTATACATGTACTTGTGTCTTTTTCCAGGAATTCCCGCCCAATGAACAAGACAGAGAGCAGCAACGCGGTGCCCTTCAGCCTGATCGTCCCTGGTGCCTACATGACTGACTTGTATGTGAGGGTGATGGAGCCTCTGGAGGCCTCGGGGTGTTTCTTGGAGAGGGTTTACCACAAACTGAAACACGCCGAGGAAGGTTTGGTGAACCTCGCGTTGCAGGGCCTCGCCGGGGAGAAGCCTGTGGCGATGGAGGAGAGTGAGGAGCTGCTGCGGGTCGGTAGCACCTTGACAGGGTTCGGGGAGGTGGTGCTGGAGGGAGGCCAGGTGATGAGGCTGCAGCCTCCGCAGGACGGCCGCAAGTACATCCTGATGCAGACCGACTACAGGAGCTTTATAGACAGGCACGAGAGCTCGGCCAGCATGTGGAAGTCGCTGAGCGTTCTCACTGGCCTCACGGGGGCCTCTCTTCTGGCTGGGGTCATCTATAACTTGTTCGGAAAACAAGATGACAGCTCAAATTAGGGCTCCGAGAGGTCCTGATCCTGGAGGTTGGGTGGCTTCAAACGGTGTAGCACGGGGGTTTACGGTATCCCAAAACTGTATTTGGTGCTTTGTCAACTCGGGTTTTACAGGTTCAGTCCTGATAAGATATTGTTGTTGCATGGTTACGGATTTCCATTATTTTTCTGTCCTGTTGAAACTATGGTGGACGAGGGGCAACATGAGCTGAAATTATATTTTTAAAACATAAATAGGATTTCTGGATTAAAATATCCAGAAATTATGAAACAAATAGAGCCTTATTTAATGTGCATTGGCAGGTCAGGTTGACAGTTGCTCACACAGCCTCTAATCCATTATAGTACATCTCAGGATTGTGCATTTAGTGCATGGCATTTTACTCTATATCGTGTAACTAAGTCATTGCTACAATATAAAGGGAACCACTTACTTTTTGTGTAATTTGCTTTATGTCAAAAAAAATCAGTCTTTTTCAGTCAATATAACCAGACAGAAAATCCAACTTTACCTTACCCGCTGCTAAAAAGGGAAACAAACACTGTTGTAAACATTGTGTGATATTATTGTTAATAAATCCAGTTTTTCCAAGTCAAGAGTTTTGTGTTTTATTTGGAAAGTGATACTGAAACTGCACACAGTCCGTGTGACTTGGCACCAGGATGAACTATTACAGATGTATTGTTTGTTACAGAGTAGATGCTGATGGCTACGAGCAAAAAGGAACAAAGCTGCTCTAGAGGCTAAAATTAAGTCACACAAATAATATCATCAAGTTTTACAGAATCCTTGTCATCTTTTCAACAAGAGCTGCTCACTAGTCTCCCTCTTCTGAGCACTCTTCAGCTTCCTCAAGCCACTGGATGAACTTCTGAAGCTGTTGACACAAATAAAGTAAACAGCAATTCCGCTTTAGAACTAAACCATCCACGAGAAATGGTGACAGTGATGAGAGATGCACAGCTACAGTAACCGTGGTTACAGATCTTTACAGCTCAGGCGTACATGACCAAAAGTTTAAAAGCAGCTTCCCAGCCACGAAACCACAAATAAAATAAATATTGATACTATTAAATAAAAGATGAAATATCCATGAAAGGTCTTCCTTACATTTTCAAATATTTATAAAAGATAATGCACATTTATCAGTAAGGCAAATATTGAGATTTACTTCACCAAATTAAGCAGTAGGTGGCACCACAGTCTGTGTCAATACAGAATGTTTACGAGGCAATTTAATAAAGATGCCAGTAACTGTTGATACATAGTGGTGTTTTGTTGCCGCATCAACTCTTTGTTCTTCCTCTAACCCCGTTATTGTTTTTTACAGTTCACCAAAACGTGGAAACATCCTCTTTTTACTGTATTTGCTAAAACTGTTTGCAGGATTCATAAACATTCTTTTTTAGCAATAATCTTTCAAAGACCTTTCAATGACTTCTCCATAACCTTTCATTGAATTTCCAAGACCGAAAATCGGTGCCTCTAAATCAAACCACAGACATATCTTGATACGATGAGCATTTTGCTAATTTTGCTCAGATTTCAAGATGTTTCCATTCAGGTGCGTTTAATGGAAACCCTTTCTTCTTACTTGGTGATATTCCACTCCACTGGGACCAGGCGGTTGACCTTTTTTTTTTTCTACGTCCCGTGCACGTCAGTAAATGTTGTACCTACCCCTTGGTTTTTGCGGAGCTGTCTGCTTTTATCAGTGGTCGCTCCCTGCGAGAACCAGCGCAGTATCATGTCCTCCTCCAAGATCTCCAGCTGGTACATGTTCATCAAGACCTGGATGGAAAAAACATTTTTTTTTTTTTTTTAAGTTGTGTGCTTTTTTCCCAGCAAAATAAAAGCGATATTTCAAAATTTTTCCAAAAGTTCAATTGCTACTTGCAGACGTTCCAATTGAAGGGTGTTCATTAGAGCCATAATTCTAGTCAAACAATGATTGTGTTCAACAGAAGACAAAGGCAGGGAGTGAACTACATACTACTAACTGGTCATGTGACCTCCCCTACATTATGTCTGGTAATGGCGGTGAGGTGTAAAACCACCTCATGACAGCATAAAAATGTTTTAGCGATATTTGAGAGTTTTTTTTCTCAAGTGTAGGTGTTTCCATTATTCCATATTTAGGTTTTGCACATTTCTAAGAGTAATTATAACAACTATGGTCATGACTGAGCCTTACCTTCACCATGGCCGCCCAGTGGCTCTCCTGCTCCAGGAAATGCTCTTCAAAGGCAGACAGACAGTCCAGATGGTCCTGGGCTCTCTTCACATAGTTCTTAAACACTGGTGCCCATTTCTTCAATAACTGTGAAGAATGCAATGGTTGTTTATTTCTATCATGTCTTTAAATTAAGTCTTTATAATAAATCATAAACACTTAAGTCGAGTTCTTATTTACCGGCAGGAGCACAGCAACATATTGTGATGCGGTGAGCTGAGAGCCCTGTTGCTGGAAAGGATACTCCAGAGCCACTCTGGTTAAAATTTGCATCACCTCCTTCAGAGTGATGTTGTAAGCATACCTGGAGAGAAACAGTGAGCCAAACTAAACGTGCAGAAGCTTTAAAAAAAAAAGACACTGAAGTTGCGAGCAGTTACACATCGCTGCTTACTTGAGAGAGTTGATTTCGAGGACAAGATTGTCGCAGCTTATGTTTTCGTCTAAGCCTCTCTGCAGAGTTCCCAGCACCTCAATCTGAAAAACTAAACGAGAATAAACCAAAGAACAGCAGTTAGACATCAGGAAGTCCTTGTCCAACACACAAGACACTCATTTGCCCTCCCTTTACCTCTGCTTGATATCTTTGTAACATTAATATCACTTCAATTTAATTGAAATAAATTCTCATTACTTCCCAACCCACATTATTAAATTCAAATGCGTGATAAAAAAAGGAAAATTGCATTTACTCTAGAATCATGCGCTGATTCCCGTGAAATTAAGAACTGATTGTATCGCTAGTGTTGATTGTACTTTTACACTGGCACAGGTCCGGCACGGTTCCAATTCCTGAACCGAAATTTGAACCACCTGGCGTGTTCACACTCAAAAAAAGTGGGTCGGAAACCTGCAAAGTTAGTTTGAAGCTAGAACCAAAGAAATGCAAACGAGAGGAAGAAGGAAAGAAAGATATACTGGTGAAAATGGCGAAAGAACATGCAATAAACGTCTCTGAATTAACAGAAATTAAAGTTCACAGAAGCTCAATGCAATCCTCCATGTTGCTGCAGTCATGTTTACTGACAAACATCAATGTACAGAACTAGAGCCCCAATGGCAACCATGCTAGTTCGCCTCACCTTTGACATCATCCATCTCTGGAGAGGGAATGAGTGGATCATCTGGATCATCGGGTTCACTGTCCTCACTTTCACTATCGAGGTCGGGGTTCAACACCAAACCTGGTGAAAAAGAAATAAATAGCGCACTGTTGGGAGCAGGACTAGACACACGGCATCATGGGAAATGTCTCAAGACTGTTGTCTTACCCCAGAGACACTGTGACAGCTCTTCATCCTCTGTATCATCCAGACTGTTGGCCTTCCAAATATAGCCTTGACCCTCTGCTCCAACCTCTGTGGGGCTGAACACTGGAGGACAGAAGAAAACACATGTGTGTGTGTGTGTGTCACTACCAGACACCCTTACACAGTTATCTAAATGATCAATACGCACCTTTCTGTTTGGTTTTGTCTTTGCTTTGACCAACGTCTGCATCATCACTGAGGAATTCATCATCGTCCTCGTCCTCTTCCTCCTCTGGATGGTGCATGGACACCACAGTGCTCTCTGGTAGAGAGAGGTCTGGGCCGATCACCACCTGGAAAACGGTTCACAGACAGATCAAACTCTAATTTTACCAAACAAGGTAATACAATATCCAAATTCACTAATTAAGTGTCTTATCCCACCACTAGGGGTCCTCCTAAATATACAGCAAAGCCTTCCTTGATACATAAAACTACTTCATCACTGAAGACCTCAGAGTTGCTCAGCGACAGCCGTATTTATTTATAATCATCGAACAACAGGTTTGATAAAATAATTTAGGAATAAATGAAATACTTACATTATATGCCAGGACACACTGTTTGTTAAGTGTCACGCCTCCTTTGACCTTTGCCCTGTCACACACCACAGACTGGTTGATCACGACGTTACTGGCGACGTCAACATTGTTCCAGATGTAGGCGTGATTCAGCACCACATTGTCATCTGTTGAAGTAGAATGAGATGAAAGTTAAAGTGGCAGTGCGTAACTTTTGACGACGTTTGTTCCTGAAAAGAAACTTTAATTTGAAACATGATGGTTGCCGTTCACTGGAGCCAATCCCAAGTAAAGTATACGGGGACAAGGACAGTAGTCCATATGAATGTTGTTAACTGCATTTAAACATACACTAAGGACACACTTATGCTAGCTACTGAGCTCACCTATGGTGCAGTTGTTTCCGATTACACTGTTAGAAATGCGACAGTTAGCACCGATGCTGGTGCCGCAGCCAATGAGGACGTTCTCCACCATGTGGCTGCCATGGCCCAGGCTGACACCAGACCCTCTGTAGACATTGTGGCGAGAATATGTGCAGCTCCACTCCGCCTGGTCAGTGAAGTTAGCCTCGGGGGTTAGCGGGTAAACCCACCGCCGCACAAGGTCCGATGACACCGAATCATACATGAGCAGGTTGGACACTCTGGCACCATAACCATCCTTAGTGACATGCATGTGTATCTGGTTTCCCAGGATCTAAAGAAAGAAAACACATTTTAGCCCGAGTCGTCATTATCAGCAGAAGCTACATCTGTGATAAGATAACTATGGTTGAATAATACCTCTTCATTCACCAAGAGCCCTCTGACAAAGTCGTCCCTGGTTTGATAATCAAAATTGTCAGTGAAGAGCTCAGCGACCTGGAAAAGGTGGAGGGATAAAACATGGTTAACACGGACAACACACACTGCTGTAATGCTTCCTGTGTCTGTTTTAAATGTTCACCTGTGGGGAGCAGATGCTGATGTGGCAGTCAAGAAGATCGTATCTGACTTCAAACTCGTCACTTCCACAGTGAAAAATGTTCTGCAAAGCAAAAACAAAGGAGAAAAAGGAGAAAGTGCCATTCATCAATCCAAGGCCAGCATGTTATGTGACATAACATGACTGAAGCCGTCCGTTACCATGGGGAACTGCAGCCTCTTTGGCCCCTGCGTCTTCTGGTAATGTAAGATCCGCTGGCTCTTGCCGTCAATGGCGACAACGACGTCGTCCTCCTCACAGCGAGACTTGTGACCTGGCGACGACTGTTTGAAGATCATCGTCATCACAGATATGTTCTTCTCCGTCTTTCGGCGATGCCTGACCACAATAAATATGATAGTAATAATATTTCAGGAAAGCAAAGGGTATCTCAGTCATAAAAAGTCTCTTGATTAGTTGTTCTGAAATCATCCAGCTTCAACCGCTCAATACACAACTTATGTTTGTCTTTATAAGCAGCATGCTTTGTTTTTAACACCATTTCTTTTTTGATGGCTTCACACTTTCATATACCTGCTGCACTCAATGTGCACACAAGTTATTGTGTGGTTTTGGGCTTTCTCTTCTGCCCTAAATGTAAGAAAACTAATATTCAATGTAGCTTTCTGATTTTTCAGCAGCTTAAATGTGTATATTTTCTGGTTTCTTGGCTCCATATAAGAAATAAATCATTTTGGTCTGTGGACAAAACAAGACATTCAAGAACTTCATCATTTGCAGGTTTGGTAAACAACAATCAACATTTACAAGTACTCGTTTAGTCTGGCCATGAGTATATATTATTACCTGTGTTCTTGCAGTGCCGGACTGACATCCATATTTGAGACCACGTCTCCGTAAACCAAGACAAAGTCTGAGCGCACAAGGTTCTTCGCATCCACGTCCCTGAGCACGTCCCCCAGGGAGCGGTACAGGTCTGAGGTGATGATGTGGACTTTGTTGGGAGAAGTGGGTCGACACCACTTGGACTTCCTGTCAGACAGAGTCAGCTTTTTAAAGAATTGAACTTTTCAAAACAAGAGCAACAGCTCGGGCAGCAAGAGGTGCAACTTACATTAGGTGCTCCTTGATTTTACTGGCCATCCAGCAGCAGAAGACAAACGTCTCCTGTACTCCACTGGATGTGAGGAACTCCAGGGTGTAGTCGATCATAGCAACGTTACCCAGAGGGAGCAGCGCCTTCATGGGAGTAATGTGACAGGTGTTATTACAGGTCTGTGTGTACGTGATGGAAGTCAAAACAATATCCTTCATTTCTTATCATTCTACTACACTACACTCAACACAGTTCAACAAAGGATGTTTCATTTTATATGTTTAGTCACATGAGCGTGGATTCATGAGTGCAGCTCTGTCACTGCTGACAGCATGGACCGAAGTTAGCCACCATTAGCATCACAGTTAGCGTAGTTCGCCGCTTACCCGTGGCTGGTCTTTGGTCACGGGAAAAAACCTCCGGTTGAAACTGTCAGCGACTAAAACGGCCTGCAACGGCTGCTCCTCCTCTTCCTCCGCTCCGCCACCTTTTCTACCTGAGCGGCTCTGTTTTCCTCCTTTACCGGCCATGACTCTGTCTCCGCAGACCAACTACCACTCTTTCGTCAGTTACAACTACGGTGGCGGCGAAGGACAAACCTCTTCATTTCTTGTTTGGGTTAGGCGCAGTAGACGCAACAGCGACAGACAGACGTTACTTGAAGAGAGTGTTTGTTTTGATTCGGAAGCTAAATAGTTCACAATATAAACATAAAAACATACTAATTATGACTGAAAATGTTCAAAGTAATTATACGTTTTTAATTTTAAAGTGTGACTGACTATACTAATCATTGTTAAAGTTATATTGGACAAACTGCAAATATTGAATACTTTTATAGCATACATTGCACATTGTTATCTAGGTATCATATATACATATATTTATATTTCATACTGTTTTCTATATGTAGTTTTTTTTGCACTATTAATCCGTAATTACATTGTTCCCTTGTGCTGCTAAACATTTGCAAAATTTTAATTCCCCCCAGGACAATGAATAATTGCTACATTTCTCTGTAATGTTAGAATCACTTCTTATTTTTTATTGACTTTAAGAGTTACATCTGAACAAACATGTTTGCCTTAAACAGAGACAAAAACATCCGGCTCCTGCCGTCTGACAGTTTAGACAAGAACCTTCATTCACTGCACTGTGAAAGCTCAACAGTGTTTCATGATGTCCTCTTTGGCAAACTATTAGAGGTGTTTCGTTATCTTTTTGGCATGTGCCAGCACTGAGTCACATCGCAGGGTTCTGGACATCCAGGAAGATGGAATTCCCTCAAGTCCAAGCTAGAAGAATGAACACGTCACATTTTATAAATCACCACACATAAAACTGGCATTCTTTTATTGCTATCGCACGTATGATTATCTCACGGTCTTACCTGAGCCCCAAGACACGCCCCAATGAATGATCCTCGACTACAGGTGCATCCTCCACAGCTCATGGTATCTCTGATAGCCTGCTCATACTGTTTGGCTGTCAGGACTCCATGCAGCGCTGCCTGGAAGGCACCTGGCAAACCTGAGACACAATCAGAATTAGGTGAGAGCTACCTGGTTCCACTTGAAGACTGATCTTTTCTTATTAGAACGCATGACCTAATTATCATGTTTGCGAGGATACCTCAGGTGTTAGGAAACACGGCAGGGATTAACTCCTTAGGGGTCTTGGATAAATTCTGCTTCACTTGATGAATGTGCCCTAAAATCAGGCAGGGAAAGAGAGAGAAACTGTTCAGAGTGAACATTTCTGAACACTGTCCATGTCAAAGTTTGCTTTAATTATTTTAACCGTTGAGAGAAAAACGAAAAGGGTTAAATTCCCTTAATCCTATGGTGCAGTCCCATGACTGTGATGTAGCAGGGCAACAATACAACAATACTGCTGGCCTCACATACCAATGACTGCTTTGTCCAGGTCCTGCGGCTGCTTTCTGTCCTTGTCACTGAGCTGATCGAGTACAGAGTCCAGAGCTTTTGTATCGGGACCGTGAAGAATAAAATGCTCCAGGACCCTGGAAAATAAATCGATTTAGAATCTGCAACATCATTCATTTAGTGTCTGCATCTGCTTTGACTGCCACATTAGAGTAAACCTTGTTAGTAACAGATAGAGGTTAAATGCATTCATAAAAAAGGCAGAGAATTCTTCTTTTATCACATATTTACAGTTCAGCTCTTGTACACTGTGTATCTTGATATAGTGATTCTGCTATAATTGACATTTTGCAAGACAATTATCTGCCCAAATTTAAAAAAAGGCCCCTAAAAAGGATTTGGAGGAGGTTATATTCTTTTCAACACTGTCTTCCATTAACCCAAAGTCAGCTTCTACTTCAGTTGGTTAAATTAATAAATAAATGCCACCATGATGAATCATGAAGTAATGATGCTGGTGAGTGAAATTATTGAGTGATTCTCTAAAGGGCATCATATTTTTAGGAAATTAAAAAAGCACTGTGGCAACAGTGCCAGGATAATGATGAGCCCATATTTTGTCCCACCGCTAAATTCAAATATGACTGGAATCAGAGTTTTAGGTTGGTTGTGTGTGTATTAGATAGACACACTCACCTTGCTGCTGCCAGAGTCTCGGCGACACACGCGTCGTCATTCTGAGTGACTCGAGTGGCCTGCTCAACCATTTCCAGCATGTTGGGCTTTCCTGCGTAAAAAGCCACAATAGGAGCCATTTTGGCGATTCCATCAATCTGACAGTCGTTCTCACATCCTGTGGAAGGCACAGCGCATTGGTTACAAACGATTGTCTTCATCATGACATATAGTCGCAATGTATTGCTTCACTGGAACTGGAACAGGGACTCGCCCGTCTCCTCTTTGCCCGCGTCCACATTCTTCAGGAAGCCTTTCAAACTCCCATGTCTCCATGGTCCCTCGATGGGCAGCTGTGGTCTTGGCCCTGTTACAGAAGTATAATATTTGTGAGATTAGTACAAAAAAAAAACCACTAAATCGATTCTGCAGTAACTTCATGGCTTTCTCACCTCCTCTCTCCCTGTAGGGATCGTTGATGGGCGTGTCATACTCAGATCCAGGCCCAAAGAACTTCAGTGTGCGTTGTGTCAGATCGTCCACATTTAAACCTGGTCAGAGTCATCAGACAGCTTAGATTAAAAAAGAAGGTCACATCCAGGACTCTGAAAGGACTCACGGAAAATTTGTGTCTAGATAATATCAAAATGTAAAGATTTTGTCCAAATTACCAATGAATAATCATAAGTCAACATATAATTTAAATCTGAATGACAAAGTGAGATCAGATATATTTTATTTAAGTAAGTCTTTTAGTTTCCCTGAACAAAGAACATGATTAACCTGGGAAATCAACCTGACTGAAGCCCACCTGCAATAACTCCAAGGCCCACCAGTGGGCAACAACCCACACTTTGGGAAGCACTGCTTTTTAAGCCAATAGAGAGTGTGGACATAGAAAAACATGCAGCTTGTTATGCTGTCTTGTTCCCACCAGCGATACTTTGAAGCAGCGTGCAATTTGAGTAAAGGGTATAGGGTTTGACATAATACTGTGTCAAACCCTACAATAAAAGTAGAGAAAGCACTCAATCCCGCACCAAGGCTACTCAGTTTACAAACAGTGTGACCATAAAACTTTCTGGTATGATGGGGCGTCAAGTCAACGTTTCTTATGGTGGTATAATAAAAGATGAGGTGTTATTTGGAGAACTTCCGGGGGACTTAGAAGAAGACAAAGGAGGAGAAGAATATGATATGGAATTAAGTAAGGAAAATAAATGTGAAATAAATATGCTTACAGCCAAAAAAAACCTCCGTGAACCACTCAGTAAAGCAATATCCAGAGGTAACAATATAATTGGAGGAGGTAATTATCATACAATATTTAATATAAATCTCTTTTGGGGGGAGCGCATTAAGCACTCTTACCTCCACATTCAGAAAGGGACTCCAGCAAAACGTATGCTTGGTCTCCATAGCAACTCTGCTGGCCCGTCTGCCTCCTGTAGAATGGGTTGGCAGACTCAGCACGAAATTCAGGGTGTGGATCCTGAGCTAGAATCCCCTGCAGCTTCTGGAGGTCATACACCCAGTGAAGGGGCTGCGCTGAAAGGTCAAGTGATCAGGTAGCTTTACTTAGAAGCAAGATACTTGACATTAAAATGGCTGGCTGTGATGACAAGTATTTCATTTTCATGGTAGTGAAGGTTGTCAAGGGCAAAGACTTAAACAATACAAAAAGTAGAACTTGAGGAATAGAAACTTTGTGGTACTAAAAATAAGGACACGAAAGCTAATTTGAAAGGCTTTAGACAACAAGATAGTGTCACACTATAGCACACAAAACTATTATTGTTACCTGCTGCATCTGCAACAGCTGATCCAACAATGGCTCCTACTGCTCTGTTAGCCAGAGCTGAAGCCATCTGTAAAAACATGCACAGCATAATTGGACTTAATTTCATAATGAATGTAAGAAATAGTAAAGTGACAACAAAACATGGCTGAAATTTCTGTTTTACATCACCGAAATTCAACTGAATGAATGAATTGCATTCAAAATCTTGAGTCTTTAAACTTATAGATAATGTTCATTTAATTTTCTGTTTCGAAATGCTAAACACACACTCTAGCTAGCTACTAATGGTACATGTTACATGGTAGATCTTTAAAATAGATCTTTCAAATCTTTAACATTTGAGGCACATTCATTTTCTTTTGCACCCATGGTACTTTAATGCAGGCCTATTCAGCTTTCAGCTTCAGTTTTTATTCCCCACATATCTGGAACATATTCCGAGAAGAGTGCAGAGACTGCTAAATCAATTCATTTATTTAAATCTATCCGTTTGCCACTGCTTTTAAATAAAAACATAATCACTGCACCTCAGCCCCAACTGCAACTTTTGGTTTCTTTTCATTTCTTTTCCCCGCTCTTCCTATTGCCTCACGATCAAATTTCTTTCAAATCGTTAATGCTGCTGCTGTATTTCCCTTTATTTTGATTGTAAAGCACTTTGAAATGCCTTGTTGTTGAAAATGGTTGCATAGCCTAAACTAAATTATTTGTTTGTGACCATATGGAATTTGACTGAATAAATAAGCCAGCATGATACTTAAATCCGTAGTTAGCCTGGTTTGGAGCAGAATAGCTCCACACAATGACTCTGAAACAAAGTCTTGGTTTGAATAAGTCATTAAAAGTATCGAAATCCAGACATAATCCACTATCTAGAATGAGCAGTTTCGCACAGCTACTTCTGAGCACAACAACTGTACTAACTAATATTAACTCAGTATTTAAGCTCTTAACTTAGAATATGAACTCGTAATTAAAATAAAATAAAGTATTAACTATGAATTACACCTAACAAGCTGCTCTAACGTAGAACCAGTTATGTACCATTAGTGTTGATTCCGGGATCTTCGACGGGGTACTTCCGTAAACATGAAACCGGAAATACAACACGCCTTCAAAATAAAGGTTGTAGCTTGTGCGCGGAGCCCTCCCAACTTTATTCTCTCAACTTCACACGTGCCATTCCAACTGTCACCTTCAACTGTTTCCCCCTGTGAACACAGGCAGGTAGGAACCAAACAAAAAACCAAAATGTATTAAAAGTATATAATTAGCCAATACAATATATTGTATGATATGCAAAATATACATTTACCATATTTCACAGTATTACATTATAATAAACTCCGTTTCAGAATTATATTAGACATATTAATATGCAACATAAATTAATATTAAATGTAAATGGTCATTTGTGCCCTAATTAATAATAATAAAAAAACAACAACTGCAGAACAAGAACTACTGGTAACGAGGACAGCTTGAATTACATAATAGGTATAATAAAATAAATAAAAAGTCAAAAAACGCAATAATACAATAACATGAGTAATGGATGAAATTCATTTAAGGTAGCATAGCATCATCTAGTGTCCTAGAGAGGTAACTACTAGCGGTATGCTGTAATTGAGCAAAAGTGAAGGCGCTCTTTCCTCTTGGCCAAAAACCAAAAGTAAATCGAAGGACAAACAGTTGACAGATATACTATAAGTATTTGACAATATTTGACATTTTGAAATAAACAGTGTGTCATTACTGATTAAAATGCTTTTATTGTTAAGAGTTAACATTATTGTTAGTCTCCCCGTGGTTCTATAAATATCTGACACTTGGTGACAGTTTGGCGAGTCACATCACTGCATTATGTTTATGTTTGATTCATGGACCTGGATTATGTGGCTTATTTTTCATGGACATTCAAAACCATTTAAAACACATTAAACTGACACGTGCACACTCACGGCCTCAGTGTCATATAGATTAATGAGGTGTCACTGACTTTTCACTGTCAGTGACACCATCACCAGCACACACATACAGGCTTACCTTCAAACTAAATATCCCTCTGCAGACTTGCATGTGTCTCACCTCAGGTATAAGGGGTGTAAAACATGTGTGTGTGTGTGCGTGCATGCGTATGTGTGTGTGCGTTTGTGTGTGTGCGTGCGTGTGTGCATGTTGGGCGTCGGAAGATGTATTAAGATACCAAGAAGCCAGCATTTATTTATAGATTACCTCTTCCCTTTCAATTTGGAAGGTAATATCTCATGCATTCAGCTCAAGCATACATTGCATACACACACTTGTGCACTGGACACTTGTGTCCTGCGCGTGTGTCTGGCTCAAACGCAAAAAAAAAAGAGTTCATAACTTGGTGTTTCACTTTCTTCTTGAGTCAGTTATAAGTGACAGCTATATGCACCAAATCATCAGCAGGTGCAGTGACCTCTCCTCTCCTTTCCTTTCCTTTCCTTTCCTTTCCTCTCCTCTCATCTCCTCTCCTCTTGTCCCTGAGTGACCCATCTCAACATTCTCGCGCTGCAATGATGCCAGCAACAGCAAATTAGACACCAGCACCCCCTCCTGATATGTACTTCTCGGTCCCACATCCATTATTTTTAGCTGGGATCCAGGCCTCCATCTACACTTAATATGGGAAAAGAGTGCCTCGTATTCACAGCCACCTCTAAATCCATCATATCCCTCCTTCTTCATTTGGAGTGAAGCAGACGTACAACCAAGCAACCGTTACCTGACCTTCTGACTTACTTACACAAACACACACATGCTCACACACACACACACAAATCCCATCTTCCTTTATCTCTTTATTCCTTGCACATGCATCAGCTCCCTCTATACTGTCATCAGTGTCTTCCCCTGTCTTCAGTCTGGACGGAGAGAGAAGGAGTAAAGGTTGGTCCTCATCTCCTCACTCCACCCACTTTGACAGGTCGGTAACGCACACTCAAGCACTCACACTCACACACACCTATACAAAAAGCTGTCACCCCAGCAACCGCAGCGGCCCCCACCTCATCTTACACCCCAGATAGACACCTCTGTCAAACTTAGCCCAACCCCTCTTGCACTCTTTGCCCCACGACCACTTGCCCATGTGGGGTTTTTAATAAGGTGGATGCAGGAGTTGGTCTTGCTCTCTTCTGGGTGACGCGGATTGGAAGGGGTTCTTTATATTTTCACCAAACTACCAGTTTTTTTTGTTTTGTTATCACTTCCATAGAGAGGAGCCATGAAGTGGACCTGGGTCCTTGTGGCAGTTTTGCTGTCATTTGGGGGTTTTTCATTGGGCAAGGACAGCCTGGACTTCCCAGAGTATGATGGCAAGGACCGCGTCCACGACCTCAACGCCAAGAACTATAAGTCTGTGATGAAGAAGTACGATGTCATGGTGGTGTACTACCATGACCATCCCGGATCCACCCGCGTCGCCCAGAGACAGTTTGAGATTGAAGAGTTGGCCCTTGAGGTGGGTTGAGCTGGGAACTATGGGTAGAATAAGGAGGATAACTGATACTGATGAAGAGGCAGTGTAGCTAGTACTGGATACAGAAACATTACTCAACTCTAAAATCATAGGATTCACTTCAGAGTTTTTATAGAGTTTGGGTCTTAATCGTCTTAATCTGTGGAGCAGATTTTAAATCATGCAGATGTGGATCATGTGACAGTATTGTGCTGGTTGAGGGACTTAAATTGTTGTTTTCTTCCCGCTAAACCTGACATGTGCTCATAGTGAAATTAAACAGGGGGAAGTGATGGTCTGAGGTGGAAAATAGCTGTGCTGAATACAGGATTGCTGATATGTGAAGTCCCAAAATGTGTCATGAGCTTGCAGTGTATCATCAGTCGTCCACCACAGCAAAAAAAAGCTGAGCTGTGACGACCCTGGATATCATTTATTCTGGCAATGTGTGTGTGTGTGTGTGTGTTTGACTGCGTGCATGTGTACGTGTGTGAGCCGATGCACTCAGCACACCTCCTTCAGTAAAGCCCTCACACCTCAGGTGCCCTGTCAGCCTGGACACAGGGCAGCTTTCATCACATTCTTTACAGAGAGACATGACATCACGCCTCAGCACAAAGCGTCAACTGACACACGTCACTTCTCGGGTTACATGAGAAAAATATTCAATATCAAATGTCACATACGCCTACAACACATTTTCCAGTTACAGTTATATTAGTTTTTTCTTGACCTTCTGGTCATTGGGTTTCCCTCCAGTAGGTCATTTCATAATTGACCACAAACTGGTGGATAAACTTTTTTTTTTTTTTTTAATCTGAACTATTGCTTTAAATATAGACCTCATACACTTTAGAAGATTTTAAACACACCTAAATGACTAATTCTGCCCCGAAAATCGCAGGTACTGTGACACAGGTGACGACTGATTTATGTCACATATACATTGGCTCGTGTTACAATAATATTCTAAGACATTTGACATGGCCACCGCGTAATTTATACACTTCATATGTTTGAGGAAAGCTGCGGCGACTGCTGGAGTCTCCTTTTAGAACTGATGCAGAAAAAAAAAAAACATCTTGGCATTACAACCAAATTCAAAAAAAGATTTGGGCAACGAGTCGGTGGGTTGGCACCAAATCCTTCAGTCTATTTTTCTCCCCCCTGTCCGTCTTGTAGCTATAGTCATAATCTGCCATTTAGCGCAAATCAAAATAAATGTCGAAAATAAATAATTTCAAGATTTCTTTTTTCACATTTAAAGCAAATTTGACATTTGTTTTTGTCGGTTTTGTCACAGGATGTCCACGACAAAAAATGTGACTTGTTCTGAATGTTGTACTTTATGATTTATGCAAACCAGGTTTATTATGAACAGACGTCTCAACCGTTTGGTAGAGGCCTGTATCTAAAATACTGTAGGGTCTAATTTCACGTTATTGTTATCACAAGTAAATAAAATAAAATAATTTAAAAAATGCTTTTGCTTTTTTATTGGTGCGTACCTTATAGGGTTAATAACCAAAAGCAGAGAGAAAGAAAGATAGATGCGGCCATTCTCAGCGTATCACATCATCGCCGCAGCAGCAGCCCCTGGTGTCTCCGTATGGGGTTGTCGGGGCTCGGTCTCAGGGCCCCAGGCCAGTACAGGAGGTTCTGGCTCCAGTAGTGCTTCCTCAGCTCTGTGCTGTGATTGACACTTTCAGTACTGTACTTGTCAGCGGATCCCGGAGTGCTGAGCATCACTGCCACTTCGCCAAAATAGTCCCTGGTGCTGGTGTGTCTTTTGAGCGCTATATTTATCACTCGCTGCTTTTCTGGTCGGCTTGAGCGCCCCGAAGGCCCACGTTTCTCTTTATGAATGTCGTATGATTTACACTCGGTAAAGGTTTTATTTATAGAAACAGGCAGCAGCAAAGGGCTCAGGGGTCAAGATGGCGTGAGGACGTCATAACAGTTTCTTCTCACCTGGTCAAAGGAAACGGATTTGATTGCTGATAATGTGTTTAGCAGGCCTTATTAATGCTGTCATGTTCAGTCAGTTATATAATCCAGACTAATAGGTACACAGGGATGTATACATTTCTTCCCATGGCAGGATATCAAAATGGACTCTCAATTGACTACCAGGAAGAGATACACTATATGAACAGATGAAACATTGTACGTGTGCTGTAAACAAGCACAAAACAAGAGGACTGAAGGATAAATTGTGTTCGTTGCAGTGAAATTTGCATGTGGTTTGTGTTGAAATCATGCAAAATGTGAAGCTGCGCGGTCACCCGAGACTCTGAGGCCGTTGGTTTAATTTTACATGTCGTAAATGGATGGATGCGTTGAGCCACCCTGAAGGAGGGAGATCAGGCACATTAGTGCAGCTTCACACTGAGCACTGACGTCCATGTGCAGAAACAAGAGTGCCAACACATAAATCAATGAATTACTGCAGCATATTTGCAAAATATCTCAAAAATATGTAATGTTACATGCTATATCTAGCATGTGCATGTAGGAAAACAACCCTCTGGAAACTGTATCATTTAATGTGCACTTATAGAAGGCAATTATTATAATTTTTTCAACTGTAAAGGTTTTTTTTTTTTTTTTTTAATATTAAGTTTTGCAGCATGTGTGGGTCATTAAAACGTAGATTGTTTTAATTGCACATACATGTGCATAACTTTAGGCGTGCAACTTTTGCCCCGCTATCCTACTAAACCCCACTGTGCTCCACCCATCTGCAACTCTAATCATGTCAAAAGATATGCCAAGAATGATTTGCACAACAAACCAGTCAGTCCAACTCTCTATGCCAGTATAAGCAGCTGCTCGAGATCTCCAACACCAGAGAGCTTCCAGTGTGTGTGTGTGTGTCTTTTACCTTCCAAACACTCAGACAGCCCACAAACCACTTCCTCAGTGCAGACGGGCTGAGCCCCACTGTCCCGCTGCCATTGGTCGAAGCAACCGTCACTCATAAGGTTCAAGTTTCACACAGATTTAGAAAGTGCACAAGCAGCGCTATGAAAAGCAGGCTTTTATGGTAATGAAGCAACCCGGGTGAGACAACATTGTCAAAAAGGAGTTAAGATCAGCGTATAGAGAAAGATTTCAAACACATAAGTTACACAAACACTGACAAATCACAAACCTGTGCTCACTGAAGTGATATTGTCTTTGTTTTGCAGCTTGCAGCCCAGGTCCTGGATGAGTTTGACGATGAAGATATCGGAGTCGGCCTCATCGATGCAAAGCACGACAAAGCTGTTGCAAAGAAACTAGGTGAATACAGATGCACACACAGAGAGATTGTGCCAAATCAGACCAGTGATAACCAGCTTCTTCACAGTTAAATTAAAGATGTTAAAGGTCCAGTGTGTAACATTGAGGAGGGTTTATTTTAATAAAATGTACATAGGAATGTCTGTATAAGTGTATAATTGGTGAACCTTTAGGGCACCCTTGATAAATTGCCATGGGAATAATATACCACTCCATATATGGACATCCTGGGGATGTGAGGTTATAGGTCACAGGCCTAGGTCAGGCTTTAAAAAAATATAATAAATGTAATTATAATAATCACATTTTTAGTCGCGATATAAAGTAGCAATAACTGTGCAGAAGTCACACTAGCATAAAAAAGTGAACGTTGAACTGTGGCATATTTTTTTTTAACATTTTCAGTACTTTATGCTCAGGTGTGTTTATAAAAATTGTTAAAAAAAAAAAAATTCCAATCAGATTGCCTAGGTTCTGCTGAAAAAAAGGATGTAAGACACTCTATGGCATATTCTTATAGCCTCTGTATATACTGTACGTATAACATTTAACATAGTAATGGAAAAAGCAGCCGAAATGCTCTGTGTTCTATTAGCATAGCTTTACAATAAGCCTTCATCAAATGTACTACTACTCGGAGTCCTCCATTTGTTGCACTACACAGTCTCACCATTAGATGGCACTGATTCTTACACACCAGCCCTTTAAAGGAAACACCAGTTAAAATGTCTGACCGTTGCCATTCTCAGTGCTTGAGGTCACTAAATTCACCTTGTTCTGTTTGTTTGCTCAGGACTCGATGAATCCGACAGCATTTTCGTCTTCACCGAGGACGAGGTCATAGAATATGATGGCGAGCTTGCAGCAGACACTATTGTGGAGTTCATCTTTGATGTTCGTGAGGATATAATTTCCCAGTGAATACTCTGCCTTGTTAGACGGCCCTCTCCCTCCCTCCCTCCCTTCTACTGTCTGTAAAAGTTACCCACAATAACCCGATGTTGACTTTTGTCTTCCCTCTGTCACCTCCGTCTCTCCTCCGTGTCCCTCCATCTCTTCACCTAGGTTCTTGAGGACCCAGTGGAAATTCTTGACAACAGTAAGGAACTAAAAGCCTTCAGAAACATTGAGGAGGACATCAAACTGGTGGGCTACTTTAAGAGTCACAAGTCAGAACGTAAGAATCTGTGCTGCGATGGCGTGATAACCTGTTGATTTCTCTGTGTTACAGTTGCTTTCCAAACACAGTTGCTCACAATAGCATAGTAAGCAGGTGCAGTTGAGACCAGGCTCACGTTGCTCGATTTAACGTTAGAGTTGAGCTGTTTGGATTTTTGATTGTCTGTAAACGAGCAACAGTAATGATGAGAACAGCAAGTGTGCACTCTTAGATATTTCATACAGAGGCCGAGCCACTGAATCGACCTGATCGATGCATGTGAAATTTCAGATTTTGACGCGTATGCTGACGCTGCAGAAGAGTTCCACCCCCACATCCAGTTCTTTGCCACATTCAATCCCAAGGTGAGTAATTATTCCACTGCATTATACAGGAGTCAATACATACAATACAATGTAACTGATATATGTATACTACTTCTCAAAAGTTTGGGCTCACCTATACCGTTTTTTTGTGTTTTCCATTAAAAGTCACACATTTATTCATCAAAAGAGCTGCAAAATTAATAGAAAATATCATTGCACAAGGGTTTTCTAATCATCCAATAGCCTTCTAACGCGATTAGCAAACACAATGTACCATTAGAACACGGGAAATGGGCCTCTATACACCTATGTACATATTCCATTAAAAACTAGAAAAGCACTCGGAGAGCACAGACCTCCGCCAAGGCAGCTCAGCCCCCCCACAAAATAGCGATAAAAATAGCAATAGCGGCTACGGATCACGCCCAAAATGTAATCACTTGTTCCTGGTCCCATTGCGGACATTGCAAAACGTGGTGTGCACGGTTGGTACAATCCTTATTTTGTTAATGATTACTTTTTTTGTGACGTACTCATGGGTCATCCCTGCGCTCAGTCAATCAGCTGCTCGTGTGTCACAGGTCGCAAAGGCTCTGGACCTTAAGCTCAATGAGGTCGACTTCTATGAACCCTTCATGGACGATCCCATCGTAGTCCCTGGAAAGCCTTACACCGAGGAAGAGCTGGTGAAATTCATTGAAGACAATGACAGGTAAATCCATAAGTGAACTGATCCTGTGAGGTGAAAGCAAATCCTTCCCAGAATACAGAAAATCTAATTGATCTCTCGCCTTTCAAGACCAACCCTGAGGAAACTGCAACCCCACAACATGTACGAGATCTGGGTAAGAAAATCCACCGCCGCGCTACAACGTGAAATAATCTTTTGGGTTATAAACTCAAAACTTTTCTTCTCTCTATAATGTAGGCTGACGATGTCGATGGTGAACACATCATTGCTTTCGCAGAGGAGTCTGACCCAGGTAGACCACTCAAAAACACCAGTCACAATTGCAAACACTACAACGTTTTACAGGGTTAAGCACTGGGGATATGTTTGTGAGGCAAAGACATGATGAGCCCTCAGACCTGGTATTAAAATCCTTCCTGAATGATCCAGATCACGTCAAGTATGATCACTCCCAATCCGTCCTGAATGCATCCTCAGATCCAGTCACAAAAAACACAATCACAGACGATTCAAGGACAAGCATGGCCACATTCCTGAGCTGCATGATAGCGATGCGCCCTCAGGACAGAGTAGAGCAGGGTTTATCTGTCCTGCATGTTTGAGATGTTTCTCTGCTCCAACGCAACACAATCCAGGATTGAGAAAACCTGGATTAGAGCACACCTCCTCAGTTTATGCCCTCTTAGCAGAAGTTTTTACACTAATCAGTGCCCATATGTTGATTTCTTTGTAGCCAGTGTCTATGGGCTGAAATATGTGCCACCAGAAACTGAATTTGAATCATTTATATTTGAAGTTGAATTGCTAAACTTGAATAACTGCATTAAAAAAATGAATTTGAATCACATCATTTGAAATTGAATTTTTCAAATTCAACACTCCATTCCTTCGCATTCAGTTCTCACAATTCAAATTCAAATTACTGCGACAGACATCCAGGTAGTTCAAGGATGAAGGAAGAACAATCGAGCGCAGATACAGGATAATCGCTTTGGTTTTTCGCCAGAACACAGCAGGAGAGAAAACAAACCTGAAATAAATATTTTTCTGTGTCCCAGAATGCCGTTTTAAGATCATTTGAGGCGAGAAATTAACATAAGTGTCACAGTACTAACACCGATCACCCTATTATTTATTTTTTCACCAGGGCATCATAATATTCCTGCACATTAATGATATAGGAGTAGACCTCAATGCTCATTACCTTTAGCCGGCGCTGTCATGTAAATGCTCTCCTACAACAGTCAGTTTACTGTCGTCTTCTTGTCCTCTCCTTAAGACGGTTATGAGTTCCTGGAGATCCTGAAGGAAGTTGCCGAGGACAACACAGATCATCCCCACCTCAGCATCGTCTGGATTGACCCTGATGACTTCCCCCTGGTAATTATAGAATATAAATCAGTGCAATGAGCACAATAGGATGACTAATTGGAGACATTAGGCAAGTGTAATTATTATTATTATTATGATATCCGAGTGTGTGTACGAAGTAAATTGACACCTTGTCTAATACAATGCCTTGACCTTGGTTCTCTGTAGCTGGTGCCACACTGGGAGAAGACCTTTGGCATTGACCTGTCCTCTCCACAGATCGGTGTTGTTGATGCTGATGATGTGAGTAAACAGTTTTCGGGTACTTAATTCACAGATTAAGAGTGTATTTGTGTGCCTTCAGGTCGGGGTCATGCATGTAACTCATGCCGTCTTCATGACATGATATTGAAGAAGCAAACTGCAGCCATTTTGACAGGTCTTATGGTGCGTTTCCACCGGCTCGACTCGCCACGACACGGTTAAGTTGCGTTTCCACTAGCATAGTGCTACTTTTTTTTAGCACCCCCTCCAAGTGAGCTGAGGCGATACTATACGTGACATCATCGCACTGTCGGCCACTGATTGGTCAGAGTACTGTCACAGGACAAGATGTCCGACACAAGAATCAAGCCGAACAATTCCAAACTATAGATCAGTTAAAAAAAGTCTTAACAATCCTACAAATGTGTTTTAATATCCAACAATTACCAGGAAAATGTCTAAAATCTCAATGTTTAACAGAGGAGTCTGGTGTGTTTAGCGACAGCACTGCTGAACGCCAACGGCAAGCGACATCACAAACCAGGAAGTACTGAACACATATTTTTAATTGACTAATTCTAATGATTCAGTTACACGGAAAACAACTGCTTTACAATTCGCTCGTCTGTTTGTCGCGTGAAACGATCACGGCAGTTTCATGCAGCCGCGCAGTGATGACTCCGCCCACGTTGAGCAGGTACTTTTTTTTGTAGTGGAAAACCAACCTAAACCGTGCCGAGGCGAGGCACGCTGGGACCATGGGTGGAAAAGGGGCTTTAGTGGGAAAATCTAACTAATGGTGGCTTAGTTCTAATCAACCTCACTCAGTCTAAGGGTGCATGCTAGCTCCCTGTCGGCTCTTATATTGCACTCACCTGTTTGTGCTCTTCCTCCTGAAGGCTGACAGTGTGTGGATGGACATGGACGATGGCGAGGACTTGCCATCTGAAGAAGAGCTGGAGGACTGGATTGAGGATGTTCTCTCAGGTGAAATCGACCCTGATCATGATGATGATGATGATGATGATGATGATGATGATGACGATGATGATGACGACGATGATGATGATGACGACGATGATGACGATGATGATGACGACGACGACGATGATGATGACGATGATGACGACGACGACGACGATGATGACGACGATGATGACGATGACGACGATGATGATGATGACGACGATGACGACGATGATGATGACGATGATGACGACGACGATTATTAAATCACCGAGTCGTAATTTGTCCTTAACTCTGACCAACAATGCAGTTTCAAGAGTCAACATCTGTCTAAACAACATCTGTCTTTTGTAACTTCTTCTTCTGTCGAACTCATCAGTTCATTTTGATATCTCACCGATTCATCATCTTCTCTCTGCATCTCACCAGAACAATATTCCATCGCTCGTTTATCCGTCACCTAAACATAATCTCTAATCCTCCATGTAACTAAGGACACTTTAGGATCCCACAGTACCTTAATTCTCACATGTAACAACCACTTAACATAATCTGATACAATAAAAAAAGAGATTTTAAAACCTAACCATCTACTGCTATTGATTTTTATATATTAAAGTTTTTATTTTCTAAAGTACTGGAGGGGTTGCAGTGTTGTATGCGTTATGTCTGAGTCCATCTGTGGAGTCTGTTGCAGTTTGAATGTGTTTTATTCATGTCCACATTTTCTTTTTTTCCTCTGTTTGCCCCAGTATCGAAACAAGAGATGTCAGATTCAAGGGTGCTAGCAGGTTTTTCTGACGGGTCTTAAGTATCACCAGCCTGTTCTGTGAAATCACTGTAATGTTATACACTGAAAGTGCTGTACATCATATCGACGTTTTCTATGATGATGAAATATGAAAACAGCCGTATTCTATTTTTGTAACAAGTGAAATTTAACTGTAAAGTCTTAAATAAATGACAGCTTGGACAGAAACCCCACTTCTGTATAGTGTCTTAAAAGTGTGTGCGTATATGTTATAGGTTGTGTGTTGAAGACATAAAAGAAGATGATTTTCAACTTAATAATATGGTATTTACTTTCAGAGCCAACCGTAATTAGTGTACTTGCTAAAAGGCAGCACACTATTGCCAGATTTTCGGCCAGCTCCTGAGATATCTCCATACTTAACCCTGCGTTGCTCCTGAAGCCTGTGTCTGCAGTGTGCTGCAGCTGTGAATGGGTGTGAATGGCAAAAAACTGTGTAAAGCAGCTCTGAGCGGTCATCAAGACTAGAAAGGTGCTCTATAAATACAGACCATTTGCCATCTATGACCAACTTGGATTAGAAAGAAGAATATACTATATTAGAAGGATATATTAACATAATATTACCTGCCTGGGACCCCTGGGAATCTCTCTCTGTCCGATACTGGGATGTATTATTATATTATAACGATATATATATATATTGCATATACCTATTATTTACAAGTATGCTTTGTATTGGTATTCATTCCTTCATTTTCTACCACTTTATCCACCACATGAGGATCGCAGGGGGGCACTGGTGCAAATCCCAGCTGGTGAAAGGCGGAGTAAAACCTGGACAGGCCGCCAGTCCATCACAGTAACATTCACTCTCACACTCACACCTACAGTCAATTTAGAGTGTCTAATTTGCCCAAAAAAATCCCAAAATCTGCAAACCCACACACACTAGGAGAGAATGTATTGGTATTATAATGAATTAAGCCAGAGGTTTCAAGCGTGTGCACACCCACCAATTGATTCCACGCTGCCTGCCACTCAATACCAACCCATAATGAAGTATTTCTGTTGGTTTTTCTTTTCTGGGTTTTTTTTTTACAGATACATTTTGCATCACAAATCCAATTGTTTTACTGTGAACTATACAGTATATCGTTCTGTTTGAAAATTAAGACTTTTATTTTGAAATTCTGTGATATATTGTCAGACATTTTACTTCCGCAATTTCGTCATGGAATATTTTTATTTATTTAGCATTAAAAATACAAACTCTCAAGGAGGACAATAACAACAGCAATACACATGAACAACAGGCACGGTGAAGAGTGCGAACATAACAGTAGGGGAGTAATGAAACAAAAAAAGTAAATAATAGATAAATCATGGAATATTGTAATATATCATTTAACCCACTTAACCGGTCCCTTCCTGACAGGACTGGTCATTTCAGTTTCAGGCACGCCAGTACTTCCGGTACTTCTGGTTCCCCCTCCCCAGCTCGTAACATAACACAAGTGCCCGCCCTCTTCTGTATTATTCGCGCATGCGCTCTAACGTCGTAAACGCCCCTACTTCCATCGAGCCATGTGGTTGTGGTTGGTAAATAACTGCGGATCGAACGTGATATTCGTTTGTTGATCTTTTTTTTTTCTTCTTTTTTTTTTTTGCGCAAACGCTGACCTCCGGTCACCGAGATAATGTCCGCGGACGTGTCGAGCATGCACGCGCAGGTGGAGTCGGTGCTGGGCGCGTTGGTCAAAGCGGCCACCGTGGAGTTAACCCGACTGTTCGAGAGCAGATACGGAACCGCGGCTGTGGACGCGGGCCGCGCCGAGATCAAGCTCGAGGAGACACTGCAGGTTTCACCCGCTGCGGAGACGAAACGCAGCGTCGGAGTGCAAGTGGACGCAAGTATTGGTTCGCTGCTGGACATTAGCGGTACGTGTTTGTTTCCTGTTTACGTCCACGCGTACAAACATCTGCATGGTGTGCACGAGGACAGAGCTGTTGTGGCTTGTGCATGTGCATTTATTTACGAACTGATGCATGAACTGAATTTGTGCAGGGTGAAAACTCACCGACTTAACCCCTCCCCCCTTCTTCTCCACAGGTCCCTTGTTTTTTGATGACTGTGTGGAGGAGTGCATGGAGGAGGAGGAGGAGAAAGAAGAGTGTCCCATAGCTGCAGACATCCTCCTGGCTGAGGATAATGGCCATGCCGACCCCTGCAGGCCCCTCCTAAAGGAACAGGTCAGGGGGGGTGAAAGAGTGCAGACTTGTAAATCAGCTGTGAAAGAGGCGGAACTTAAATGTTGATGTCATGTTCAGCATGAGCCACTTCACAAACATACATTTCTTTTGTGTTTCTCCTCAGGTTTCAGCAGAGGCGGTGGACTTGCTTGAGCCGGACATCCTCGAAACAGAGGCTGGAGCTGTGGGCGATGCCCAAACACAAGTTATTCTCCAGGGTAAGGAAAAAGAAACACTTGCACTCCCCACATCCACTGTTATTTTGCCCAAAGGTATTTCATAAGATTTCATATCGAGACCTGAAATTCAGAAACATTAGATTACTGTCTCAGTGCATGATGGGATAGCCTCCTCCCCTGAGCAGTGACAGTAGAGATGCATCAACAGTGGACTTTACTTTGACAAGTAAAGGAAACTTTCAGTGGAAGGACGCACATGAATTTTGACTATCACCTAGTGGCGGCTGTGGGGAATTGCAATGTAAACAAAGTGGTGGCTTTCCCTGGCCTGGAATGTGATAATGAATTATGGCTGCAGGAAAACACCCAGCAGCATTGTTACCTCCGCCAAGGAGGTTATGTTTGTTTGTCTGTCTGTTAGTTAGCAACATAACTGGAAAAGTCACGGGCGGATTTGGATTAAATATCAATGGGAGCAGAAACAAGTGATTAAATTTTGGCCGTGATCCGTCGACGCTATCACTGGTTACAACACTCGCTGTCTGACCCAGGCGTGCCAGCAGGGTGTATGTTGTAGGCCTTGGCGGAGATCTGCGATCTCTGAGTGCTTTTCAATTTAATGTTAAAATGATCTGACGATAAAATAACATAAGTATCCTGAGGTTTCGTGTTTCTGAGTTAACAGATCGGACAGTTTAATCGAGCTAAGGCCGTAGTCCGACTAATGCGGTCAATCGGACAACTTGCCGAGTCTGAGTATAAATGATGATGGGATGTCTGACTCGGCGTCCGTAGGTGGCGCTATATCTCTCTATAAGCTAGCGCGTATTGAATCAGTTTCCTGTTGACCATATCCGTAGCTTTTGCTCTCGCCGACGCCATCGTGTTGTTGGTACTTTTCCGGCAACAATACTGTCGTTTATACATCGTCTCCTTCCACCAAGTCCGACTCCAGTTTGACTAAGACTGGCTCGATTTTAGTCAGACTAATGTGTTTCCATGACATAAAGAAAACCCAAATTATTGTCTTAGTCCAACTAAAATCGGACTTTTAACATGCATGTAAACAGTGTTTGTGTTATGTATGATTAAAAAAATGCAACTTATCTTTTTCATTCTGTGCAGATACGTCCACACTGAGCTCTCCAACAAAACCGACGCCTCTCATCGTTGTGGCCGACAGCAGTGGCTCCGCGTCTGGGGAGAGAGTGAAGTTTGTTTGCCCGTTGATCCTGAAGCCGGAGTCGCCGGCTCCTCAATCCGATGGTTTGAAGAAGGCCGTTGAAGCCGAGCCCCAGCAGGCCTGTGTCAGCACCGCTAAAGGCACCGCATACAGCCCGTCGCCGTCCGATGGAGCCATGACTCCTGCTCAAGTCGGGGTTTGGGAACAGATCCAAGTCCAAAAGGAGGCGAAGAAAAGTCTCTACATGAAGTTGAAATTGACTTCTCAAGATCAAAAACTGCTGAGTCGGTGTGCGGTCGAACTGGTGAACGTGCTCACCATGCCTGCGTCAGAGACGGCGCCTCAGAGCGACGGCGTCAAACACAAACCCGCTCACCGGCTGCCCAAAGACCTCCGCCGCCACCAAGGCCTTCACACCGGACACCGCATCTGCTGCTTCGCCCCGTGCGAAAACGACGTCTGGCGCCTGCGAAAGGTCGTGGCCCACTGCCGCGACGGGTACGCCTGCAGCGTCTGCAAGAAAACCTTCAAGCACCGGAAGATTCTGCGGCGCCACGAGCGGTTCCACACGGGAGAGAAGCCGTACCGGTGCGATCAGTGCCCGAAGACGTTCGCGCTGAGGAAGAGCCTCCGCCGACACGAGAGGTTCCACTCGGGGGACAGGCCGCACGTCTGCACGATGTGCGACAAAAGCTTCCACCTGCGGGAAAATCTGAAAGCACATTTGAGGTTCCACAGCGGAGAAAAGCCTTTCACCTGCGCCAAGTGTGGGAAGCTGTTCAGGATCAAGAGGAATCTGGAGAAGCACAATTTGAGCCAGTGTGGATTCTTTGTTCCTTCGTTTAAGATGATTGCTGGAATGTAGCTGTTGCTGAGGGGAAAAACAGCTTTTCTACCTCAAACTGATAACACTGAAGACAAATGTCACGGGAAATTAAAGAACCATTCCAGGAGAGATCATAAAAGCTGCATCTAAACGGGGCCAGTATGGTTATACAGTTTATACTACTGATGTTTTTCTACTTATTGAAGGTATATGTTTTCGTTGGAGTTTTTATTGTCTGTTTGTCTGTTAGCTACATAACTTGAAAAGTCACAGACGGATTGGGATCAAATTGTCAGGAAATGTCCGCAGTGGGACAAGGAACAAGTGATTAAATTTTGGGCGTGATCCGTAGGGGGGTTGAGCTGCCTTGGCGGAGGTCTGCGCTCTCCGAGTGCTTTCCTAGTTCTTCCTGTGTGTCAGTGCCACGATTTAATAACAACAAGAAGACGTAAACATAGAATAAGAAAATATAAGAAACACGCTTTTGGAGTTAATGTTCTCAAAAACAAAGATTTTTTTGGTCAATGTTTAACCCAACTAAACATTTAAAACAGTTAAAAAAAAAAAGTTGTACATTCCAAAAAGCCAAACAAAAACTGAAACTGCCAGATCTTTGTGTGTCAACATTACATATAAAGTCTTATGTCTGATTACTGAGTGTATGTAGTCTATGTAGTCCTCTTTTTTTGTGTTTTAATGTTGAGAAACATTCCATGTTTGTACTACTGTATCTTTTTTAAAGACTCTACCACACTTTGACATGTTCCTGTTGCTGAAGGACACTTTTATATTATAATAATAAAAAAAATTCTATTGCAAAGACTTTATTTTGTATGAACACTATTTATTATGGAGGGAGATTTAAGTTAGTACTTTTTTTCCGATTGCAAGTTAGAAAGTATTATTATACTGTGTATCTGCAGAATTGGTGGTATAACAATCTATGTTCAGCATTTAAAACTGCAGGAGAGTAAGAAACCTGAGTAAATAAGAGGGACTAAATATTATTTTGCACATCTATTTCAAGCTTGTGATGTTTTTTGACAAACAAACACAATAAAACCACCAATAAATGACGCGTAGATGCACTTGAATTACAATTTTAACAAGAAGGGCAGTGTCATCGTTTAAAAACATTCACCCGAACAGTTGAAAAACAAGCCATATTCTACACCATGCCACATTAAGTTATACTTTGTTAAAGATGAATAGCTTCATAAACTTTAAAAAGACTTCTTCACATTGATATATCAAAAAAAATCACATTTTAATGTGTAACTGCATGTGTTTGGAGGAGAAAATCCACATAAACACACAGGATTTAAACCAGGAACATTTTACTTACATTAAACTTTATTTACCTGGGGCTAATGCCTGGTTATGCTCCTCCTCTTAAGCCCCACCCCACCAGGAAGTAGCAGCATAAACTCAACAGTGCTTTCACTTTTAGCAGTGTGTGTGTGTGCGTGTGTGCATACACGTACTGTGGAAAAATACTTAACTTTTACTTTCAAATCAGGCTTCATTTTACTCGCCTGAGGTTGTAGGAAGAGCAGAGGTTAACTCCTTCCTGTCTGCTGTGTGTGTGTGTGTGTACACTCACCTGTACTATTTCAAGCAGAGGGGGGATCAAGAATGGAGTATTCAGAGGAAGCCCACCTGGAGGAACTGCTGATGTGTCCGGTGTGTCAGGATATCTTCAGGGATCCCCAGCAGCTGCCCTGTGGCCACAGCTTGTGTTTGGAATGTCTGGACAACATGACGCTTCACTCGTTAAACTCCGGCCTCCGATGTCCTGACTGCAGGACTCACTTTGGACCAGACCTCAAGGTCAAAGTTCAGAAGAGTTACGCGCTGGCCAACGTTGCAGAGGACATCAGGCAAAACAGGAAGAGGAGGGTATTCACTTTATTCTTTACTCTACATTACTCTTGTAGGACATCAAAAGTGTCTTTGTTTGTAACATTTAGGAGGGTTTGTGTTCAAAAGTTTGGTGTCACTTTTTTTTTTTTCAATGAATATAACGTCTGCAAACGTCTGGTTTTTAATGGAATATGTACATAGGTGTATAAAGGCCCATTTCCAGTGTTCTAATGGTACATTGTGTTTGCTAATCATGTTAGAAGGCTATTGGATGATTAGAAAACCCTTGAAAACCCTTGTGCAATTATGTTAGCATATGCATATGCAATCTATTCAGTCTTGACTATATTTTCTATTCATTTTGCAACTATTTTGATGAATAAAAGTGTGATTTTTAATGGAAAACACAAACACATTGTATAGGTGACCCCAAACTTTTGAACGGTAAAGTATGTGTACCCAATGCTTTATTTTGAAAAATGCCAAGAAGTGGGCTGAGACTTGATTGAGGGAGAGGACCTGTCGGACCTGTATATTAATTTTGAATCGTAAATGTGTTTTTTTTTATTGTAAATTATACATGGTTACAAGCACCTTTATTTTGAAATTATGTAAAATATCGCCACAAATGTTACTATTGCTACATCACGATCTCACTGTGTGACCAACAGGAGCAGAAACGGACCGTGTTCTGCGACTGCTGCCCAGAGAAACTCACCCCGGCGACCAGAACGTGTCTGAAGTGCGAGGTGTCCATGTGTGCGGAGCACGCCGCTGGCCACCTGGAGCTGCCAGTGTTCTCTGGACATCCTCTGGTCAAACCTCTGAGTGACCTCCAGGAGAGGAAATGCCCTCAGCACAACGACAAGGTGCTGCGGTACTACTGCAACACTTCCAGGCGCTACGTTTGTAACTTGTGCGCCCTGGAGGGCAAGCAGCACAACCTCACCATCGAGGCCACCACTGTCCTACGGAGACAGCTCATGGTGAGGAGTGGGATTAATGTAAAATGGATAATGTGTAAGAATGATCGACATCTAAACCACTCACAACCAACTACGGTTTGCCTTCACATATCAGGAAGGATGTAAACACTCCGACAAGTATTTTCACTCTCCTTCTCTGCCATTTATTCCTTCTTTATTGACCTTTCGCCGGAGTTTGTTTGTTTTCCTGTCTCGATAACTCGAAAAGTCACAGGCGGATTTGGTTGAAATTTTCAGGAAATGTCCACAATGGGACCAGGAACAAGTGATTCAATTTTGGGCTTGATCCATTGGGGGGGGGGGGGCTGAGCTGCCTTGGCGGAGGTCTGTGCTCTCCGAGTGCTTTTCTAGTTAGTTAATGCATTGGGTTCATGGTAAATGTTCTGTAATGATGACCACTCAAAGATGCTTTACATTCACACCCCAGTGAATATCAATCAATATCTATGCACATTTTTCATACTCAATTAAACGCTGCAGCCACAGACGTTAAGGAGCAACTTGGAGTGAATGGTCTTGCCCAAGGACACATTGGCAAAAGACGACTCGTTCGTTCTGCCACGGAGCTACGAAAGCTTAAAAATTCAAAATGCAAGTCTGCTCAAGCTGCTGTACAAACATGGTGGCCATTTACACTTGCACAAACGCACACGTTCTATTTCGACCAGTAATTACGGCGAGTGTGCGTCCAACAGGAGACCATGGAGCAGCACTTCACGGCGCTCAAGGAGCAAATCGCAGAACACGGCGCCTCTGTGAGAAAACTGAGAGAAGACATCCAGCGTAAGGTGAGCAACAAGTTCACTACAAACCCTACGAGTTTACAATTTCACACGTTTTGCACGATCAATATGTATTTTTTTTCCTCGGGTCGGAAACTGAAGACAGCGCCACCTGCCCGCAAGTTCCTCAACAGTGTCACGGTGGTTCTTCTCTGTCTGTGGTTCATAGTTCTCTACTATGGTAAAACAATCGATTTTAAAATCATTTCTTAAAATGTTGCCAATGCTTGTTTGTGTGTTTGAGCGCTGTGTTTGTTTCCAAACAGCTTACAACTTCTCTGTGGAAAACCAGGCATTAACAGAAGAGCTGAACGAGCGGCAGGTGCATGTGCAGCAAGTCTATTCCACCATTGCAGGTCATTGGTCAACACTTAGAAATATCATATTTTAATTATAGATCTTTTAAAAAATAAAAGCGTTAAGGAAAGTCAGCTGACTGCATTTCATTCATATACGTCTAATTCATATTATTTTATTTATATCATGTAATTAATACTTCCATTGAATGAAATGTTGAGGATGTGTGGGTTGTGTTGACGAACAAATATTCTTCCAAATAATTTTCCTTTTTTTCCCCCCAATCCTCATGTAGAACTTTTGCTTAAGCATCCACTCAAGGAGCAGCCACCTTCCAAAACATAAGATCCAAGATCATTATGGAAACATTAAAAGGTAAGAACGACCTAACAACCTGACAAATATGCGATAATTAGATTTTTAGAGTAGCGTAATGCAAAGCTTGCTTAATTTGTGCAAAAGTAGTCAACCTGCAGAGAACTCCTCACAATAAATAACCTAATAATCCTTTTTTAAATGAATATTTGCCACCATGCACACATCTCAAACCACGTGTCTGTATTCACCATGTGTTATCTTCTAACCTTCTAACCACCGATGGAAAATGAAGAGCAGCAGCAGCAGCAGCTTTACCTTTGGAGCAACGCAACATCCTGGAGGCAAACACACAGCAACAAAGGGGAGCGGTTTTCTGGCCGTAAGAGTGAACAAAGCACACGGACAAAATGTGAAAATATTCACGACGGTGGTGTTAAACATTAACCATCAAGTGAGAAAAACGTCAGCTGGTGTTTCCGAGTTTGGGGATTTATCACGTGGACCCACTCAGCGGAGCCTTAGCCGTGTCAATCAAGATGAATCAATACAACATGTTATGGTTAAGTGTAAGAAATATGAGACAGAAAGGAAAGAGATGGTTTAAAAACTGCAGTTTTTGCACTTATGTCATTGTCTGGCAGTATCTGGACAGATTAAAAGAATATCAGTGATTATGGTATCATTGTTTTTTGACTTGCTGTCTCGATACATACATACTCCTCACCAGGTGGTGGCAGTAATGCACCATAACTTAATTTCCACCCAAATTCTCTCTTGTTTTGAAGGGAAATCCCGTAAACTGTCACAACTTTAACAACATAATTACACATATTTTGGCCCAGTATTTTTTCCCATCATTATGTTTAAAGGCAAGGGTTTAAAAAAATCCTTCAGTTGTAATACTATTATTACTATTGTAAAAATAAAACATGATGGTCCAAAATGGCAGCCTCAGTAGAGCTCATTATAGAGTAATGAAAAACCACTATTCATACAATCCAGTGATCATACGCTATAAATAGTTATTTTATCACCTAAAGTTTAGGTGATAAAACATTAAGGTCGTTGAGGCCCTAAATACCATTGCGTGGGTATCACTTAATAATCGGCTCATATAAATAGGTCAAAATGTTGATTTCACACGTCTGTTACAGTCCAACTATTTGGTACGATCCTGTTCACAACCTGTTATAGCTCACATCGAGTGCTCCTATCGCACATGTGTGAGTTATGGAGGTCTACTTACATACATTAACTTGTTTTTATGGTCAAAACCTCCTAGTTGCTGTAAATGAGCCGATGTAAATGACGCTCTCCTCAGCTGCGCTGTTTCAGACCGAAATCTCACCCCCAGAAGACAGACTGTGTTGTGATTGGCCAGCCAACGACAACTTTCTCAACTGTCTTGTGATTGGCCAATACCTGGAAGTGACGTAATCAGCACACCAGCTCTCAGAAGCGCAGCTCCCCCCTCTGGAACGGTGGATACATCTGCTACTCATTATCAAAACATTGTTTTAACAATGTTTAAAAATAGCTTTGTCACAACTCCCTGCCGCAGTCCCTTTTACGACGTTCTAGGTCAACTTTAAGAGAAATGGACTGTGCCAAATAATCTATGACATCACTGTGGTCCCCTTTTTTCTAACATGTCAGAATTAATACATTTAATCAATGATTTATAAAGTGTTAACAACCCGATAATGAACATTTTATAATACCGTGGACTGTTATTGTAGTATTGTCCCATTATTTTACTTATTTCATCAGAACACATTAAAGTTGGTCAAACAGACGAGTCTTTTTCATTCGCCTCTTAAATCTTTCTTTCTTTCATAAAAACTGTAAACTAAATTCAGCTTTTTTCTCTTGTTTATTAAAAAAAGACAATAAAGTGAAGCATGTTTTTTTTTTGTTTTTTTTTAAACAACTGACACTGGTCTGAACAGGATGTTTTACAAAAGCTGAAGGCAAAAATAATTCTCAGTACAAAAACAAAGTGTACAATGATACAAACTGTTGTCTTGTCGTCACGTCTAAGGCAGCGTCTTACAGTTCATCATTTGAACAACTCTGGTTTTTCCCTCACTTAATAATTCAACATGAGAGGAAAAAAAAGGAGCATGGATTTGAAATGAGCACTGTACGGTCACGTTAATTATTATAAAAATATCAGAGGCAAGTTCATCCGACTTCTTTTTTTTTTTTTTTGTCGTATTTACAGTTAAACTGTATAAGCTGATACTGAAGCAAAAACACTGAACATTTTCCTGAACATCTTTAATAATTCACTATGCTGAAATGTTCTCGAGCTGCCACACATTCCTTGATGTCTGACTAAAAGCTGGAAATGTACTCAAACATGACAGTATGTACATTTTCTGAAATCTGAAGGCCAAATAGGCCGTTCTATTATTTCAGTAATACGACTTTTTCTTTTTTTTTTATCTGTCAAACCTATGGTACATACAGAGAAGGAGGGAGGTAATTATAACACTCAGGTACCTGCAGTGAAATAAAGTTCTGTTGATGAAGCAGCGACTCTTTACTTGACTGTTCCTATGTTCTGATTCCTGATGGAGCACCAAGCCTGGAATATGTCTCTGAAAAACAAAGAACATTTTTTAAAAAAGGGTTAACGAAAGAAAAACCATCGACGACTGAGAAACAAACATGATGCCTGTATACACACACACACACACACACACCTGCAGTGAGTGGCCACACATTCGTTGCTGCAGTACTCTTTGTCCCAGTCTTCACTCTCCACCGCTGGATTGTTACAGCCCGCCCTCACACACACACTCTTCATGAGGTGACTGGACGCAGTCACCTCCATCTCTTCCTGAAGGAGGAGAAAACATTCGGGAAGAGCATCGTTGATAGCTTGTGACAGCAGGTTGTACATTACCTTACAAATGTCCTTATTTTTGAAGGAAAAGCACTTCCCAATTAATATAACATTAAATGAATCAGAAATACATTGTTAATGTGGTAAACGACTATTCTAGCTGCAAACTTCAAATGGTTTTTAATGGAATATTTACATAGGTGTATAGAGGCCCATTTCCAGCAACCATCTCTCCAGTGTTCTAATGGTACATTATGTTTGCTAATCACGTTAGAAGGCTATTGGATGATTAGAAAACCCTTGAAAACCCTTGTGCAATGATGATAGCACAGCTGAAAACAGTTTTGCTGGTTCTTTGATGAAAGAAAAATCATAATTTCTAATCTAGCCAATGTCTTGACTATATTATCTATTCATTTTGCAACTCTTTTGATGAATAAAAGTGTGACTTTTAATGACAAACACAAAAAAATTGTATAGGTGACCCCAAACTTTTGAACAGTAGTGTATAGATTTTTTTTCAAATTCACCGTTTGCTTTCAAACACAGCACTAGCAACAAAACAAGAACATCTACCTCTTCCGAGGGCAGCACTTCTGTAACTTCATCCTCATCCGCACCGCCCGACACATCCACTGAATTCAGCACCTGCACCGACACCACAGGTGCAGCCTGGGAGGTCGTGGTCACCGTCGACGACGCAGACACTGAATTGGGGACAATGATTGGAAGGGTCTCTTTGCTCTGCAAGGACGCAGGGACTATTTTGATCTGAAGCGGAGGTGGAGGCGTCGCCGTGATAGACACTGCCAGCGTGCTTCCCTCGCGAGGCTTGGCTTGCAACGGCGGAGGCGCCGGCGCCATTTGCTGTAGCCGCGGCGGCGGAGGAGCGTTCTGCATCTGCTGCAGCGGAGGAGGCTGACGAGAGCCGCCGGACAAAAGCAGAGTCGGCTGCAGGGTGCGGAGCCCGCCTCCAGGCAACACGGTCACCAACTGTCCCCCTGCCTGCAGGATGTGCTTTGGGATAATGATCTTAGTGATGGTCTGGGCTGGTGGAGCTACTGCTACTGCTGTTGGTGCAGGGGCGGAGGCTTTGTTTGCTCCCGTGCGGGATCGTGTGGTCCTCTCCGGGACATCCAGAATGATGTTAGACACACAAATATTAGTGATGGTGTTCTCCTCGGTGTTGTTGTTGTTGTTTGCCAAGCGGATTGCTTGTTGACCGGCAGAGAGAGGAGCTGCAGGGGTCAGGTTTTCGACTGGTGGTGGTGGTGGTGGTGGTGGTGAAGGGGCTGTTTCCATCTCCTCAGAAACGGGCTGGAATTAAATTATATAGGTTGATGAAAATGCATTTGAATGAAAATCCAAATATATATTTATATTTACAGGATAACAAAGCGTTACCTGTGAGAGCTGGTTGGCTCTGTACGCTGCCAGCGCTTTCAAATACTCCCTTTTGGCCACTTCTGTCTTTCTCTTGTACACCTAGAACAGACACAAGTATATTATTAGTCTCTCACAAACAGTAACTTCTTAAACTGGTTAATTACCTTTCACAGAGTGATGGACATTTATCATCCGGCCATGAATATATTTGGTGAATTGACTCGGGCCGCAACTAATGATGATTTTCACAATCTAATAATCTGACGATTACTTCTTCGATGAATCAAGTCATCATTTGGTCCATAAAAAGCTTGTTTTAATTATTTAAGGAACACTCAAACTGATTAATCAATTAGCAAAATAGTTGATGTTTGCCCAAGTGATCGATTAATAATTTCAGCCCTTGCAAAAGTTCCGTTGTGGTGATGGTTTTTTTCTTCTTTATCTGGCTTGTTTCGGTTAGTGACGTCACATTTCATGCGAGGGGGTTTTCTTAACATGGAGGAACAGCCCTTACACCCAGGTTGAGATATTCAGAGGTTTTAGAACATAAGTGACTAGTTCAAGAACATGATACTCAATCTTTTCTATTCAACTCAGAGGCTGAGGGTATAAATATCACCTAAAGAAACTTATCATATAACAGAAAACTGATCCTTTGCGACTAAAATTAAATCACAACAAGGTAATAGTTTATTGCAATGTCCAAAAGTGAATAAGCTATAGCCAGCATAAACAGATATTTACAACACACCTGGTGTGTGAGAGCTCTGGTAAGCAGTTCAACTCCCAGAGTGGGTCCTTTTTCTTTCCTTACATATCCAACCAGGACATAGACACTCCCAAATACTTATCAAATGGAAATTTGCATCGAGACACAATTTATCTAAAGACCTTTTAATCATCGGAGGTATACGACAATGAACCACTCAGACCTGACCACCTCTCGCACCGAGACCATGTGACGCCAATGCAAACAGGAAATTCTGAGGAGACACTTTGGCGTTATCAGAGAGGGAACCGCTAAAGTCAATCATAAGTGATTGATTCAATTACAAGTACACATGTAGTCTTACATGTGTAAGGGGCTAAATAAGTTTTTACCTGTTTTTGTTCCTCGGCCAAGCTGTCCCACATGGAAGCCACGATCTTTGACACCTCCCCGAAAGAAGCGTTGGGATTCTGGCCCTTAATAGCTGCTTGGGTGTCTCTGAAGAACAAGGCATAAGCTGAAACTGGCTTCTGTGGTTCATTTGGATCCTTCTTTTTCCTTCCTTTCTTTGGGCCCATGAGCCCACTCGCTGGGGACAGCGTGGCCGGCTTTCCCCCACTCCTCCTGACCGTAGCCGGTGAGATGGACGACAGGGGTATTTGGTGGGACATGTGTGAGAGGACAGAGGAAGAAGAGAGAGACATGGGGGAGTCTATCAGCACACTCCTCTGAATAAGGAAAAGAAGGAGAGAAGCACATATTAGCGATCATACAAGCTGTGACGGATACAAACAAACACCACAAGTTTATCCCTCACCTTGAAGTCATCCATGTCCTCATCCTGCAGGGAACCAGCTGGAGACGGTGTTGCCGACAGGGGCTGCTCAGGCGTCTCCGAATGATGGCCCATGTTTTCACCACCAAGACCCAGCGCCAATTCTGACTGGTTAATAGTGCTCAGGTGACTACTCCCCAAAAGACTGTGACCAATGTCACTGAGCTGGACATCAATGGTCATTGGGGATGAACTGCTGAAATGAGAACCACTGGAGTTCCCCATTTCCTGCAGAGGGATTAAAGACACAGAAAAAAGTTACACAATCTTAACTTAATTTATGAACAGCTTAAAGTGGATTTCAACTAAACTAAATACAGCGTGGATGACACCTCTGTCAAAGACTGAGCAGGTCTGCATCACCTGCATTAGCACTAAGTAACTTCTGGTCTCGGGTCTGTGCCACAAAAAGAACTACAATATCCTTCTTTATAGCATAACATGGCTGCCAGGAGGCACACAGGGAAAACAGATTCTTTAAAAAGCTTTAAACTGACTCTCACATTTGATGGCCAACAGGTAGAGAGCACTCACCAAGGCTGAAGAGCTAAGAAGGGCTCCTCCTCCAGCCTGGCCCATTGACCCAAGGTTCAGCTGCTCCAGGCCTTGAGATCCAGAGTTCACAAAGGTGGAAGCAAAGGAAGGATCATTAGCCTCGACCACTAAGTTGCTTACGAGGCTGCGGGACCCTGAAGATCCCCCAGTGCCATCTGACCCATCTGTCAACTCAAAGTGGGAGACTGCATCACTGATGCCCAGAGCTGGGTCTGGATCAAGGGAGATGGGAGGGATCTCAAACACCTCATCCCCAAGGCTTGGAGTGTGAAATGTCTGCTACAGGTGGAGAATGACAGGTGGAGAATGACAGGGAAGAATGAGTCAGTAAAATTCAGTTTCACTCTAAACTGCCGTGTAGCCCGTTGTAAACTCACTCACCTCAGCGGACAGAAACGGGTGGCCTCCTCCACTGATGGTGAGGTAACTGTCGCTGCCCTCTGCGAACTAAAACACATTAGCAGGTCAGCATTCAATAAGCGATCAGCGTTTCCGCCAATAACTGACATTTAATTGAACCCCCGACTGGTTAGCGTTATGTTATCTTCTTTACCTTGTTCTCCTCGGGGTATCCACCGTATGCCTGGCTGTCCAAAAACTCCGTATCAACATTCTGAGCACAACCATCCGACAGGTCCGAGTAAAAATTTATGTCCATGTTAAAGGTATTTCCTCTAAACAAATGAACGCACAAGTTTGTGGCTACTTTGCTCAAGACTGAGATATTTTGAATTCCGACCCATTTAGGGTTTCAAATGAATATGCTAGTAGCTAGCCAGCTAGCTAATCCTAGTCTGTTAGCATAACGTTGCAACAAACTACTTTAGCTTTGAAATCCGGTGTATAAGGAGGCCATGGAGGTGGCCTGAGGCCAACAACAGCCAAGTAATCACAGTGTTATTAAAACGCTACTTTTTAACTCCCCGTAGGTGCGATTTTTACTTGAGGCCCAACACAAACTCATTCATAAAACGCCGGAGCGATGCTAGCATCCTCTCATCGACCACACTAGCGAGTGACTGATTCACGGGCTGTCAGAAAAACGCATTCTGCGACTCCAAACACTTTAGGTTTTTGTATTTAATTGCGTGCACATGTTTAATTTGTGCCATGTTATTTTCAGTAGACATATGTAAGAAACGTTAATGGTGGCTGTGCTTTTTCTGACCGTGGTGGTTAACCTGGTGTTTAAAATCAATGTTGTTGGCTTAACATTTCTGCAAATGAAATGACCCAGCAAACAGAAGGCCGTGAAGGCAGCACTGCCCCACACTGTCCCCGCCCACTCGATGACGCTTGTGAGAACTGATGGAGAGATACAAATTTAGAAATGTTTAAAAAAAACGATTTATAAAATTGCAACTATTATTATCACATTTAATATGAATGTGATGAAATACTATTAGTAAGCATTCATTATTTATGATGGATCATCTTTTTTCGAAGCAACGTTAAATATCAAGACTGAAATCTGCTGCAAAGAGGGCAAAGAAATAAAATTATAAATGTGAAAACAACAAATCACACTGCATTAGTCACATTTAGGACTTTGTCGAGTTTAGCTTTTCATGCCACTGGACATCCAAATACCATTTTGATGTACACATTAAAATCATGGTCTGTCGTATGAAGTGAGAACTTGTTTGTAAATTTCCCCACTGCGGGACTAATAAAGAACTATCTTAAGCTATAAAATCATATTTAGCTGCTCTCCAATGTGGTGTTTTTAAAATATTTTGAAATGGTACATATTGCTCTACAAGTAAAACCTTGTAGAAGTCATCACCTCAAACCATATGTCCTGCACTGTATTGTCTTGTTTTCCCTTTAAATGGCAACATCATTTAAAAATTCAACATTATGGGCTATTTAGGAAACCTAAAACTAGAGCTTGAGACCATTAACTCCACAGGTAAAGGTTTGGGAGGGTAGTAAGTGGGCTCATTTTCCCACAGGTTCTTCAATTTATACTTATTTCCTGGCAGACTTCAGGAGGAAACCAGAAGACAATGTCCATTTTCTTTATAAGGCCTATGATTCAAACATTTTTACAGCATTCCTGTAATTAATAACATGTCAAAAATGGGAGAAATCCAGACTTGTGTGTGATCATCTGCTGTATTTTTCATCATGGTTTAATTATGGACATGAATCGATCGTGTACACAAACCAAAAACCTCATTGTTGCCTGTTTGGTGAAATATGTAAAAATACACACAAACTTTTCACTTTAGATTGCTGTTATTCATATCACAGATACAGTCAGTTCATAAAACAAGAATAGTAACTCATTGCCGTCGTATCTGCACCGTTGTACATAACTGACCAGCTCTACATTGTACATTACACCCATCCTCCTAGCACTGATTCAGTAACTAATACGCCAACCCCTCCCACCCCTACCCCAGCTCAACCCCAACCCCACCCACAGAGTGAAAACAATAACAGTACATCCACACACTGGATCCCCTTTCAGTTCAGACTCGCCTGGATGCAGAGGATTTGACCAGATGAGTTTTGGGGGGGTGGGAGTGGGTCTGGATCCAGGCTCTGCTCAGTACACATGTCCAGTTTCATGTAGCGCTGGAGGACCAGCATTGAGGTTCTTAGCTAATAAAAGGGTTTTCTGTACAGTAGGTGTCCCCTTTTGGTCACGGCTGGGAATGTGATGGTAATTCACAGGTTTTTGAGGAATAGGATGAGAATATCAAGTCGTGAGAAAAGACAGCTCAGCCTTTTTGCCATTTTGCCATTTTGCCAGCGGGTCAATTGAAATCGACAACACAATTCTCAGTGATTAAAAAAGAAAACGGATTGGGTGCAAACCTGCATCTTTCATGGAAAAAACAGTCCTATATAAAATAAATGAATAAAAGTAGCAACCAACAAATAAACATAATGTGGTAAAAAAATAAATGAGAAATAACATGATTCAATGTTGTGAAGGGACTAAGTCAGACAAGTTTAAAGAGTGGGGTTCAGTCAATCCTCTGAGCTTGATGAGGAGTCGGAGTCCTTCTGTGCTATGATGACATCGTCCAATAACGCTTCTTGATCCGAGCTGTCATAGTCACCATGGGAAATGCTGTCACCACCCATCATTTTAACATCAAAGTCTGGACTGGTGAGAAAGTGATGGGAGGTCTCCAGGTCCTCTTCATCCATCATGTAGGCTCCGTCTGAGACCAGAGTCTCCTCTTCAACGCCGTCCAGGTTGGGGTCTTCAGGAACAGGCTCTGGAGTGTGGTGGTGATGGTGGTGGTGGTGATGGTGATGATGGTGGCGGCGTCTGCTTTTCTTGGGGATTTCCGAGTGCTCAGTCAGCAGTCGGTGGAAGAAGTTCTCGGGCAGAAAACCCTGAAACAACAAACATTAACTTCAGGGAGCAGAATGTGTTTCCAGTTCTCTTCCTTCTCTGACACGGTGGAAACCACAGTTCCGTCATCTTTCAAACATTTCCTACTTTGTGGCATCAATAAAGTGCTTCTATTTATCTTAAAAGAGGGACTCCCAAAACGTCCAGCCCCCAAACCCCCAAAATAACAGGACCAGAGGCACAAAACCATTATTTTCTAAAAGGAAAAAGAGCTTCTTTGTTTTACGCATCCGGTTTACTGTTCTAAACTAAATTGTGAAGAGTTCTACAGTAAAAGGTTCTATAACACATATTTATTTATTTATTTACCCACTGAATAAGCAAACAAATCAGACCTAAAATAAATATATATATAAATATTTTTTTTTTTAAATAGTAACAACAAATTAATTTGATTACTTACAGAGCTGCGAACTGTGTCTGACCACTCAGGTGCTACAGCGTTATCAGGATTCTCCTCGAGATACTCCCTCAGATCTTGCAGCATTGGACAGAAAGCAGCACTGACCTTCACAGAAAAATTAAAAAGTTGTTAGAAGCGAGAAGACGGTCACCGAGTACAGTAAACGCTGAATGTATTGCACCAGTCGGCGTGTCTCACCTTCTTCCCAGTCCTCATGTTGATTACTTTAACCTTCTCGCTGCCAGTTAGAACTTTATTTGCCCTCCTCCTCCTCTTCCTTTTGCTCCGGTTTACAAGAAGCTGAAGAAACAAAACGACGTGAGCAAGGCCTCCAGAAAAAATGAAATGTGATTTGATGACATTTCATAACAGATTATGCAAGTTAAATGAACATACCTCGAGCATGTCACCCTCCACCTCATAATCTGGGTTCTCCTTCAGCCACGTGGGAGGGTCCCTCCGCCGTGGAGTGCGCTCTAGTGGATCAAGGAGACCCTCTGGGTCTGACAGCTGAGATAAAAACAAGATAGTGATTAATAATAATGAATCCACCCCCGTTCTGCAAGAATACAGGTAATCCCTGACGCATGTACCTCTTGGTCCTTGCGTTTTTTGCGGTTGCTGCTCTCTCCTGACCCATTGGGCATCAGAGCCTGCTTAGAGAACGTCAGCTTCAGCCCCTCTTCCTGGAAGAATGAAACACACACACAAATCTCGTAAATATGTCCAACACCTCTCAGATAGAAGGTAGAAAAAGAGTGTTTATTTTATTTAATTACATGTCTTTGCCTCCACTTTGAATATTACTTCACCCTTTCTCACCTTAAGGAGTTTGACTGTGAACTCTCCATCCTCTCCTTCAGCCCCAGGGCCTGCAGTCATGCTGCTGGGTTTACGGATCAGCCTTGTGAAGGCCATCTCATCTTCCATCAGCTCTGAGCTCGGGTTGAGCTGAGCCTCGGGCACATACCGCCGCCCTGAGGGCCACTGACCAGTCAGCACCAGTGTACACAAGGTGTCCAGTCGGTTGATCAATACACGGTCCTGGAATAGAAGAGCGAGGCTTATGTGTCAGTCAAAAAAACAACACTATGGCTCATCTCTTCTAGAAAAAAACATTTGTATCATGTTTAGACATACACACTGTACTCTGGAAATAAAAGTGGAAATGAATTACCTTGGGCCAGTCAACTCTGATAGGATCAGGAGGTGGAATACCATCCTGAGACTGAGTAATGGAGAGTAAACTGTTATCTTCATCCATATCACACACCTTGGCTGCTAAAAAGGGGGAAAAACAAAGATAAGTCATCAATTCCATGGGTTCAACCACGCTGCATTAAAAGGCATATCATTAAAGAAATGTAGTAAGTCGTATACTGATTATGTTATGTGATCAAAGTAATGCTGATCTCCAATGCTGTGAGACTGCACTTTCATCACCTGTTGCTGATAGCTGATACAACAGTTGTTGTATGTGCATAAACAGTGTAACACCAGGTCTAAGTGCAGCCCCTCGTTTCCTCATTTCATTTTGAACAGGTTTGCTGCAGTGGTTTAAAAGTAGTAACATTCCTCCATCATTCATCAGCTTACCCTTTTCTCCCTCTTCCTCACTCTCCCCGCTTTCATCGCTGCTCCCCGATTGCTCCGACGACGAGGAGCCTGAATCTGAATCAGAATCTGAATCAGATCCTCCCTCTCCTTTTGTTCCTCCTTCTGTTCTTCCTCCTCTCCCCCTGCTCTTTTTGAAGTTCCACCCTTGGCCTTGTACTTTTCCATCATGGTGACTTAAAGGCGTGCTCTGTAGGTCAGCCAAGAGTTCAGCACCTAGCAACCGGGCTTCGTCATCAGCTACCTCCTCCTTTACGTCGGGCGGGTCATCTTCAGTCTTGGGCTGGATGAGGGGCATGACGGGAAGTGGTTGCGGTGGAGGGGGAGGGGCCTGCTGGTTCTGGATGAACTCTTCCCGAGCCTGATTGAAGGTGAACTGTGGGTCTGGTAGTATGGAAAGCTCAGTGCGGCTGACACCATGCAGATTAGCACCAAGCATCAGCTGACGATCGTGGTCTGGTATATTCCACCAACTGGGCAGCTCCGAGTTCGGCCGGGCCAGGGTTACACGCTCCTCCAGGGAGGGGTGGGGCAGGACTCGCTCACGCAGGCGACGCAGGAGGCTAATACGGTAAAGGGTACGGGACGCACGCTCCTCAGTGATGGGGGCCACAGTCTGGGAATTCTCTGGTGGATCTGATTTGGATGAGAATCAAAGGTTGAAACACAAAAGCATAGACACACAAAAATGTCAATTAGGAAAGTAAAAAAGGCCATAAATATTGTCGTCATTGTAGTATAGTCTATCGTAAGTACAGTAAATCGCATGAATATTTAGAAAATGTGGTCTCTGGCTGCATGGTGTTGAACTGTGGACACGGTGAGCCTGAATAAAATACGTATTTCAAATACTGTAAGAACCTTCTCTGCCTTGGGGGAGGTGGCACACCCTCCGACACATGGCAACAAAAGAGCGGAAGTATCGGCTGAGGCTCTCGTCAGTTTTTTTATCCAGGCGAGCGAAGGTGCGAAAGCGAGTCCAGTCAAATTCAAGGTCTCCGGCCTCAGGAAAACCTGGTTCCTTTTTCAACTTGACCACTCCAAAGGTCGATACCACGCGGTAGAAGTCACACTCCTCTCTACGTGTCCATCTAGGAGGATAACAACAGGAATGAGATGAGTCTGAGAGCATTAACGTGATACAATTCTGGAAATATTCTGAGGCAATAATCTCATATAAACACAACATACCTCTGCTGGCGCTCCTGCCGCGCAATCTCCTTCAGTTTACTGGCTTGTTCACACCGTCTGCGCCTACGGTCGCCCTTTGCCTCAGCCTCAATCTTCAGCTGCTCCTGTCTGTAGCTGCGTTGGAAAGCCGTGATAAGCCGACGCAACCTCGCTGTGAGTGATGAGCTCGAGGGCCAGTTGGTCGCACCGCTCAGGTTCAGTAAGCTTTCTGTGACCAACGGCCCCGACCTTTCCTCAACAGAAATCTCATCGTCCACGTTCATCGAGTCAGTCTGGAGATCAGATTGGCAATTAATGACAGATACTTCATTCAAGCGCCATTAGTTGTGCAAACACAAATGTTTAGGATGTGATGACTTGGACTCGTACCTCCTCGAACATATCTTTGTGCCTTGAGGCAGGTTTGAACTCTGGGTCCTCGGAGTATTTATCATAGTCAGCGCTGCACGGCAAAAAACAGACAATCATAAACAGGTCACAGGTCATTGCACGTGATGAAATGTCCAACAATGTAGGAAAAAAAAATACAAAGGGAAACTAGAATAATCTGAAGCAGGCGTCACTCACTCGTCTCCCATCTCAGTGTCACCAGTGTGCTGCTCGGCATCAATGGCCTTGTCATCAGGTCGACCAGCTCTCTCCAGGAAGCAGAGGCAGGGATCGGCACGCATGGTGGTGTACATTTCATAGCCTGGAAACAGGGACACAGTTGAGACGGTCACAAAAAAAACAAACCTGTAATTTAGCCATAAGTCAGAAATGACTATATTAGACTATAGAGAAAGACTGTACCATGTTTGAATACACCAGAAAGTAGTGAGCGGTCTGCCTCAGAATCCCACCATCCTGCTGGCACTTCCTGCTGCTCCATCTCGGGCATCCAGATATCAAGATCCCTGGAAAAAGCATCAATATTTTTACTGAATTTGAGTCTTACATTTAGGAGGTGTATTCAACACGCGATGGGTTGCATTATATACCTTATGTCAGCTCCTTTCAGAACGGCGTCGGCGTGTTCGCCAATCACTTCCTGCTTCAGGTAGTAGAGCATACGCACCCTGAGCAATACCCTACAGCAAAAGGTGAGATGTTTTAATGTTTGAACAAAGATGAGAAGGCAAACACGTGAACACATGAACAGCTTCACTGACTTGTTGCACTGGTGCTTGAGATGTTTGCGGTAGCTCTCATCCAGCAGGAGAGTGTCAGGGTTGTACTTCCGGATCCACTCCACTTTCTGAACATCAAACGTGCTCTGGGCCTTTACCCTTTTACCCTTCCTGCCTCTTGGTACGGGGATAGATAGTCCTTGGTGGTGGAAAGAAAATTACAGATGAATATTAAAAAAAAATATACATTTGAAACAGTTTTCAATGACAAACACACTCAGAGCCTGAGGAATGTTTTGTATAATCTGTGTGCAGCTTCTTACCAGAGTGGTTGAGTAGAGTTGTTTGCCCACACCCATTCTCCGGCGGAGTGATCAGCTCCCAGATGAAGCTCTTGATGTTCTCATCTCCGCGGTAGTGAAGCAGACAAAAGACCAGGATGACACGACAGATCGTTTCCACATCGCGGTCGCTCAAACGTCGCTTACACCGAGCATGCGACAGGATGTCTCTCCAACGTCCCCAACTGCACAAGAACAAAATACGAAATAAGGTGAAAACCCGGGATGTGAGTTAAGACACATTTTTTTTCTGAGAGCTATTGTTTACATACCCATAGACGAGAAGGTGTTTCTCCACCCGGAAACAGTCTGTGCGGCCGTATCCTCCTCCAGTGTGGCGGTCAGCACGTCGGGAAGAACGAGACTGCCTGGAATTGGCAGGTGGGTACTCATCATCGCTGTCCAAATCAGACAGGTCTCCACCCTCGCCTCGTAAAGTGGAAAATTGTCTGGTCTGCTTGCGCACTCTGGGAGTGTCTATCACAAGGGTGTTCTGTGGGAGGGAAGAATAATCCAACAATCGTTAACATTTTGATATTCAAGCTTATCAACAAAAATGCAACTAGATGAGGAATTTCCAATTCTTCCATCATTCCTTGAAACTCTACTAATCTGCTAGGATTGTTAGAAATCGAGCCGGGATTCCAAATTTAAATACTTCCTCCTGCAATAAACATTATAAACACAAGTTGTCTGACTGAAATATGCAGCAGTTTGGGAACCCTCGACATGGATCACACTGTGTTTTTTTTCTTTTTAATTCTTTACCTTGCGGTTGATGGTGTCCATGTCAATGTCGGCCTTCTTTGCCCACTTCTCCCAGAATTCAGGGTCGTCCAGGGCGATGTCGTTGCGGTTCTCGGAGGCGACGAAGCTGGCTTTGGAGAAGGTGGAGCCCTTGCCCTCACTCTCGATGGTAATGGTGGTGGCTCTTCGCTGTAGGATCTGATCAATATCCTCCTCGCAAAAGCGACTGCCCTCGTCATTCTCATCCATGATGGCGGCGTATGCTCCTTTCCTCAGGAGGTCCTCTATCTCCTTCTTAGAGAACTGCTGGATCTAATGAGGATTACATGGAAAACCATACAATATATGACACTGTTAAGAGTGTAGTCCAGTGCCTTATTTAGTAACTACCCCTAAAGCCCACAAAGCAGGGTTATATAGGATGCTACCAAGAAAACTTTGTAAATTATCGATCCATCATGTGATAGCTTCATTTGTTTTTTCCTTCTTCTTTTTAAATTGAGCTCTGAATGCCAGTTTTAAATCATGTCTGAATTGTGAATCAACGTGAATGTGTATTGTGGGTTGGCATTTTTCCCAACATGTTGAATATGCAGAAGTGTTGGAACTGGGGCAGGTTTTCAAAAAAGGTACTACAAATTGAGACCTAAAAATAGCCTGGTTTTGGTTAATGATGAGCAGTTTTCTCACCCCATTGACGTTACTCTCTTTGTTGCCACTCATGCTCTGCAGGACGGCGCGGTCGAGGCCAAGCTTCAGACTTGCTTTATCCAGCATCTCCCTCTCATAGGAGTTCCTAGTTATCAGGCGGTAGACTTTAACTGCCTTTGATTGACCGATACGATGACACCTTGCTTGGGCCTGGAGCAGGAGGAAAAAAACAGAAGGGTCAGGGGAGCTGCAGATAGAATGCGATAACTTACCGATTCATTTACTATTAAAGAACTTAATTAACAGTACTTTTTAAACCACAACACAGCACAGTCTTGTACCTGCAGGTCATTTTGAGGGTTCCAGTCAGAGTCAAATATAACACAGGTGTCAGCAGCAGTGAGGTTAATACCCAAACCGCCAGCTCGGGTACACAGCAGGAAGACGAAGCGGTCGGAGTCAGGTTTACTAAAGCGATCGATGGCAGCCTGGCGCAGGTTTCCACGCACTCTGCCATCAATACGCTCATAAAGGTATCTGTAAAAAAGAAAAAAGAGAAAAAAAGAAATGGCAACATGAACATCTGATGCCCTTGCCTCTGATCACCTGTATCAATTAGAATGAATATCATTGATCATTCATACCTTTTGTTGATGAGGTAGTCCTCCAAAATGTCTAAGCAGCGCACCATCTGAGAGAAGATCAGCACTTTGTGGCCACCGGCCTTTAGGCGAGGCAGCAGCTTGTCCAGCAGCACCAGCTTGCCCGCTGAGCGAATCAAGGCCTGCAAATGGAAGTCCGGAGCCATGGGGTCATAAACCTGCCGCAGCTCCGTTACTATCTTCTCCTCTGCACCTAGAAGAGAGAGAGAGAGAGAGAGAAATATAGAACAACTGTTCAACTACATTGTTTTAAGATATTGCAAACTGTGCTGTATTTACTCATCACATTTACAACATATCTATAAATGTATTGTTTGAACCATTCCTCTAAATGACTTAGTTCTCTGGGGTGGAAGCAAATGTTTTAAGTCAAGATTAACTGAAAACATTTTAATTATCACCCTGCAACAACTTCAGGCATCGTTTTCCTCGGAGCAGTCAAAGAAAAGTGACTCATCTGCATTTTCTGCAGTACTGTTTTCTTAGCCTAATGAAATAGCACTAATAAATAATAGCTGTCACATTATTTTAAGAGTGGTACAGCAAAATTCATATTAGCTAGTGAAAAATAATCAATAAAACAAAACAGAAACAAAAACAAAAATGTTTAGATGTACTTAAGTACAAGAAAAATACACAACCGTGATGTAATGCCGTTTCTCACACTAGCCGCAGCAAAGAGGATACATTTAAAATGTTGTAAGTATTGTGGTGTAATACCATTGATGAGGTAGGGGTGGTTGCAGCACTTGCGCAGCTCCATCATAGTGTTGAGCAGGTTAGGGACATTGCTGTTGCTGTTTGCCCCTAAACTGAGGAAACTGAAGTTCCGTTCCAAGATGGCTCGATAATACTTCTTCTGGACATCAGTCAACTCAACCTGAGGGGGGGGGGGGGGTTCAGTTTTTAAAAATCCAATAGCAAATGTACACATGGCACAATTGTTAAGAGTCTTAACAGTTGGTGACCAACTTGATTTCACATCTTGACTTGTTATTAAAGATCATTTCAAAGTACCTCAATGATGGTCTCCTGTTTGGGTGCCAGGTTCTTCTCAACATCCTCCTTTAGCCTTCTTAACATCATAGGTTTTAAGATGGCCTGCAGCTTTTGAACCTAAAGCGACCAAAACAAAGTACTGGTTCAATGACAGCTGAAAATTAACAGTAAATATTAAAAAATGTAATGTTATAACACCCAATGACTCTAAGGGTAACTGTCAACATTAGTTTATTTCACACCTGTTCTTCTGTTTTCAGGTCTCCAAAGTCTCTGAGGAACTCCGTCTCAGAGGGGAACTGAGCTGGTTCCAGGAAATGTAGTAAACTGAAGAGTTCTTCCACAGTGTTCTGAAGAGGAGTGCCGGTCAATAACACTTTGTGTTCCTGTGAAAAACAACAGGACACAAGGGGAAAGGTAGAGTTTAAGGGAAGCGCAGTGGATAACAGAATGGACAATGAGCAGAGGTGTGACATTGCAAAAGACGAAAAGGAGGACATGGAGAAACAGATAAGGAAAAGTTAAAAGTAATAAGGCTGCTAGAGCAGCAGAGCTCCTGTTCTTCTCTGCACATCTGCCGAGTGGTTACAGTTATGAAGGACTAACTGGGGTCCTCTCACCTGATCCATCATCTTCAAGCTGTCCAAAAGCTTGCAGTTGCGATTCTTGAGGCGATGAGCCTCATCAATGATGACGCAACGCCACGAGATTTCCCTCAGCTCAGGACAGTCAGACAACACCATCTCAAAGGTTGTGATGAGGGCGTCGAACTTGTATGCACCAGGAATCAAATGATCCTACAGACAGAATAATTTTCATCAGAAACATGTGACATCAGTAAAGTCAAATGACAACAACGGTCATCAACGATGCTACCTTGTCGTCCTTGCAGTACATCTCATACTGCTGGATCATCTGACGGCTGGCCAGGCTCCCATGGTAGACGATGGCGTTCATGTTGGTCCATGTGCAGAACTCCCTCTCCCAGTTAGTGATGGTGGAGAGTGGAGCAATGACAAGGAAGGGGCCTTGGATTCCAGTATTATAAATCTCAGACAGCAGTGCAATGGACTGGATAGTCTTCCCCAGACCCATCTCGTCTGCCAGGATACAATTCTGCCTGAGAGATGAGGAAAAAAAACAATAAGAATACTGAGGTAGTGGGGGATACAATTAACACTCAGCTTCATCCCAAATTCAATCATATCTACTGATACTTCTTATATTAAAGCACCGCACCCAGTAAAATTTCACAATGAACAAGTGACTGTATCTGATAATTACCTGTTGTACCAGTTGAAGTGCAGCCAGTTGACTCCTTCCAGTTGGTACTCTCGGAGTATGTTTCCATTCTTGTACTCTGTGGTCTCCTCCAGTTTCTTCCATGAACTTGCAGGAGGCCGAGTCTGACGAGACGGAAGGTAAAGGAAAGGAAATAAATATCAGGCACGACGAGATAATCCGACTTACACTTTTCATGAGTAGGAAATTCAAAATATGCAAACAAACAGGTGGTTAGAAATAAAAAGTGCCGCTGACCAACTTCAACTCAACTACGCACCGTTCGCTTCAGGCGAGGTAGTCGCTTTTGGATTATGCCAAACTCCGCAACCTTGCCCTCGTCGACGTCCTCCTTCAGCTCCCAAGTGGCATCTTCATAAGGCAGGGAGGACCACTTCACCAAGTAGTAGATAACAGGCTAGAGGTGAAAGAACAGGACGTATTTAAAAATTAAACATCAGGAAAAACAATTTTTTTGTTCAAAAGACATGACTAAGAGAGCAATTTCTTATTCTCTCACCTCTCCGTTGTCTTTGTCCACACTATGGGATACGTCTAGGATCCTGTCTGCTTCAACATAGTCAGGATTAAAAGGCTCCTCCTCCTTAAAAGAACCCACAAAATTAAAGACAATAGAAGCAGTTGAACTACAAAATAGAAGGTTTTAGCGTTTTAATGTCTCTCTAACCTCCTGGAAGATGTGTCTCATTTGTGCGTGTTTAGTCTTGAATCTCTTGATCTTCTGGTGGATCCTCTTATCCTTCTCCAACTGTTGCAAGCTGGCCCATTCACAGTGTAAATATGAACTGGAAAAAAACAGAAACAGGAAGCCCAGGTTTCAACATCCAAGAAACAAAAACAGGTCAAATACAAATGTCAAGTAATTTAGTGAGAAAATTCAACGTACTAGTTCTTGTATTTCACAAAGAATTCTTCAACAGTGGTGTACTGGCCTGGACACACCTTAAAAGAGAAGAGCAAGTATTTAGGATATTATTTTAATGTAGGATTTTTAACAAGCTTAGAGCAAAACTTTAAATGCATAAAACATACTTCTTTTTTGGTTAACCGCATGGAAAGAACTTTGTCCACAATCGCAGCATCTTCTTCACTTGGATTTTCCTGAAATACATTGTGAAGTGTCATTTAGAAATTTCACACTGCAAACACACAGCTCACATAAGTCAACAAGCACAACCTGTTTCAGACAATATGCAACTTGTATGGAGTCGTTTTCTTTCAAATGTTCCTGAGAGGAAATTACTATTACAATAAACAATAGTTCTACACTCACCACAAAGAACTGCATGGTGGGCTGCCCATCTCCATCCAGCTCTATTTCCTGTTTAAGCTGTGCTGCCGTGTTGCCACTGATGGAGGCGACAGCTGCTGCAGTCGTAGTAACATCGACGTCTTCCTGCTCATCCTCATCATCTGTTATCTTGATATCCAGGTCCTCTGTGTACTTCTTCCTCTTCACCACACGATTGGAGCGCCTCTTCTGGCCAGAAAAGAGAGGCGTTAGTCAAGGTTTAGACAATGGACACATTCATGGCGTCACACAACAACTTCTTTCAAATAGCTGTGTTCTACTTCATAGTAGTTTTTTCACTTCAAAACGACCTACACACAGCCGTGTTAGCGAAGTATAACATTTATCTTTTCAAATGTTGGTTGGTAAATTGCAAACAAATGTCATTTAAGTTGTCTCAATTGTCCTTTCTATTTCAAAATCGTGGACATGCGTGTACCATAATCATGTCATCCTCCAGCGTAGCAGGTGAAGCCGGACTCAACTCTCCATCAGAATGGTCTGAGGAAGCGTTTCTTTTCCTTTTCTTTGCTCCCACTAGAGTAATAGTGCTGCAGGTGAAGGATAAAAGAACATTTTCGATGATGATGATACTTTTTCAAACTAGAATAAACAAGTTTAAATCATTCCATCACCTACTAACTGCATACACATCACTTACTTCGTCTTAGTTTTGCTTTTGCTCTTGCTCCCTGTCCCAGGTGTTACTGTTCCTCCAGCCACTCCAGGTGTCCCTCCCGGTGTCTTCACTTTGCTCTTCTTATCAGCTCCACCTAAAGGTTTAGGTGTTGCTCCACCAGCAACAGGACTTTTCTTCTTGCTTCCACCGCTGCTCTTTTTCTTTGTCGTAGACACCACAGTTATGGTGCCCCCTATCTCGGGAGAGGTCTGGGTTGATGGAAGCTCATCCTGGTTCAGGACTCTGGGCAGGTTCTTCTCACCACGTGCCTTGGCCCGGGCGATAGCCTCAGCCACAATACGGTTCGCCTTCTCCTGCTTGCACAAGATTTCTACTCTTCGAACTGAGGCAGGCTCGCCTGGGGCCTTGGTGATGCGGATGGCCTGGGAAGAAGTGGTTGTGGTGGTGGAGGGGCCTGCTGCAGATGTGTTGATTACCTTCACCACAGAGACCGTGCCACCAGCTGAAGATGCCACACTTGTCTGTATCAATGACAACGGGCATATTTTACAGTTTCAGCTTGTCTGTTTTTTTTGCATTAAAAGCTTTGATGTCTTCTGTGCAATGTTCGAAAACAAGTATGCAAATATGGAGGGTTTACCTGTGGCTGAAGAAGCATTTTGAGTGGCACTGCAACTCGCTGTCCTCCTTGGCCCTGTGAGATCTGCAACACCTGTGGGCCACCAGCATTTCCTGCTCCTGAAATCAGCTGGTACTGCGAGAGGAAATAAAAAAACGACAGGTCAAGTCAATGAATCCTTTGTCTGCAATTTTCACATTAATTTCATATTTGAAGTTGATAAAAAGGCACATCTGATAGATGCTTTGCTTAACTTTTGAGCTAGTTTTCTTTCTGTTGTGATCCCACAGAGATTAAATGGAAATTGACCTTTTTATCACCAGCACTGGCTAAAGCAGCGAATTAAGGCAGATCACAAAATGCATCGAAAGTACTTAGATGTTAGTGCCAACACAGCTATGACAATAAACAACAGTGCACTCAACAGAAACCCACTCAAGATGTAGACTGATTCATTAAACTGTGTGATAATTATTTTGATTATGATTTCTTGTTCAGTAGAACGCATCTTGTGTTAAGACGATTACACTAGTGACAAAGAGTTTGTTTCAGCTGCAGGCATTTTACAACAACAAACCACAGGGGGTCGGGTTTTACAAAACAGCAATGTTTGTGACAATTGGGAAATGGTTTAAACTTTGGCTTTTAGCAAAAATACTATATATATATATATATATACAGTAAATAAGTATGCTGGCAACAAACTCCCTTTCATCGGTATCAATAGCTTTACTCCTGGGTGATAAAGATTACAAAAATGTTGTGGAGTTCGGGTCAACTTTTAAAAAGTCAAAACATTTAATAGCAATCATGTGTCGTCTCAAACGGTGTTCGCACAACACCTGACAGAACATTGCTTAAATCAGTGTTAAATTATATCACTATTATGTGCCATTATTATATTAATAATTCTCCAAACCCAATCTGATGGTACGATCAACTCTTAAAAAACATATTCCTCACCTTGACTCCTCCTTGTTGGTTGGGCTGCTGCTGCACCTGAAGCTGGATTGTGAGGACTTTGGGCTGCCCTCCGGCCTGACCTGCAGCCCGGGCCTGGGTCAGTGCAGCCAGCTGGCTTCCCTGGAGTACCAGTTTGCCTCCAGGGAGCTGACCCAAAACCAGTCTAGTCGGCGTCTGCTGTTGACCTCCTGTCGTTTGAACCTGTGTGACCTGCTGCTGGGAGCCAGTCTGAGAGGGCTGCTGGAGAACCAGGGTGATCCGTTTTCCTTCTGCACCCTAGAGTCACATACAAAGAGTGAGACTTGGCATTAAAGTCATAAAAATACCGACCTACATATTCAGTTTGTGAAACTTAGCTACAAACCACCCAGCATCACCAGCTGTAATATGAGGTGGTGATACCTTATATTCTATGGTGGAAGAAGAGGCGGTTCTTACATGGGCCTGCATGGCTGGCTGGAGCTGCACCTGGGTCTGAGCCTGGACCTGGATTTGAGCTGTCTGTCCTTGGATCTGGGGCTGTACCTGGATCTGTGTGGTCTGGGGCTGAACTTGGACTTGAGTCTGGCCTTGAACCATCTGTGCTTGGGCTGGAATCTGCACCTGAATCTGGCCTTGTGTCTGCTGTGGCATGGAAGTTAGCAGCAACTGTTTCACTGGACCATTGGGAGACTGTAGCAATCTCTGTACCCCTCCGCCCTTAACTTGAGCTGGACTTGCCTGATTCAAGACAGTACCCCCCTGCAGTATGGACATGCCAGGTTTTAGAGGAGCACCAGACAACACACGGATCACCTTTCCACTCGTCTGGGTTGTGGCTCCTGATACAGTCTGCAGCACCTGGGCTTGACCCTGCGGACCTTTGAGAATAACAATTTTACCACCAGCCTGCTGTGCAATGGCAGCTAACTGCTGGGCAGTGAGCTGGTGAGTTATCTGTGTGAGCTGCGATGTTGTGGCAGTAGTGGTGGCTGGGGAGGAGGAAACAGTCAGAGGTGAGCTAAGCAGGATGGTGCTGGTGGTCACTGCAGTGGTGTTGCTGGCAATGGGTATGTTGGTCTGGGCCTGGATTTGAGGTACAGTATCAGCAGGGGAAAGGTTCATAATGGGAGCTGCAGCTATAGAAACAGTCTGTGTAGTTGCCACGGGCACCGACTGCTGTATAGGTACTTGAACAGGGTCTGGGATGGAGGGGGCTGCTACAGGAACACTGGTGCCAGCATTGAGCATAAGTTCAGGAGTGGACTCCGGCTCAGTCGGTGGGTCCACTTGGCCCAACGCCAGCTTAAGAGCCTCCTCCACAGGGTCTGAAGAGACTTGAGAGAAGGAGTCATCTGGTAGGGCATCCAGGTTAAACAGAGGAGTGTCCTCAAAGAGGTCCATGATGGGATCTGCCATCTTGCCCACTCCACGCAGGGAGACGGGCACAATGCTTAAAAGACTCCGAGATGGAAGCTTATCGTCGTCCACAATTTTTTCTCTATTTCAAATGAACAGCTGGAAGAAGAGGAAACACACAAATGAAGAGCATGTTCAGAACTTTGACAAATGCTACACTTACTCAACGTGTTTTAAAACTGTACAAAAAAAACCTGTGGTTTAGAAATAAGCAGCCTGTGGCTAAAAAGCTAATCTGGTAAGATCTGATCCTTGTTTCCTCCTTAGATTCTTTAGGATGTTTTTTTCCATGTCAATTTGTCTGTGAGCTGCATAACTCAAAAGCAAAGGAGTTTGGATGTAAACTAAACAAGTGTAAGTTTGTAAGAAAAGCAGGCGTGAGCTATGACACTGTGAGCAGACTTGGCTGTGGTCTATGTTCATCTGTTGAATATCAACATCACAAAATCATTGAGGTGAATTTGATTCTGGTTGAATATGAAAACATCTACACCTATTTGTAACATCCTTTTGTTTAGACATGCACCTAAACTGTGGTCGAATGCTAGCATTTTATAAACACACATTGTATTTCTATTTTCAGAGCTGCTGAAGACTAAGAGTTAAAAGCAACACCATATTTACACGTTTTGTTTTGTTTTTTTAAATACAATATATATGATACATAAGGCGCAGAGAAGTAGAAACCATTACTCGATCAAAGATATCTATCGTTTAACAATTTAACATCCGATTGTGACCGCGTCCACATAAAAGAGCCCCAATGTTAGTATTTGGTGTAACGTAACATATAAAAGTAGGCTTATTCAGTTGTTATGGATAAACCTTAACTATCCAGTGAATATAAACAGTTGATAGTAAAGTGGGACGAGGAGGGAAGTGATGCTGGAGAGAGGAGAGCATCTCTCCTCTCAGGTCGTATTGCAGTCTTTCTCACAAAACCGTCTGTTAGCATTAGCTTGTACCGCGAGCAAGATGTGCGAAATACCAAAGCGCCCTTGGCATGGAAACCACATTGAGGCTCGTAAACACGGTTTATATTGTGTCTGGAGCCGTTAGTTCGCTTCTCTGTCATTTACTACCGACCATTCCGTCTACCGGACTCCTTATCAACAAACCGGACCAAACCAAAGCAACGTGCCACAATAACCATTGCCCGTCAACGTTCAGACACGGCTTAGGCCGCGATGCTGTTTCGGTTCGTCTGCGTCTAATTTTCGGCGAATACGCCTGAAAATAACCACCATATCCACTGCCCCGAGTCTCCCAGTAAAAAATCGGGGTGCTAAATTTACCTTTGCATCGACACACATGGCTTTCTCCGTCTCACAACACTGTACGATTACAGGAAACGGCCAGGGAAGAGCAGGAACTAACATTCCTGCCAGAGAAAGCGTAGAAAGCGTGCCCCTCCGATGCTATTAAACGGTGATTGGTCACTTCCCCTCTGAACCGGCAGCATACTCCGCTCTCATTGGCTGTAGCAGCTATCTCTCACAGGTACGGCCTCGAGGAGGCGGGACAAAAGACGTAGTTTGGTTGAGGAGGCAGCAAATGCGGCCTAGCTGGGCTCATTTGACTTAGGGATCTTCAACATTACTGTTTTTCCCGTTGTGGACGCTCATTTTTAGAAAGCGGAGGTCCGAGTGAGCGGACAGGAGAAAAAAACACACACGGCGGCTCTATCATTATCCAGCGGGTAGTGCTGTGTACAGTCCGTCAGGCCTGTCCGTGAATGGAACACCGTCAGTTTTCCCACCGTTTTTTATTACACTGGCCACAGCTCAGGGATCAGTCCACAGCAATAAATGAATGGAAATGTCACATCATATTCATCAACGACTTTATTGAGACGCATATCGTCATCCTGTGAGCAAATAGACATATTTATGTCAATTATTATACATTTTTAAACATTTTATAACTGCTGTTTTTTGTTGACACAGTGAGATAATTGCTTATGAATGACTGTAATTGGGGGATTGGCGTCCTCTAGTGGTCACAGGCTGAAACATGGTCATGATTACTTGTTCCAGTTTGAAGATTTTCATCTTAATTTATTTTATATGTACATATATATAAAAAAAATATTTTATATCATATTTATAACATTTTAGTAAATAATATTATAATATTAATAAATAATATATATAATATTTTATATTGTGTGTGTGTGTGTGTGTGTGTGTGTGTGTGTGTGTGTGTGTGCGTGTGTGTGTGTGTGTGTACCTAAAAGGGATCCTTGAGTAAAATTACATACATGTATCTTACCAGAACATGACTTTGGTAGAAGTCACTTTTTATAATATTACTTAAGAAAAAGTCTTGAAGTATAAGACATTTACTGTACTTAAGTATCAAAACTAATTTTCCAAGTGGGGAATTAGGATTGAGCAATGGTGGCTCAGTGGGAGAGTGAGTTGTCTTTCATCTGGAAGGTTGTGGGTTCAGTTCCAGGCTTGAGGAAGACACTTAACCCCATGTTGCAGCTACTATCATGATTTGAATGACAAAACTATGTGCAAAGCAGCTCAATGAGATTAGAAAAGTGCTATATAAATACTCTTATTCTTCTTCTTATATATAATATTTGCAAAATACAATTAGGTTTGTCATTGAAAAACCTTTCCTTTGTACTGTTATTTGTTTTAGTCTGTCTTGCATTTTGAGAGCTTCACACGTGAATTAATGTCAACAATTATTGGTTCATCCTAACACCATGAAAGCATAGAGAGAGAGAGAGGTGGTGGTCATGAACCAGGGAAGCGTAAGGGACTCCATGTGACAGCACCCCACACTGCAGAGAAGAGGCTGCCTGCTCGCCAAAGCCTCCATCTGTCTGCGGCCCTGCGAGGAGTATCCGCTATACACCACATTTACTCTCTGCTCCATGCTGCTCTGCTTGGTCCACGCCAACGCCTACTCTGCTGGTGAGAGCTATATTTACAAACAGCTGCCGTGGCACTGTGTGGAAAACCATGGAAGACATGGAGCAAATCTCTTTAGCGTGAAAGGATTTAGCTGCCACACCCGTCGCATCTTACAGTAACAAGTCAGTCATTTCTGTCGTGATTCATGCTGCATATATTGGCAGAAAGAACTATCTGATAATCCGACTTTATCGTATTTTATTTAAATCTTTCTCCTCAATAGATTAATCTGCGTAAATAAACATTATTTGCAGGGGATTAACAGGCATACAACACAGCAGATTAAAGGGTAAGTTTGGCAGGTTTAAGTGACACAGGCTGCCATGTGGAGCACAGCGGTGGTTCAAACATGTTAAATAAAGACAGGGATACTCTCACAGTAGTCTTTGCACAGAAGCCCACATTGCACACGGCCACTTTTATCATTTTACAATGAAAATATAATATAAAGAAACAAACCCATCTTATATGTATACACAGAAATAGAGCAAACATAAATCCACAGACAAACTTTTCATATAGTTCTGTTTTTCCCCTCATTTGAAAATAAATGGAATTTGCACAATCATCTCTGCATTTTGCATAAAACACAACCCCCCCCCCCCCCCCCCATGCGTCATAATGAGTTACAGATTGAAACTTGTCTCTCTCCGCTACATCACTTCCTGACTCCTCCCACTCTCCATCCTCCTTCCTCACAAGGGGAAGACGAGAAACCCAGAGAAGGTGGAGTACTTCCAGCCTCCCATCAGGTTACCTCTCTCCAGTCTGAGGTAGGCCTTATCCCCTTTCTCCATAATCACCAGGCCGGCGTTGGTGGCCGCTTCTCTGGTCACGTCCTGGTCACCAGCGAAAGCTGAAATCATCGCCCAGCCATTCACCATCAGACTGACCTAAAGAAGGAAAGAAAAAAAGAGTCCTTATTGATCCTCTGGTATGATAACTATATGTGTCACAGTTGAGATATTGTACCTGTATAGTTTGTCTGTTGTAGGCCTTTACAACGTGGAAGTTGAAGCTGTACACTCCTCGCCTTGGTGCCAGGAAGACGCTACTCTCTTGGTCAAAGTGAGTGCCGACATTCACCAGAATCTGATCCAAACACATGAAAACAGTGAAAAGAACGAGGTATGACAGAAAAAAAAGACCTGCAGTGACACAAATGCAGCAGTTTTGCTCTCAATACACTCTCATAACACTGTATACTGTTCAATTGTTAAGAAACACACTCACATTATCAAAATAGATGATCATGGTGCGGTTGCTCATGTCCGTGGGCTCGTGATTGGTCTGGCGGCTGACGGAGAAGGCCACCCGACCAGAGCCGGAGCGCACGGACATGCCAAGGGCGTTCCCGGCCGGCTCGGACGAAGGAGTGGAGTCGCACACGACTAAACATTTCCCCTCAAGGATGATTGGCTCCGTGTCGTTCTGGGCCCTGGACTCTGAAGGTCCCCATAAAAGCAGCACACCCAGCAGCAGCAGGAGGTCAACGTGGACTGACCTGGAGAGCATGACTGATCCTCTGATCCGCTGTTTACGATGAATATTTACGCTAATTTGTTCTGTGTTGAGGAAGTGTCACTCTGGACAAACTGCAGCGTGTACAAACATGCTACAGTGAAAGAAACGGTCCCTCTGAAAATATCCCACACCTCTTATATTGTTTTTGCTGGTGCTGCAGAGGTCAAAATAGGAATTATTCAAATGAAAAGTCAGAGTTTGCTGTCAATGTCAGCCTTTTGCCTCTCTTTCCTCTCTCGGGTCCCACGTGCTGTGTCAGAGGGGTCGGAGCGACAATCACACGAGTTGATTTCTTCAGCAGAAAATGTGACAGAAGAGCAGAAGAGAAGGTTTGAGGAGATCAATGTCGTGGAGATCCAAGCTCAGACTTGAAGCGGCGGCACTGACGATGCAACACATGCTGAGGACAAAACAAAAAACAGATGAGGTAAGATTCTGGAGAGGTGACAGGAGAAGGATGTAGGACCCATGAGGAAGTGAGAAAGAGAGAGGGAGAGAGAGGGGGAACAACTCCACTGAGTGACCATCTGTCTTTTATATATACACCCCCCCCACCACCACCACCACCACCACCTCCTTCACACATACACACACACATTTATTTTCGCTCACTTGTGCTTTTGTTTTCTACGCCTACACATAATAAACTTATTATGGCAACATAATATGTCACTTTTAAACTCCTTCTAAACTAAAATCGTGCAGAACTTTGACCCCCGGTCGGCCCGAGCGATGCTGTTCGGGCCAAAATGATGTTTTAATGTTTCACTCTTCATCACACACACACACACACACACCAATACAGCTGCATATGTAGTTTTACTAAACCTTACAACAAGCGCTCTAACATGGCATGACCGGACTATTTGCGGCACAGTCACAGTTATGCAATTTTTAGAGTAAAAATATAAATAAATAGATAGTCACCTGTTTCCATCAGAACAATCGTGTAGTCCATATCCTGCAATATGGTCAAAAATTGCTGCTCTTTTTGCTCCTTCACATTATGTCCCGGTACAGCAGTCAGTCTCTGTGTAGTGTAGTGTAGTGTAGTGTAGTGCGCTCCGATCCCTGAGTCTCTCTCTGCTTTACTCTCTCACCTCCCCCCCATCTGCTTCTTCATCTCCCTCTATATTCCATCCTCCCACTCACCTTTACAGCAAAAATAAAACAAGAACATTGAATGATAATTGGGAATCTGTGGATTGAAGGTTGATTGTACACTGCTTAACTTCTTTATTTTGGACACTGCTGCAGATACAAGACTGGGTTATACAGGCTTGACTCGCCTGATTAATGATGTATGGGCACAGCAAGACACAAATCAAACAAATATATATATATATACATGTATATATATATATATATATATAGAATGCTTATTCAAACAGAGGTAGTAGGCCCTTGCACAGCTCAAATAATAAACGGTATCACACAATATCACAGCAGTTTTCCTCCAGTGTAAATCAGTTAATTTATAACGACAGAAACTAAAGGCAGTTGCATTCATGGATGTAGTTTTTTTTTTGTTTTAAGTGCTGTTGTACTAGAGCAGGGGTGTCAAACTCATTTTCACTGAGGGCCACATCAGCATAATGGTTACCCTCAAAGGGTCAGATGTAACTGTCATAGAGAATAAATGTAACTAAATGTAACCAAATATAATGTAAAATAAAGGTAACTACTCCGTAAAATATTGCTAAATAACTTACTGCATTTATTCCTTATTCAATTTCACTCGTTGCATGATGCATATACAATGATACGCTGTGATCTAGTGGCGGGTAACTTAGTCGTCATGCATTGTGGGAAATGTAGTTTATGGTCAACGCACGCCTTAAAGCAGCAAAGACCTATTTTAACAGATTTTTTAAGACCAATTAATCGCTCGCGGGCCACATAAAATGACGTGGCGGGCCACATCTGGCCCCCTGGCCTTGAGTTTGACACATGTGTACTAGAGTCAACTCAACTAGGTGTTCCTAATAAACAGAGCTAGTCAGTTGCATCTTTAAACCTGTAGGTTTTTTTAATATAAATAAATCATTGTCCCATGAGTCCACACGATGCCGATCGTCAGCTCCACACTCTGCTCTCCGGAGAGTTTCTTGATATAAACGTGTCAAGAACTTGTGACATCGCCGCACCGCACACAGGAGACGGAGGCATTCGGTGTCGTGTCATTCAGCAGTTTGACAGATAGAAGCTTGACAAAAATAAAATCCCTAAAAATTACACGGTGTAGCTTCAAATCACTGTGGAATGCATAACATATTCATAAAACCTTTTCAGTGGCACCTGATGATGTTCATGGACAACTAGCTCAGCTTAAAAGTGTCAGTTGGCACAATTTCCAGCACTGAGTTGTGTGGTTTGTAGGCAATTGTCTCAGTCTAAGCCATTCTCTTAGGCCTCTTTTCCCTTTTCTTTATCTCACACTTTGAGGATAGAGATGCGGCTATTGAGCTCAGCCTTGTAGAGTCCGAAGCCCAAGCACAGCGGCTGAGTAAAGGCGGCGGAGAAAGTGTGAATGTGGCTCAGATTGCTGGACAGTCCCACCTCAGAGAAGGCGACGGTTCCTGCACTGAAGTCCACCGCTACAGCGACTCGGTTGCCAGTCATTTGGTAATTGAGGCGGGTCTTTCTGCGGTTGTGCCAGGCGGCCAGCTTCCTGTCATGCTGCTGCGTCAAGCTCCATGATGCCTGGATTTAATAATAAATGAATGAAAACCTAATTATATATAAATATTGCATTCAATCTCTGTTGGCAGACTCCTGAAATCCTAGGGGGGTCTGGCACCAAAAGGGAGATCATTTAGGAGCTCACATCAAGGTCAAATACCTTGTTGTTCCCAAAAGCGTTGCTGTCTTTCCCCTTCCGTCCGATACTTCTATAGCAAACACCAATGTCCCAGAATCCCTCAGCCTCCAGCTCCCAGTAGTGAGTCCCAGAGGAGAAGGTCTGGACAGTGAGTATCTGAGGCCAGTGGTCGAAGCGTTGGGGGTGAGCAGCGCGGGGCAGGCGGTTTTTGACCCGTGTCACTGAGCGAAGGTCTTCAGTGATGCTCAGGAGAGGATGGGCAGTGTTGGTGTCCAGAGTCAAGGGACTGGTTACTGCACCAGAGGAAAATAACATCATATTTAGAGTACAGATGATGTGAGGTGGACATGTGTCGCTCCTCAGCTATACTCACAGAGCTCCCTCTTGAGTTCACTGAGGCAGCGGAGGGTGGAGGTGATGAATTCCCGGTACTTGAGCTCGATTTCTTCCAGGATGTTCTTCCTGTCCAGGCTGACAGCATCAGGGACGAAGAGAGGGCTGTTCAGGTCAGCGAGTAACCTACAAGTGAAGAACACAACATGCATACGTACAAACTCATTTTTACGGGAAGGAGGATGTATAGATTCGTAAAGATTGTGCCAATAAAGAAATCTGCTTATCGCCTGCATTTTCTACCACAGCACATCATACATTAAAAGGACGTTAAGAAAATCACTAATTCGCGGACTTACTTTGTCTCATCTGTTTGAAAGAACTGAGGACAGAAGAGTTGAGAAAAACGTGACAAATGAAACTGTAGTGATTTGCAGAAAGAATAATAAGCTGGATAAGAAACAAGCATAAGGTTAAACCCCATCAATAACCCAGTCACTGGCTCTGTACAGGTGTTTGGGTAGATACTCTTTCAATGATTCGGTAAGTTCTTGGGTTCTTTAAAGCACTAAAAGGCTCAGTTAAATTGCTTAATGTGAATTTTGGTGTATTTCAGAAGTTGAGTTTGGTCAGCTCTTCGTCCAGGGAGGCGATAGTATGTGAAAAAAGGACCCTGAAGTGTTCGTATCTGTGTTACATGAAGCTACACTCTTAGAAATAAGGGTTCCAAAAGGGTCCTTCTACAAGGGCTGAGGTTCTACCTGGAACCATTTGCTTCTGAAAGGGTTTTTCAAGGGTTCTTGGTGACACTAATGGTTCCAGTAAGAACCATTTTGATCCAGAGAACCCTTTAAAACCCCCTTCCCATATAAAGGATTTTAAAAGGGTTCTTGGTGGAACCTGAGGCCAAAAAGGGCTCTCCTATGAGGACAAGCCAAAGAACCTTATATGGTTCTACTTTACTTTCTACTAGCACTTTTATTTCTAAGAGTGTAAACAGAACAGAAGAGGAGGGAAGTCAAAAATACAAACCCCATTTCCAGAAAAATAAGGATGCACTAAGCAGGTTCACTAGAAACAGGTGAGAGTTTAAAAACAAAAGCTGTCAAAGGCTTAAAACGTTGCAAGCAACGGTTTAGATTACAGACAGCACATAATATCGTGAAAACATTCAGTCATTCAGGGAAATCTCAGTGTGTAAAAGCCAAAAGTGGAAACATCAAGGCTTCAGGCGATAAACCGTCTTACTTACTGTTGGTGTATTTCAGAAGTTCACTGATACCAACAATGTAATATGTGTAATGTAGAGGTTTGTGTTTGACACCACGTCTTACCCAGATGAGCAGGAAAGGGTCAGTCTCTGTCAGCAGTGAGGTCAGACAGTGCTGGATGCTCTGCGTCTGGCTCACGTCGTCCCTCGCCTTGGCGCAGTCCCGGCGCACACGCTCAATGACCTGCTGCCTCTCCTTCCTCGTGATCTCCTTCAGTGACACCACAAGCTTCATCGCCTGAACCTGCAGCTCCGAACCCAGTCGATCCACCTGTGCGTTGTCGTTTTCTAGAGAGTCCTGTAATAACCAGTAATGAGGGACCGGTGGTTGGTGCCAGATCACTGATTAAGACATGGATACAGTCAGTGTACCTAGGGCAGTCTGAGGGTGATACGTGGGAAGATTTAAATTGGGGATTTCTTGTGGTGTCATAACCTTGGCAATACAGGGTGTGCAGGGAGAGGCGCAGTTTGTGAACAGGCAAGGCAGGCAACTGCTTGGGGCCCCGAGCCGATAGGGGCCCCCCGACACTCGGAGCCTGAGGGCTGTTTTTACTGAAATGTGCAGTGATCAGCCGCCTCCCTGTCCTCCTTAAACAACAATGGGTGATTTGCAATGACATCTCAGTAGGAAACCTCCCTAAAGGGGCCCCACCTCACGTTAACCTGTGTGAAGTTATCGTTCTGCAAGTTGGAAAATTAAGAGGATTATTTACAGTGTAATGCATATCTTTTTTACTCAGTTTATATATGTTTTTTTTTCAGTTATTTACAGCAATTTATTGTTCTATATATTTAGATTGTTTTATAATGTGGGTTCTTTACAGTGTAATGTGTTTTTTTCTAAGTTTATATCGTTTTTTAAAAGCTAATTACAGTATTTTATTGTTCTTCACAGTTATATTTTCACATACTTTTTAATTACAAGGTTTTTCATTCATTTTGAAAAAAAAAAAAATCATTTTTCGTTGGTGTCAGATTAACATAATGGTGATGAACACTGGTTGGAAGGAAGGGCCCCCTGGGATTTTTTGCTTAGGGCCCCTACAGGCTCTAGAATCCCCTCTGTGTGAAGGACATTTTAGATCGTAATGATGTCACGTTTTCTTTTAAATCACTTTACTCACAGCCATAACGGAGTCGATATTCTCACGCTCCTTGAGGATTCGCTCTCCTTCTTTCAATTTTTCCTCTGCTTTTCTGAGCAGTGTCTGGAGGACGACCTGTGGCATCACAACTTTCAGCATTTCAGCGACTACACACATGCTGCACAAAACATAAAAAAAACACTGTTCCCGCTCACCTTCAGGTCATCCTCCACTTGTCTCAGAGCTTTCACTCTGTGCTGAAGATGGCCTCCCTGCAGCAGACAGTCGCCGCACACATACACCCTCTCATCTGTGCAATAGTAGCGAAACATCTCTGTGTGTGTCGGACACCTTCGAAGGGAAAGGTCCCGGAGTGGTTCCACTAACAGATGGGTGCTGAACGCCGGCCTTTCCACGTGTGGCTGGAGGTGTTCAGCACACAGCGACACCTCACACTTTAGGCAGGTCTTGATGGCCAATGCTGGCTGCTCATTCTGCGTCCCAGAAGGGCAGGAGTCGCACAACACTGCGCTGTTGTTCTCCTCCTGACACTGAGGACAGGCAAAGCGAACTTCACCATCGCCCCGGCTGCTCCAGGCCTCGCGGATGCAGACGGGGCAGAGGCTGTGACCGCAGGGTAGAGGGTGGCGTTGGCCGAAGGTGTCTCGGCACACAGAGCAGGTCATCTCTTGGTCCAGGGAGGCCATAGTATGTGAAAGAAAAGGACCCTGAAGTGTTTGCAGTCAACAGAAGAGGCGAGAAGTCAAAAATGCGAACCCCATTTCCAGAAAAGTTTTCAGGTTGACTAGAAACAGGTGAGAGTTTAAAAAACTGGGTATAAAAGGAGCATCTGTCAAAGGCTTAAAACTTTGCAAGCAACAGTTTAGATTACACCCATTTTGGGTCTTTTACCATCAACAGCACATAATATTGTAAAAACATTCAGGGAAATCTCAGTGTGTAAAACATCAAGGCTTCAGGCGCTAAAGCGTCTCATACCATGATACAAATGGCCATATGGTTTCTGGAGTACTTTGGGAGTACGACACACATAACAGCAAAAAAAAGCAACGTGAAATTCTATTTCTAAACTTGTAAAACTCAGCATCAGTTCCTGATGAAGTTGCACGTTGCAGCTAAATATCGTAAATATCCTTCGCCTCACCAAGTAAGTAAGTAAGTAGACTTTATTTCTACAGCACTTTTCACCGATAAAATCACAAAGTGCTTTCACAATAAGACGAGGGCAATTAAAAGAACACAATGATTAAAATGCGTCACATAAAAACATGCAATTAAAAAGATTAAAACCAAGCCAGCAGACAATTAAAAAAAGTTGTCAGCTGTTTTTGTAAAAGAGTCAACAGAGTCATCAGAGAGACAGAGAGAGCGTTCCACATATGAGGAGTGAGTAGAGTCTGGGGTTAGAAGATCTCACATGTATTGTGATCAGAGGCGGACAGAGTACACAGCTTCATTACTTGAATAAAAGTACAGATACCCCTTGCTAAAGTACAAGTAAAAGTACAGAAGTGCTTGTTGTACTTGAGTATCAAGAGTACAAGAGCGTTACTACTGCCACAATGCTTACATTTACGTACACTGTAAAAAAGAAAACTTCGAAATTTCAAGGCAACTTGCTGCAATCAATTTTTGAGTTTACAGCCCAACACAATATTGCAAGTTTTTTTTAAAGTTCCATCAACTAATATTATTTTGTTAGACACAATTGTAAGTTAGAGTTGTGCCAACTCATAATTCAAAATGTTATTTTTTATTTTTACATTATCTGAACACAAACTATTGAAAAGAGAATTTTGATTTGGCACAACTCCAACTTTGTCTAAGTCAAGTTTGTCTAACAAAAGTACTCCCCAAAAATGATACTCAAATAAAGTACAAATCCCTCAAAAAGTACTGTACTCAAGTAAATGTACTCCGTTACTGTCCGATTCTGGTTGTGGGGGCTTGTCCATGAATTGCTCTAAAAGTCCAAACTAAAATTTCAAAATCAATACAAAACTTGACCAATAGCCAGCATAGAGTAGATAAAATTTGAGTTATGTGGTCCTGTAGCATCAAAAGATGTACAGTTTGTCCATTGTGGTCTACTGTAAAAACAGTAGTTTAACAAGTAGTAAAAAACAACTACTTCTCCAGGTGTTGGACACAGCTCGTATTTAGCTCAGTAATCTCATCTACTCCAAATAAAAACATACCCTTAATGATCTAATGTAAGGTAATACACCAACGCAGCAAGGTCTATAAATGCCATAATGTTGATATTCAACAACCAAATCGACGAGGTAATTTGACTCAAACTAACTGTGTTATCTACTCACAAACAAACAGAAATCAACATTTTCTATAAGGAAAGTACGACGCTGACCTTAAGAGTTAAGGTTTGAGCTGCTGCAGAAGACAGATCAGAAGATCATCCTCGACAGCTTCTTGGCCTAATCTACTCTACAGGTGCTCTGGTTTTACGTCTTCAAGTTCAACACTTACTGTAATTCCTTCACGTCTATCTCTGCTTCAGATTTTAACTTCAGATTTTTAGGAAAACAAGTTGGATTTGTTTACCTGTTGTTGGTACTGAGCTGTTTTGCAGAACGTGGCCACCAATAAGCTTGTTTTGTCAGAATGTTAAACCATGTGGGTTAATCCCTCTTACACACACACACACACACTGCTTTAACCACACACAGATCACATGACACTGAGATGGGAGGGGAGGCATAAATACATGTTTATGTTTATTACATTTAGGTTAAAGTGAAATTAGAGCCAGTTTTAAAGTAAGATTACAATAGAGTTAGGTCAATTATGAAGACATCGTCTTCCACAGGGACATTAACTGACAATAATTATGTGAATGTTATCGTTTTATATTTTGAAGGAAACATTTGTGGTCTTGTCATTTGAACTAATAAGGTCAAACTCGTGGAGCAGACGTGTAATCTTTGTCTTTGAGAGACACCTAGTGGCCTTATTTATCTCAAACATGAGCCCAAGCGTCTGAGAGCCACGGTGTGTAGGAGACGACCAACAGACAAAATCATGGCACTTAAAACGATATCCAAATAATGATCTTCACAGAACAATAAAACAATGGTGGTGTTTTGCCAGCTTCTTTCACAATTCAGCGTCATGAAATAAAATAGTTTAAGTGTCATCACATTTCTACGACAGGAACCAAATGAATAAATGATCCACTGTAACTTTATATTATAGCTGCTGCTCAAGGCTACATATGTTGGCCATTCATTCATTCATTCATTCTTTGTAATTCAGTAATTTGTAATTTATTTGTCTACCAGGGAGCCATGTACATGGACTTAACTAGATTTTTGTATTTTTTTTTTTTTACAAAATCTAACGCAAAAAACGTTTTTCTGGCGTTATCACTGACCATGCCAGGACCACTAGTCCTTATGGGACCAAAACCAGGTCCTGATGAGGCAGAAACTTATTTATGCGTGTGTTTACAAGAAGAAGAATGTATGTATAAAGTATTGTTCGTCCATGCGTGTTGCGATTGTGGAGGACTTTGCAGTAGCGGCCTGTGACTATATGATTATAAATGGCTTTTTCTAAGGCCAAGAAAATCTTACAATAATTATTATACAGCAATTTTACAACACAAGCATCCATTAAATTAGATTTGTGCTAATTTAGCCACAGAAATACTACAAACTGTAACTTTAAATATGGCATGTTTCCTATTTCGTAGGAACAAATGAACAAGTTTTTTTTCCCACCATGTATTTATTATCGATTTTAATGTCTTGCTTTTTATTGCTGTGCCTTCGTGAAGCACTTTTGCTACACAAATAAACTTGCATTGCCTTCTTAGGAACTTTAAGGTTGCAGTTTGACTTATAGATTAGGTTAGATTTGGGTTATCATTAAACACTATCGCTCAATTTCACTAACGCTGGGTGATTTTTACCCGGCGATAATAAATACACCCAATAAAAAGTATACTTGTCATCAAAATATATCAAAACATGACAATACATGACACATTTGAGTAGTTTTTCTTTTAGTTTTTTTTTAAAACTCTGTCATGTCTAACAGAATGAGAGAAAAGCATCATGAGGGGACCATATAAAAATGCTCCAAAATTACTGGAAACAAAACATTGGGAACAAAACATTTCTGGTTTTCAAAACTTGGTTTTCATGAAAATCACATGCATTTATTTGCTTGGGTGAAAAACCACCCGGCAATGGTGTTCTAGGGTTAAGAATACAACTTTGTTTAGGTTGTGCAACTGAGTGGAAGTCAATGCAGTGTCCTAAGTAGTCCAGCTGCACAAACCTGTGTGTGTTTGTGTGTGAGATGCACACTGAGAGTTAATGTGGAGGTAACTGTGGTCACTGTTTCCCAGAGGACCGTCTGGCTGCGTGGGTCATTAATTATAAGAGACAGACAGACAGACAGACGGACAGACAGACAGACAGACAGACAGTGCCGCAGAGAGAGCGCAGACAGGCCGGACAGGAGCAGGAACAAGGCCCTACAAATACAAAGAGGAAGAGCATCACGCATGGCAAAGAAAAAACAATCCTCCCCCACAGCGACCAGATATCTGCACCGCCCCTGTTTCTACTGCTGCCACTGGACTACATGAGTAAATACATTCATCCATTACCACCAAAAAAAACCAAAAAAAAAACACAAAACCCTGTGTCATTAGGGAAAGACACGCGTTTTGCAACGGAGATAAATAATTGAAAAAAATGCGGCTGTCCGACTGCGCATCCCTGGGAGTCAGTAGGGAAATGCTGCGCCAGTGTCCCGACTGAGAGACGGAGCAGATCTGAGCCAGCACGAGCTCCTCAGCTTTCCTCCCCCTCCTCCTCTTTACACAATAATCTGTGGCTGCCAGAAAAATAGATATATCATCGTCTCAATCATGGTAAGTTCTTCTTGTCTTTTATTTCAACGCTTCGTGTCGGCGACGAGCGGCCTGCGGAGGAAATGCACATCCGGGACTGTAGCTTTCTTTCTTTTTTTTGTGTGGAAGAGTCATAATATTTTATGAATCATAACTTGTTATGATGTGGGAGCGCGCGTGGCGTGCAACAGGTCGCCGTACAGTAGCGGGGACGCGCATCCCACAGCCGTATTTTTTTGCGCCTGTTTCCAAACAGTGTTGGAGCAAACGTGCGGTCGTTGTTCACGCTTTCATTCTGACAAGATGGCACGAAAAAAAAAAATCCAATGCGTTGTTGGCACAATGGAGTTTACAAAGCGATCATATTCTGCTCTGTTACTGTTTGAAAACTATTCGACTTCTCACTTCTGTTGTTTTTCGTGGCCAAAGACGATGATGATTACGCAACGACGCGTATGTTTATAGCCTCTTTTTTTTTTTTTTGCCTTTTTTTTTAAATTTATGACCCTTTGTTATTTATTCTGGAAATGACTGATTGGTTTGCGTGGACACATGCAGGAGTCTTTCATCACAAGTTAAACTCAACGACAAAAAATCACACCATTTCAGACTGTGCAACAAAGGAAGGTCTGTTTTTAAATCATTTACACCCAAAATCATTACCTGCAGGTTTCACGTCTGCATTGTGTTGTCAGACATGTGCATCAAGGCTCAGGTGCATGTTAATATTCTGTTCAAGCCCCACAGAGACAGAGGGAGGTGGAGGGGTGTTGATGAAGAGGGTGTCACAAGGCCCAGGGTGAAAAATTATTTCTCTCCTCTCTCTGCATCTTTCTTTCTTTTTACTACCTCTCCCTCTCTCTCTCTGTCTCTCCACGTGGTATAAGCGGTGGGGAAGAGGGTGAAAGAGGGAGCATTGTGCCTCCAGTCAGTGGCCTTATGTGTTGGAGAGGCTCTGAGAGGGTGATGTTCACTCAGCTGTGCTCCCTCAACGCCATTGTTGCACATTCCGCCCCATTTCGACCTGCTCTGTTTACTGAGCTCACACACAGAAGCCTGTTTCACACACACACACACACACACACACACACACACACACACACACACACACACACACACACACACACACACACACACACACACACACACACACACACAGAGAGAGACAGAAAGGTTCACGCAGCTATCCTTTTAAGGACTCTCGTTGACTTCCATTCATTTGGACGGCCTAAACAAACCCTTATCTCCAACCTTAGCCACAGTCGGGCAGTGCCTCACCCTAACCTTAACCAAACGACACCTCAAACCTCAGCCTTAAACTCTAATCCGGTTCCTCAGAAAATGAGAACCAGTTTTTAGTTTCCGTGAGGGTGAGTGGTCCTGACGAGGTCAGTGTTTAAACACACACACTTACACCTTAAATACATTTGAGATGATTGACTCTTGTGCATCGATTAATCAATGATATTGGTTGACAAATCGATGAATTAACTTATGCTGTCCTCAAATGTCACGTTTCATCCACAAACTAAGGATTTTCTGTGTGTTTAAATATTCACAAAATTAAAGGTGCATTATGTAATAAATTTAAAGGTGCCATGTGTAAGAATGTGGCCAAAAACAGTTACTACATTCAAATTAAAAAATACCAAGGTCTTTTAGTTTTGGTTTTCTGACGTAACTGGCAACCCGTGGTTGCTCGGCAGCCGAGGCTCTACTAACTGCAATGATTGGTAGACGGCGGTAGGTGGCGCCACATGCCAAAACATGATTTCAAAACATAAAGATGATTTGCAGTCTGCAAAATATTTATTTTTGATGCAAATATTCTGTCTGTACTGTTGTTGTTGGTGAGTTCAGTTTGTTATATGAACATTATTCCTGAGTCTCTGTGACATATTAGGAGGATTTTATGGCCAGTTGTTTTAGATTTATTACATAATGCACCTTTAAAGCAACTCTTTTGCAGACTGCAAATCATGTTTATGTTTTGAAATCATGTTTTGGCATGTGGCGCCACCTACCGCTGTCTACCAATCATTGCAGTCAGTAGAGTCTCAGCTGCAGAGCAACCACGGGTTGCCAGTTACGTCAGAAAACGAAACCTAAATTACCTCTGAATTTGAATGTAGTAACTGTTTTTGGCCACATTCTTACATATGGCACCTTTAACTAAAAATAATGATTATCAAAAGAGTTTCCGATTAATCTTGTAAATGATGAAATTAAATGATTATTTGTTTTGCGGTGCTGGTGCGTCGTCCCCACGCCGATGTGCACAGACACCAGTGAGGTTTAGATTTTACAGATTCATGTAACGACCAGACAGTCGCTGTGATGAACTTGAATGTCAGTGTTTGAGGGTTTACTGAAGAGAGGCAGTGGACCCTTTGCTCAAAAGAAGGGGTGTTCACTCACCATTTGAATGCAAAGTAGTGGATGAACAAGTGAGCTGTGTGCGTATGTGTGTGTGTGTGTGTGTGTGTGTGTAAAGGGGAGAGAGAAGGAGGGCCAACGGTGAGTTTGGGGGGAAAAAAGGAAACTTGCTGAAAGTGTCACACATGCCTCTCTGGTACTGTAGTTGTGTTTTCCTTTTCTCTGCCTCTGCACCACCATGCCACCAACATGGACCTGTTTTCCCGAGACTAACCTTACACCCGGAGCATCCAGTTTTCACATTTCTGGGGATGATACTCATAGTTTTTCTTCATTTTTTTTGTTTCTCCTTTTGAAATAATTGAGATACCAACTTTTTTCAGTGTGCAGGGAGACAGAATAAAAGTTGCGTGTTGGCCAATGCGTCCCTGCGTCGGTCCCATCCTGCAGAAGTATGTCCCGTCGGAAACAGAAACGACCCCAGCAGCTTATGAGCCTGACCCTCGGTGCCTGTGGGATACTTGAGCATGGTGAGAAATAGAATACGTATCAAAAGAATACTGGTTATTCAGTAGGATGGGTCTTAGAATGGATGCAGAAGTTACATTTTCATATGTGTTCATTTGCACTCCATTGTAAATGTTGACAGATTTGTTCAACACCACATGGGAAATAGCAGTTAAGAATTTTTTAAGGTGATTTTAACTCAAGGAGTTGCTATAAAAGCTACTGTAGTGAGAATTTAACTCTATTTATCTATATTTATAGAGAGATATTTATTACTTACAAGCTCTCACCTTCTCATCTTTAATTTCTTCTCTGTGGTTGCAGCTTTGCCCCGAAAAAACAGTGTGTTTTCTCCTCTTTCAAGAAAATAGACCACCAGATTATGAGGATATGCAGTAAATCTGTGGAAAAACAGTATAAACGTACAGTACATTGAAACATTATTTTTCTAGAAGCATATGGATGAGTAAGAGAAACTCTGAGGCACTGAACAAGGTGTTCTTACCGCAATAGCATTAGACCCCATTGTCCCCTTTCTGCTTTGTTGCTGCTAACTGAAGCATGAACATACCCAAGAAGAAGTGCGTATGTGACTGTGTGTGTGTGTGTGTGTGTGTGTGTGTGTGTTCATGTCCGTCCATTCACTCCAGTTACAGGAATAGGGCCCGCACTGTGCCGTAAAACTGTAGTTCTCAAGTAAACAGCAGTAAGCTTTGAGTGTGCATGAGCAACCATGTGCTCAGTGAGTGTTTGCATTTGTTGTTTTTTTGTGGCTACGTCTTGTGAACTGACAGGTACACCATCTGCATTTCCTGAATCTAGGTGATCAGTCTGTGAGTCATCGTGTCTGTCTGCGGGGGGATGTTTGTTTTCTTTGCGAAACACTTCTCTTCCTCCGCTTGGCCCTGAACCATATCAGGAATGTGACCCCAGTCTGAGTAAGGGCTGTGTCTGCCAGCCAATCATCGGACATCTAGTACAGTGTCCGGCACTCAATTAGGACCCTGGGTTAAGCCCCCGTTGCGTTATTAGGGGATGGGTTCTTAAGCGTTAAGGAGATGAAAGAAAGATATGGATTGAATAGAGGGAGACAGAGAGAGGGAGGTGATGAAAGAGTGTCTGGATGTGGCCTCACTTTTATTAGGGTTGGGGGGGGGGGGGTGAAGTCCATTGTCTTGTGCATGTTGCCCTGGAAACAAGGTAGGCTCCTTTGTGGTTAAGCAGTGTAGTTTTGCAGACCAGTGGAATCTCTGTGTGTGTGTGTGTGTGTGTGTGTGTCTGTTGTGACAGCGGTGAGGAGGCTGCAGTTGAAAAAGACTGAGAAAATAACGTAGTGGTGGAAAGTCAACCCATAGGTTAAAAGTCACCTCTCGGATTCTTAAATGCCTTTATTGCCTTGACAACCACTGTAACTAAATAATGTACTTTACTTCTCACTGTCAGCTTGTAATTATCAAGTGAAATGTTGGTTTTTACTTAATTTGACAAAGAAACCATCTCACTTTGTAGAAATCCTTCTTTTTTTTTGTCAACATACATGATGGTGAATTTGCATTGACATCTTCTCCTTTCAATTTCCCTAGATGACTACTTGGCAGTGAAGTCGCAGTCCTTTCCATTTAGACCGGATTCTCCCTTGTGCTCTTCATCTACTTCTCCCCGAAACTCCCAGCTGCTCTTTACTCTCCATTCATCTTTCAAAGGGACTCAGACCCCATGTCTTCCCACTGTGGGCCCACTGTTATCTAGTGCACTGAGCCCAACCTTTCAGCACATCCCCAACGACCCACAGCCATCACTCTCCCCTGACTTTGCTAACCCCTCTCTCTCTTCCCAAGTTCAAAATCCATCTCTGCTCAAACTGACAGATTGCAGTCCCACGTCCTCTGCAAGCTCCCTCACTCGCACTGCCCTACGTGCACACATGGCTTCTCCCAAGTTGGGGCTGTCAGCCACCACCACCACCTCGTCTTCCTCCTCCTCATCATCTGCCTCTCTATGTCCTCCACCACACCCTGGAAGCCCTAGCCGTGTACCTGATGGCCCCCCAAGTCCTGTTACTCCCACTCCTAGTCCAGGGGTGACATCTGCATCTAATGCACCATCTAAGGCCCAGATAAGCATAGCCCTGATCTTGGAGGAACTCAGAGTGTTGCAACAAAGACAGATTCATCAGATGCAAATAACAGAGGAGATCTGTAGACAGGTGCTACGCCTTGGTGGTGCTTCCTACAGTATAGACGCCCCCTCACAACATCATCTCCCACCCTGGCCTCAGCTCTGCTTAGAAGGTGGCAAAAGGGCAACCAGCCCAACTACCCAGCCAGCTCCACCACAGTCCTCTGCTTCTGTTGCTCCTCTCCTGGCATGTTTCTCCTCCCTTCTTCCCTCTCAGGCACCCAACAAACCCACAAAACCAAGCTGTTCCTCATCTCAAATCCTGCAGCCACACAAACCCCAGGTAGAAGGAACAGGAGAGTCTTCGGGAAATCATAGTTACCAGGAGATGAGCTCTCAATCTTCAGCTCCCTCAACTACTTCTGCTACAATGGCTTCCTCAAATTATCCATTAGCTCTGTCTTTAGCTCTTCCCAATCGCTATCTTCATGAGAAATCTACAAATACCACTTCAATGAGTGGGCACAGTGGCCTGTCCTTTCTTAACTCGTCCCTACCCACGTCAGTATCCATTGTCCCAAACTCTCAAAATGCTCTTCAGTCCATCGCTGGAGGAGGAGACCCATCCTCTGGCCGCCTCCAGCATGGTTGCCGCTTTTGTGGAAAAATGTTAAGCAGTGATTCTGCCCTGCAGATACATCTACGCTCACACACGGGGGAACGACCCTATCAGTGCCCAGTGTGCCTCAGTCGCTTCACCACACGGGGCAACCTCAAAGTACACTTCCTTCGCCATCGAGAGCAAAATCCAGAGCTCTCACTTTCACTCCTACCTCCTTCTTTGTTTGGGGTAGCATTTGGAGCCACTGGGGGATCAGATATGGGACAGACCATGAGCAGTGGTAGCAGCAGTAGTGCAGTTAATATGATGCAGAAGAAGCGGAAAAACAGGTCTGAAGATGAAACGTGTGGCGATAATTTGGAGGTCAGTGGTACCAGTTCTAGCTTTTCTCTGGGAGCCTCAGGAGGATCTACTCCTTCCACCCTACCCCTGCCCCCTACTGTGGACCTGGCATTGATTTCCCACTCTCTCCTGCAGTTGAATCGGGCAGCAGCTGTAGCAGCCGCAGCCTCTATAGCTTCTGGTTCCTCACACTCACCATGCACCTCATCAGCCTCCATTTCTTCACTGGCTAGCTCCCTTCTCTCGAACCCTTCTCTGTCTTCGTCTTCCACCATCACAGGGTTGCTCAAGGGTGCTAAGCAGCAACATTTTGATGAGAACACTCCCCCTCATACTCCAATGCTTTCTCCTGCAGCCTACTCTCAGCTAGCCCATCTGCCTAAGCTTCTTTTTCCATCTGCCTCCTCTTCTTGCTCCACCTCTGTTGCACACTCATCTCTCAGCAACAGTCAAGCTTTGTCCTTGCTACGCACACCACTACCCTCCACTCCAAGCTCTCTCCAACTCGCTTCTTCCAGCCAGTCATTCCCATTCTCTACCTTTCCCAAAGGTCCAGGTCCACCTTCCACAACTTTGTCCTCCCTGCCTTCCTCCATGTCCTCCTCTACTCCTACATCTGAAACCTCCAAGCTGCAGAGGCTTGTGGAGAAGCTAGAGAAGGCTCCTCCCCATTCCTCTTCTTCATGGACATCATCCTCTACTTCTGCATCAATGCTAGAGATGTTATCCAACAGTATCAATGCCTCAAGTTCAGCCACCAGTCGTTACGGAAATGCCAGCACTTCCACCACATATGTCATGGCATCTCCACCGTCTTCCACCCTTGTCACCACTTCTGTTTCAAACCTCAGCCATGAGATGGTTGCTGCACTAGGCATACATACCAGGGGAGCCAGTGCCATGGTGGGTGGCATGCTACCATCCCTAAACACCACTGGTCCAGCTGCTAACCTGACAAACAATCAGTGTGGGGTTTGCCTACGGGTGTTGAGCTGTCCCACAGCACTGCGTTTGCACCAGGCCACACACCTTGGAGAACGGCCTTTTCCATGTAAGATATGTGGGCGATCGTTCTCTACTAAAGGTAGCCTGCGGTCACATTTGGCAACGCATCATGCTCGACCATCTAATGCACGTATCCAAAACTCTTGCCCACTGTGCCAGCGCAAGTTCACGAATGCCCTCGTGCTCCAGCACCACATCCGTATGCACCTTGGTGGACAGTTGCCTCCAGATGGCACAGAAGATTCTGCACAAGAGATGCCAGCTGAATCTAATGCCAAACCAAACTCTCAGTCCCAGTCGACTGACCCAAATACTGCCTCGAGTAAAACACCTCCGCTAACCAGTCACTCTAAGAGCCCAGCCCCAAGTTCACAATTTGAAGTTCCAGCAATTGGCTCAGGCAGCATGAAATCTGTTGATTTTACCCAAAAAAATCCAACCAAGTCTGCCTCCTGCAGCCCAGACCTCGTTCCGCCAGCTGACCTTAGCCCTGACCCTTTCATAAATCCCACCACACAAACTTTACCACCAGGCAGTGCAGACCCCCCAGTTCTTTGTGTCAGTGCCCCCTTGTCAGCCTCTGAACAGACAGATCAAGGGTCCCCTGTTAGCAAAGACAACCAAGTTGAGCAAGTCACTGATGATCTTCCTAAATCTGCTCTGTCACCAATTTCATCCACTGCTACCAAAACCTCAGTAAAAGCTAAAACTATAGCACTGGACTGTGAAGACGATGAAGCATCTACTTCAGTTGATGTTTTTCCTGGCTCCAGCTCAAATTTAGACAACTTACAAGATGCACCTTCCCATGGTGCCCCCTTAGCTTTCACCTGTAACAGTACCTCCTCTAACTCCACCCTGAGTCAAGATGTTCTGAATGTAAATACAACAAAAACCCTGGAATCGGACTCAGTTTCCCAAAGGCCCCAATCACCAGAGCACATGGAAGAAGACAAAGGTCATTCTCCTCCACCTACAACACCAAAGCAAGAAGAAGCGACTGTGCCTGATGAGGACCCCGAAACGACACCTGATATGGAGACCGCAGACACTGTTGGTACTGAAGCAAGGGCTGCAACACAGAGAGCTGCCACTTTTGTAAGGGAGACTCGCCAGAGCTTTCATTTTGGGTCATATCGGAGGGAAGACAGGGCAGAAAGTGTTAAGATTACTGGATTAGCTTCAAGTGAATCTTTGGATGCTTCTGTCCCCATCAGCCTTGCCCCTACCCTGCCATCTCCGATATCTCGTCCGGAGAAAAAGACCTATTGCTGTGCTGAGTGTGGGAAGGAGTATGCCAGTCGCAGTGGACTTAAGGTGAGGAATACTGTGATGTGATGACATGTATGTACAGAACTTTAAAGCATAACATTGAGTATTTTCAACTTGCAACCCGGAGAAATGCTGACATGTATGTTAATGTACCACATAAAGAAAATAAACCCTGTCCAACACTTAATAATAAGTATAATGATAACACATACCGTTTTCCCCTCTCAGGGGCACATGAAGCACCACGGCGTCGTAAACAAAACATCTCGTCCACCAGCCCGGAGTAGTCGTTCCTCCGCTGACCATCTTCCTTCTTCCACATCTATGGCGTCCCTGAACATTCCGGCCACCAGGAGCTCAGCGGGCTTCTGGAACCAGTACCAAGCCTTCCTCAACACCAGTAAAGAGTCGGGCGATGACCCGGCTGCTGCACTGCAAGGAGAAGATGAGTCGGTAGAGTCAGCAAGTTCACCCATTCAATCTCAGATTGATCCAAGAATGTGCGAAGAAGGTGCAGATGACTCTAGTGAAGAGTTATAGTTGGAGTCACCGTGATTGGCTGGATAACGTTTTAGTGTTTTCAATCAATGTTTACGTTTTGGTGAAACTGTATGGACTTTTACGTAGTACTGCTTCCTTAACACATTTCAAGTAGCCTGTCTGTTTGATAGTCAGAGTAATATGTTTCTATGTGAAAAGTTGTGAGCCAGTCAGCTTGGTCTTGTGTTTTAAAAAGAAACGGCTATAGTACAAATAATGATTAAAAAAAATATATATTCAAGTAACGATGCGAGTCCGTTGCTGGATTTAAAAAAAAAAAAAAGATACCTTTTGTCTGGCTCAGTGGTTCTCAAACTAGAAGACTGAGGTGGATGAGCAGGGGGAAGGGAAACTGAGTTAGATTTGATTTGTGTTGGAGAAAATATAAGTTTGCTGATGCTCTTGTGTTTATTTTTATCAACATTTAAATAACTAAAATTCAACTTTGATCCTTTATATTAGTTCTATTTCCCTTTTGGTCTTAATGATTCATAAAAAATGTAGAGTGGGAGGCGTGAGCTTGTTTTGCCTTCTGAACGGTTTGAGAATCACTAGTTTGGCTGTAGTTCATAACAGTTTGAAGCACATTCTAACATTAAAAAAAAAAAAAAAATCTATGTTTGGATATGAAGACAGAGTAACCCTGTTGTATCAGTGTCTATTACCAGACTTTGGTATCTGTTTGAAGTTACCACGGGCCCAAATGTTTCATCATCTTAACAGTTCTGATACTTATTAGTGAGTCACCAAAAATGTACTCATGGAATATGTTTCTTTCAGTTTGTGTCCTTATGTAAACTGGTTGGTACTCGTTGTGTTGTGCCACTGACATGATCTAATTCATTTGGCACCAAAGGAGGCTTAAGCTAACCAAAAGAACAAATGTGTACCTAGGTTGATTTCATATCTTAGAATATTTCCTTCACTTATAGGGAACTGGTGTAAATGTGAAAATTCGATAAGCAAAAAAAAAAAAAAAAAACATGCTTTGTAAATGACAACATGGTCACCAATATGAATGTTTTTGTGTGGGGTTACTATAAGTATTTTAACCCCATCCTATGAGTCCGATAAAGTACTTGCTCTTTGTGTCTTTGTGGTTTACTTTTCACTGTATCATCTCGTCGAAACCAGAAGCACAGCCGCAGTGTTAGTGAAACCCAGCGAGAACATTGACCTTCAGCTTTGTGAATATTATGATTGTCGTTTGGTCCAAATGTATTATCTGTAACACGTCTTTCATTTACTAAAGTTACTAAAACGTTATGTTACTATATACAGTATATCAAAAGTCTGTCTGTTTGTTGTAAACTGTTCATTCAGTATCTCCATATTAAAAGCAAATTTGGGAAAAAAAAGTTTCTAGTCTCAAAGTATTTTGTAACTAGCTTATAATTTTTCTACAAACAATAGCATGCATCAAATGTTTGTTTCTAGTAAGAATAAAGAAATACAAATATGTAAGTTATTATTTCTTACTGCTAAAATTAGGATATGAACGGAGCCCCGGACATGACATGATCAAAAAAAAAAATTATTTTATGGCCACAAAATACTATTTAGGAATGATATTATTATTACTTCATTCACACATTATACCTACTTCATAGCCACAAAATATTATTTAGTGTGTGCACATACTTATTTACTAATTTATTTTTGTAATTATTTACTAGTTGTGGCCACAATTTTTATTATTTTTTGTCCGGGGCTCCGTAGCTACGGGTATGGATGTGTATGGGTAATGTTTTCAAGTTTTTAAAACACGGGAGGATAGCCATTGCTGTTAATTCTCATAGGTCAGAAATTTAGACCAGTAATTTAACATATTTAACTTGAATATTTAACCGTTTTCTTTTCTCATTGTAATATTATGGAAAGTGTTTAAAAACCACTGTAAAGGCAATGGTTGAGTTGAGTTGATGCACACTTGCATTATTACAAATAGTTGGATGTGTTGTTGCCTCATTTGCATCTATAGCTATAAGAGATGTTTTTTAAAGGTGCAGTATGTAGGATTTAGCAACAACTAATAGTGAAGTTGGATTTCAATTTAATATCTCTCAACACATCTATATCTAATAACAATATATATATATTGTTATTGCTATATATTGAGTGTTATTATATCTAATAACGCTCGAGGTATATTTTATTCTGTAACATGGCAGTCTCTGTAGAGATCCTAAAATAAAGGGCTCATTCCGTGTTCATGAAAATTAAACGTAGTGCATGGTGATTGTAGCTCAGTGGACCTAGGAGGTTGTGGGTTTGATTCCTGGCTCTACATGCTGTGTGAATGGGTATGAAAGAATGCCAAAACTGTAGTGTAAAGTTTAAAATGTAAATACAGACATATTTCAGTATAATTATCTTATTTCCCCATTCACCTTCACCTCACATACTGGACCTTTAAATTGATATTCAATGTGTGCGTTAGAGGGCGCAATTTCTCACTTTTCCCCCAATCCAAACTCTTCTGCTAAATGTCCACAGATTTGAAATATTCCTATAGAAACACACACACACATCATCTGAGCAGTGTGCTTTGTTAAAGAAGTGTCTGTCCATCCAAACAACAGTTTCATGCATGTTAGAGCGCACTAATGGATGAAGTCATTGCCTGAGGGCACGGGGGTGGCTGTGCCCAGTCTAATGCCAAGGTCACCAAGTTGTTTCCAGCGCCCCCGTGTCAGAGGGGGCGGGCTGATTTAAAAGTGGGAGGTTTACAAACCCTCTGCTTTCCAGCTAAAGGTCTCCGGGGAGAATCGAAGTTACCACGTCTGCAGCTGGGAGAGAGGGCGAAGAGGAGAGGAGATTAAAGTAAGACGACTGTGTCTGGAGGAGGAGAAGAAGAAAACAGAGGACAGCGAGCGCGTAAAAAGGTTGCCTCGCGGAAAAACAAAGTCGGACGCAACATCTGGAGCAGAGCGCGAGCCGAGTTGGGACGCAAATTACGCACAGCCCTGCAGCCCCCAGCGCCCTCCTGTTCCTGCTTCCTGCTTCCACCAGCGTCCGATCATCTGCGTAAAACTCTCCAAACCTCGAGAAGAATGTACAGACTGGGCAGATAACTCCCGTGGTTTCAGTAACACACCTCGCTTCTGGTTCTGGCTCCCTTTTGCGCCCAGACATTCGTTTATGGGATAAGTTTTCAAACATGATGTTTTGACAAGTAGAAGGAGGAGGTTGCGCGAAGTGGTAGAGGGAGATCTGTCAGATTTTTATTTTATTTATCGTCTTCTTATTTTTTATTTTTATTATTCTCTCTGATTTTGGAGAGTTGAGTGATGGCACTCGAGCTGAAGTCGCTCGTCTTTCTGCTGCTGCTGGCGGTGGTGTGGGAGCGGAGCGCACAAGGAGCGACAGAGCGACAAGTCAATCCAGAGGTAAATTCAAAATTCACAAAACAATAACTCATGATCAAAGGTAACCAAATAAACCCTGATGAGAGCCTACAATGACATTATAAGAAATTAAAAAAAAAAAAAACAGATCAAAGCTACATAAACAAATCCAGAGTGATAACTAAATCCAGACTAATGAAATCCAGATTGTTATGGAGCTGGCAAATCCAAAACAGATGATCCAAATCCAGATAAAGAAAACTTAAGGATGGAGCTCAACATGAAAGAAAGATAGCATGGAGTTCAAGGAGTACTGGAAAGTTTCAATTTAAGACAAATCCCCTGAATTCCCTTTATAAATTAAAAAATACACATATGTGTACTTCCATGACTCTGCTGCTGATGATATTGAAGTTTATTGCTACAGTAAAACCACAAGTTAAATCCCTTCATCCATTAATTAATTCCTTGACTTTTCTGGTGCCTTCTAGTTGCCTCAGGAGTTTGGGAATGGCTTTGACCCTGGGTTAGAGGAAGCAGCCTGTAATGATGATAGCGCTCGTGAAAACACTGAGAAACGCTGAGAGGACAGAAAGCAGGCGAGCAGGAGCAAAAGCACAAAGACATTAAAACGGGCAAGAAACGCAGAGCATTGTATTGTGGTCGAGGCAGAGACAGAGGCATTTTTTTGGTGGGAATGGAAATGGGGAGGGGGGAGTTTGGGAGAGATGTGGGTGCAGATTCGTCCACAGGGACGGGGAGATGTACAGTAATTGTTGACATCTGTCCTGAGTTATTGGCTCAGTGCACTGGAGTGAGGTGGGTTTGGACAATCTGAGAGGCTCTGCCTCGAGCATCAGTGGAAAAAGGACATTAAAGGATTTCAGTAAAGACAAAAAGTACTTTATAGATCAAGGGAACCAAGCTTTGTTTTCCTCTCATTTACATTGGTTCTTATCTGTACTGTACTTTGATATCATTCCATATAATTCTGTCTTAAGTTACACATACACCTTCAGTACACCTACATATATATGTATTTAAAAATAAATCCATGCGTATATGAGCTGCGAGGCCTAAATGGTTTTATAAGGTTCATGCATTGGCACCAAAACCTCTCCCTAATCACAGAATCATATATCTGTATTCAAAGCTGATTTCCAGCTGTGCCGGTGGAAGAAATCTGAGGTAACTCCACTGACCTACATTAAGACTGTCAACGCACTTTCATACATCGAATGAAAACAAAGGCGTCACCTCAACTTTATAATTCAAAACACACGACTGGAGTTACACAATGAACTGAAACTGCATGATCGTGGACAACAGGCCCGACGTCCTTCAAGAGCCGCTCAGAAATGAGTATTAATCTAAAATCACACATATATTTGTGATTCATCAGTCAGAGAAGCATTCCGTCTACCTCGCCTTCTGGTTAACGGCTAAACCAGAGGTGCATATTTTAGGATTTTGATGCAAGAACCATGAACAATTATAATAATGCAACAGATAGTATAATCCTCATTTTGTGGGTAACTTGGAAGAAATGACAAACGGAATTCAGATTATAACAAAGTTAAATACTACTCAACTTCTCGTCTCTGCTGGAAAAATTAATCGAGAGGAGCCTGAATGCTGATGCAGCAACACAGTATAAAGTCCTCTAATGCATTTGTTAGTTTTGATGTCAACAACAGCAGCTGGAAAAGCAGAATGAAAACGGTGGTCACGACAATTAGGTTTTTATAATGGTCATCAACTATGAACACAAACAAGGGATGATGAGTTATTGTTTTACAAGTTTTTTTATGACTTGGAAGAGTCTTTTTTTATTATTTAGAGTTAAATATAGTTAAGTTTCTGAATTAAAAATGTCAATTTTAACTCAGAAAAATCAGCGTTTCATGAGCAGGTAACACAACAAACAAACCAAATTACCAGTGTTTCTGTGGAGCTTGGTTTGAAGTTCCCAGTATATATAAATATATAAAAAACACATGACAGGCAGTAGTTTTATATTTATGTATATATATATACTGCCTGTCATGTGTTTTTTGTTGCGTCATCATATTTTGCCTCCACAAACCCACAACCCACCAGCGTCTCAGCTCATTTCAGAGAAGTGAGCAACATATTTGTGCTATCACGTCCAATGTTAAAGTGAGGGCGGTTTGCGCGTCGGTCAGTGGGTCTGCGGTCGGGACATTAGCAGTCACTTGTTCGCGAGGACGCAGCAGTCACTTCCTGTGGTCTGTGGGAGAGACAGGAAGTGGGTGTTGTTGTTTTTTTTTTTTTACCACAAAAACACCTTGGTGTGTCAGCAGCCACCTGCCCCCCCCCCCCCCGTGACACATACACACATGTACGTCTAACATATATGATGACCACAGCTGCTTCCTCTCTCACACACACACACACATGGGAGTGGCTATAGGCTGAGGTCATTCACTACAAAGGAAAGATAAGCAGACTTGAAATGAGGACATGAAAGCGAGGCAGGCGAGAACAGTGAAGATGCTGTTGATGTCTATAGAAAGGAAGGCTTTGTGCTGACGGGGGTGATGCAATCTGGAGAAGAAGAAGAAGAAAAAAAAAAAGAGAAAAGTTGGAAAATGAAGCCATTACCAGATGAATAGGTCGGGGAGTAAATCACAGCTGTCACGCTCACATCCTGTAGGAATATAGTGTCGCCTTCTTCCTGCCTGGTTGAACTGGTAACGTTACACCAGTCTCCTCATCCCACAGTCTTACTAGTCATTTTTGAGGAAGGGGGGGAGAAATGAAGGAAGGAAGGAAGGAAGGAAGGAAGGAAGTGTAGTTTTTGAGACAATGCCACATCCTCATGATCATCGGTGGGCGGTGAGAAGATAGGAGGTGTTACAGGAAATAAGATAATGGGCAAAGTCATTACCTAATTTCCTACATGGAGAGAAAAAAAAGAAGCAGGAAAGCGAACAAACGCTAAACTACGGTTCTCTTCTTCACGTTTTAATTCAGATTCAGAGAATTCAGAGCAAATGTATTCGAAATGTGTTTTTCCACTCATGTCAGGGATTATTGTTGCTGGCTGAAAAAGGGGATTATTTTAATAGACAACAGCTGGGGGATTAAACATGCTCGTCTTGTAAAGACTACAGTATCACTCATCTGGGCAGCCAAACTGAAACTTTATTCATAACCTTAACCGGTTAATGCCTTAACCTGACCTTAACTTAATCACAATTCACATCAACTTTTAGCAGAAATGCTGCAGTTTTGCATACTAACTCATCAGGAAAATGCATCCTATAGCCACTTACCCTAACCATGACCATCACAACCTAATGCCTAACCCTAACCCTAAACCCAATTCTAACCCTAAAACCAAGTCTTGACCATCAAAAGGCCCTTTTAAGGAGTCAAAGGACCAACCATGAGGACCAGCCAAAACGTCCTCACTCCCTGTGGTTTATACGTCTTCACAAAGATAGCCATACTAGAACACACACACACACGCGCTGCAGATGTTAGTGAGGTCTTAAATGTCTTTCTGTATCAACAAAGTAAACCTGAGGCCAATGTTTGTACAATGAGAAGGATTTAAAAGAAGAAAAAAAAAGTTTTATAGTGTTAAACTCAATGTATACACATACACTCAAAACCCCCTCACTTACATCATAACAGCACATTAATAAGCTGCTGTAACTGCGCTGTAAGCAATAACTTCATGTGCTCATGAAATTCTGCAGCTCTGAGTGGATGTGTAATGATCAGCTGGTGTGTGTGTGTGTGTGTGTGTGTGTGTGTGTGTGTGTGTGTGTGTGTGTGTGTGTGTGTGTGTGTGTGTGTGTGTGTGTGTGTGTGTGTGTGTGTGTGTGTGTGTGGGGGGGGGGGGGGGGTGTGTGTGTGTGTGTGTGTGTGGGGGGGTGTGTGTGATGTATACCCAGCATGCCTCATCTGGACTCCCATCACTGTTCACTAAAGTTTCTTTCCATTGGCCTTCACCGAATGGAACAACTGACTCGTTTGCTACTCTGAAACACAATCCCTCCTTCTTTCTTTTTTCTTTCTTTCTTTCTTTCTCATCCTATGCAAAGAGAGCACTCTGCCTGCCGACATCCATAGCAACCCACTGTTTGATTCCCGCGGATCTTCCATTAAACGATAAATTCACATCACTGCATGGGAATGAGCTGACCTCGAAAATCCCCGGATCGGACTTCCATAAAGTCTCTTTTTTTCTCTGTGCTTTTCTGAGTCTGTGCAACTTTAACTGAATTAATGAATTTAAAAACGATCCAGTCATACTCCGGCAGCTAATGACACACCTGTTTTACAGATGATGGATGCTGTAACAACAAAAACTACAGGTTACATGGTGCAGGATTGACCTTAAGAACTGCACTGCATTCACTTAGCACCAGATTTACATCCAGTAAACAGGAAGTTTCATCACTGTTAGATACACATTACATGGAAATGAAATCACCGTAATGAACCAGTTAACCAACCAGCATTCCTACTAAGCAGTTAAAGGTCCTGTCCACTTTTTCCACTATACAGTTCGAGCACAGCTTGGCTCGCTTTTCCATCAGGAACAGTACCTGGTTCTTTCTTTGGTACCTGCTCTGGCAAGGTTCCAAATGTGACGTCGACAGACAAACCGGTCAGAGAGTGTCGTCACTGGAAGAGTCGTGAGCGCGACGTCCGACGCAGGAATCAAACCGTAAAACGTCGAACTGTAGATCCGTTTAAAAGACTCTAATGAACTCTAATGATTCTAATGATTCATTTACACCGAAAATGAAAATTGCTGATCACTAGTCTGGGCCATGAATAAAATGGCGTCACGACAGTTGATGGCGACTCCGCCCATGTCGAGGAGGTACAAAACAGACGGACGGTAACAAACAGAAGACTCTCAGGGAACTACGGTGGCCTGTGCATACCAGAAATCATGTCTTTCTCCTTAGTTTGTGGAGTAAAATTCCACTTCACAAGTCGAAACCCATGGTCTCATTTGGGCTGCTGTCGAGACTTATTCTGAGGCTACAAAAAGAAACGTTTCTGTTTTAAAGCAATTGTACACTTATACAATCATACTTAAGGATAGCATATTCAATTTCTACATTCTAAAGGTTACACGCTGGACCTTATTTAAGTTAAAACAGCTAATAATCAAAGGACGAATGGTAAAATAGCTAAATGTGCGGTCACGACTGACCAACATCAGAGGCTCGTTGTGTTGTCATCGACTATGCCACTGTAAATAGTGACCATTTCCTGTCCCTGCATTCACTCAGGCCCATTAGTGTGGTCAAAAATAGTCAAGTTTGATGGTGAATAGAACTTTGTCGAGTCAACAGAGGGACTTGTGAAGGAGGTGTGGGGCCCTGAAGTTAACACAAGTGTTCAGTGTCATTGGACAGCAGCCTTTTGACTGAGCTGAGGCCAAAGTTAGGAAGCGAGTATGCGAAAGAGAAGAATACGGATTCAAGCGACATCCATTTTTTTTCCCTCATAAATGTGTCCAGTTTAACTTTGGGGGAGAGGTAAGCCTCTGTTGAAAAATGATTGCAGGAGCCACAGACTGCAGGAGGCTCATTACGCTCTCTTAATTACAAGCTGTAGTTATAACTCACCTCCGTCCGTGCCTCCTTGCGTGTGCTGTAACAGTGGCCAACAGTGAGTCTTTTTGTGTCCTCTGGAGCTTCACCGGGGTGAGTCAGAACCAGAAAGAGCTCATTCAGGGGTGAAGTCTAAACACCGAGACCTCCGTGTCTCCCTGAGACAGACAGAGGGGGAGAGATTAGACCTTCAAGGGCCAGACTTCATGTGTAGCAATGCTTGAATATAAACCTACAGACCTGAGCACATGGTCATACACTACCGTTCTAGGGTTAACCCTAGAACACTTTCGCTCAAATTCAAAACACCATCACTAACGACGGGTGATTTTTTTTTACTCAAGATAATAAATACACCCAATAAAAAGTACTTGTCATCAAAATATATCAAAACATGACAATACATGACACATTTGAGTAGTGTTCTTTTATTTTAAACTGTGTCATGTCTAACAAAATGAAAGAAAAACATCATGAGGGGACCATATAAAAATGCGCCAAAATTACTGGAAAATTAAGAATTTTGGAACAAAAAATTTATGAAGATGAAAACTTTAATGTATTTGCTATGGTATTCTAGGGTTAACCCTAACCCTAGGGTTAGAAATGTCCTTATTTTTTAAGGAAAATCACTTTTTCTCATTCAAACATATATTCAATTAATCACTTTATACATTGTTAATGTGGTAAACGACTATTCTAGCTGCAAACGTCTGGTTTTTAATGGAATATGTACATAGGTGTATAGAGGCCCATTTCCAGCAACCATCTCTCCAGTGTTCTAATGGTACATTGTGTTTGCTAATCGTGTTAGAAGGATATTGGATGATTAGAAAACCCTTGTGCGATGATGTTAGCACAGCTGAAAACAGTTTTGCTGGTTCTTTGAAGAAAGAAAAATCATTATTTCTAATCTTGTCAATGTCTTGACTGTATTTTCTATTCATTTTGCAACTCTTTTGATGAATAAAAGTGTGACTTCTAATGGAAAACACAACAAAAATTGTATAGGTGACCCCAAACTTGTATGGATCATCTATTCTATGCAGTTGTACAGCAGTGATCAGCAGCAGATATAGGCTGTAGAGCAGTGATCGAGCGGCTGGGTGTGGCTGTTCATAAGTATTTACCCTCAAGTCTCTGGGTTTTCCATAAGCGAGGGATGAGGGAGAAGAGAAAAGGGGAGGAGTGAGGAGACAGAGACGGACGGGGGGGGGGAGTTCGACTTTGAGGTTTGGATGCAACAGGGACAAAATTCCCAGTTAAATTACTGACTGACGCTGCTGCTTGACTGGAGACATTGGCTGAGGTTGCCCAAGGCTTGAGTCTCACCCGAGGACACTCCCTATCTTTCTGTCTTTCCCTCTTCTGTCCTATTCTCCACACACAATCTACGACCTTGGCTTTTCCAGACTAAATGGAGAATAATTATAATATTAGATCACATCAACTCCCACTGTGCAAGGGGAACAAAACCCCGAAAAAAGTCGGTTATTTTATCGCAGGCAGTTTTGATCAGTTAAGCTCATATCCAAACTCTACATTTACATCTACTCACAAAGTGACTGAGTACAGCAGAATATCACAGTGGTCTTGTTTTGTTTTTTTTTTGCTGCGCTCACAATAGTCTCAGTGTTATTTTTTCATCTCCCTGGTTTGAGAGGGAAAGAGTTCAGGAGAAAGAGTGTGGGAGAGGTGCAGAGCAAAGCTGCTGGCTGCCGCCCAAATGTCAAACCAGCACCGCGGTAAAATGGGTTTCCAGGGGAAAGTAAGGTCAATGGCGGCGCAGACAGAGGGATCTGGATCACTGAAGAAACTCAGCGGCCATCACGATGTGTTCTCCAAATAGTTTAACCAAACACTCTCAGCGAGTGTTGTAAAAGAAGTTACAGGTTTGGTAACAACGGCCACCATCTGCACTGAAACTTCAACGGAAAGTTAATTTTTAACTCTTTGAAGGGGGAGTTCCTCGTCCAGTTTCTATGTCTCTGGGGTTTTTTTGTATTGAAACTGCCTTTTTTTTGGAAGCTTGGCACAGTTCTTTCATGTTGACCTCAGCCTCGCTGTAGAGCTGAATGTTAATGGTTAAATAGCTTTTGTGATTAGTCATGATACTGAGACGTGCCAGGTGGCTTCGAGATACCAAAACACAGTACTTTTATTTCGCTGTCAGTGAGGAATGTGTTTTTGCTGTTTGTGTTCATAAAAACATCATTTCCCATAGCCTTGATCACCAAAACAGGTGACATCAGGAGTGTTTATTTGTCCTTTGCTTCTGTCTACAGTCATGGCTGCAGCAGTACGGTTACCTGCCCCCAGGTGACCTGAGGACCCATTCGCTCCGCTCTCCTCAATCCGTCCCCTCAGCCATCGCTGCTATGCAGAGATTCTACGGCCTCACCGTGTCCGGCACGTTTGACGACGACACCATCAAGTAAACGCACATCATCAAACCAACTTTGTTCAGACAAATGGAAAAGCCGCAGTATTTTTTTGCGATCTTGATGTGAACAGAGGGCTTTTTTTCTTTTTTGTCCGTCAGGGCCATGAAGCGGCCGCGCTGTGGAGTTCCCGATAAGTTTGGTGCCGAGCTGAAGAGCAACCTGAGGAGGAAGCGGTACGCCATCCAGGGCCTGAAGTGGAACAAGAAAGACATCACTTTCTCGTAAGTCAACAGGTTTTTAAAAACCGTTGTTAGCTGCTCCAATAGGTCAGGTTTCTGGCTGGGTTTCTGTCTCTTTGCCTATCTGTATCTGTAGCTGCACGACTCCAAAAGTAAAGGGTGGATTTTGACCCAGTGATCTTGATGTGGATCTTCTTCTGAGTGTAATTATCAGAGGGTTGAGTTCTCCAAAGCCACAGTGCAGTTTGGAATGCAGTGACCTCTGATCTGGCTGGTGTTTCCACTGCTGGGCATGTGGTGATATGGTCATAGGATGGTCACAGCTGCAACAGCTGCAGCGCAACGAGTGTGACATCATACCAGTGAAGTGCATAGGGAAGAAGAAGAACGTGACACGCTGATGTTTTTGTTTCCCCCAATCTTTGTAGATGCTCCAAAAACTGGGATGCTAGTTAGACAAAGAAAATGTACCGTTTATGAACATTTCTCGATTTTAACCAATGTTTTACCCAATGAAACAACTGAGCAACTGAAATGTTTCTTTGATGAAGAAGGTGTCACCCTGTCTTTCCGTTTCTCACTCTAGTATACAGAACTACACCCCGAAGGTGGGAGAGTACGAGACCCATGAAGCCATCAGGAAGGCCTTCAAGGTGTGGGAGAGCGTCACTCCTCTGCGCTTCCGGGAAATCCCCTACAGCTACATACGGGACAAAGTGGAGGAGTTTGCCGACATCATGCTCTTCTTCTCCGAGGGTTTCCACGGCGACAGTAGCCCGTTCGATGGCGAGGGCGGCTTCTTGGCGCACGCCTATTTCCCCGGTAACGGCATTGGTGGAGACACCCACTTTGACGCTGCCGAGCCATGGACGATTGGAAACCGGGATCTCTTAGGTGAGCTTGACGATGCTGACTCTGGCAATCTCATAAACAGGTATTCTTTACTACAGAACTGGAGAATTGTTTCCACAAGCAAAAAGGGCGAGCAGGAACAAGCCCGGTCGTGTGTCAGTGCAGTGTTTGAGGGAGTGGATGCCCTCGGGTATGTTGATACCGCTGACAGAGAGAAGTGCCTCTTTCTGGATTTTCTCAGACATAAATCTGTGCAATGTCAGCAACACACCCTCACATGACCTACAGTGAAACGTTATTTTTAAACTACTGCTTTTGAGTCACTTTAAAATGAGGAAATATGAACATCTCCTTCTGTAGCACTCCCACTTCACTCATTTCCCAGAAATAAAATCACATTAAAGCTCACGTGTGTGCCCTATAAGCAACTGGCACAGTTACTTTTGAAGGAAAAACAGTCAACTTCCAATACAATCAGAACTTTATAGCAAGGAAAAGTTATCTGTGTCCCTGTCAGTATCTCACTTCTGCTTCATCTATATGACAAACACTAGGGACACGGAAGTCTAAAGTATGCTTCACTGTTTTAGGCAATGACGTCTTCCTTGTTGCGGTGCATGAGCTGGGCCACGCTCTGGGTCTGGAGCACTCCAACGACCCGTCGGCCATCATGGCTCCCTTCTACCAGTGGATGGACACTGAAACCTTCCAACTGCCCGATGACGACCGCAGAGGCGTACAGCAACTTTATGGTACGCGAGTAACAGAGGGACTGTCCAAGACTCGGTCAGAGAAAACTGGTCACATTTCAGTGTTGAAGAATTTTGGGGTCAAGGTTCGGTCTTCTTAAGAGCTCCCATGCGTCCTTGTTCACACAGGATCTGGATCAGGCCCTCAGCCTCCGCCAGTGTCACCGCGCGTACCTTACAACACCCCGCAGCCCACGTATGCACCGGACAAACCTCGATTTGGCCCCAACATCTGCGACGGACACTTTGACACCATTGGCATCTTTAGAGGAGAGATGTTTATTTTCAAGGTAAGCCGACCCTCACATATTTTGGATTAGATTTAACGGTTTGACTCGTTGGCTCTTTGAAAACCTCTCCTTGTCGTCGTCATCCTCTCAGGATAAGTGGTTCTGGAGAGTCCGGAACAACCACGTGTTGGATGGATACCCCATGCCGATCGGTCACTTCTGGAGGGGGATGCCCACGCATATTAATACTGCTTTTGAAAGGGAAGATGGCAAATTTGCTTTCTTTAAAGGTACGTTTGACTTAATATTTTGGCAATACCCTAAAGGCAAAGAGTGCTAACTACTACACCAACTACATGGCCCAGTCAATCTATCCTCTATCCAATCTATCCATCATATCCACATGTCATTGAATCAGGAGAAAATGGACATTAGATCACATGAAACAGAAATGACTCTATCTACACTCCCGCTCAAACGTTTGGGGTCACGTATACACATTTTTTGGTGTTTTCCATTAAATCTCACACTTTTATTCATCAAAAGAGTTGCAAAATGAATAGAAAATATAATCAAGACATTGCCAAGATTAGATATAATGATTTTTTTTTCATCAAAGAACCAGCAAAACTGATTTCAGCTGTGCTAACATCATTGCACAAGGGTTTTCAAGGGTTTTCTAATCATCCAATAGCCTTCTAATGTGATTAGCAAACACATTGTACCATTAGAACAGTGGAAATGGGCCTCTATACACCTATGTACATATTCCATTAAAAACCAGATGTTTGCAGCTAGAATAGTCGTTTACCACATGAACAATGTATAGAGTGTATATATATGATTCATTTAATGTTATATTCATTGAAAAAAAAGTGCTTTTCCTTCAACAATAAGGACATTTCTAAGTGACCCCAAACTTTTGAACGGTAGTGTATGCATCTACGCTCTACAAAATCTACATTTGGAGAAACATGACCTAGATTAATCGACGCGTATATGTCAGATATGGCATGTTCGTGTTTGCTCTGCCTCATTCCCACTCTGTGTTTCCAGGTGACAGATACTATGTGTTCAGTGAATCTACTCTGGATGATGGTTACCCCAAGAAATTGAACGAAATGGGCACCGGACTTCCCAACGATCGAATAGACGCTGCTCTGTTCTACACTCCCACCGGACAAACCTTCTTCTTCAGAGCAAACAAGTCAGTTTCAGTGTGTGTGTGTGTGTGCGTCATAAGCCATAATAAAACTGTGCTCAAGTTTATAAAGTAGGTGATTCCAAGGAAAATCCATTTGCGTCACCCTCGACCCAAAAAAATATTGTATATCTGAATGTCGGCCATGTGAGGTTTAAACACATGAAGTCAATCTCTAACCCTGAATTACAAACCTGCCTCTCATTTCAACATGAAAACAAACCATGAGGGCACATCAAAGCCAGCTCCCTATACTTACCCCATAGTCACCGTTATATTAAAGGTGGATAATAACGTGGCAGTCAGAGAATATTGCCGTGAAAAATACATAAACAAAGTCTGCATGACATTTTGTTTAAAAAAGCCAGATTGCACACTAAGACCCCATGGTCTCAGTTTCTCTTCAGGCCTATGTGAAGAGTTTACTCCGCTGTTACCACATTTCTGCAGAAACAACAGTGATTTTACGGTCAGCCAAGTGTTTATGTCACAGAAGTACAGCAGGAACACACACACACACACAGTGATTCAGAGCGGGCTTTTCCTGGTCATGGGCCAGTCAAGACTTGAGTCAGCTGAGAAAAGTCAACGTTAGATTGAAATTCAGACAAGTGTTGTAAATCAGATCTCACCTCATCTATGATAATCCCAAATCAAGTATTTAGACTTTGGGGAAACAAGTTTCAACTCCTTTCTAATAAAAGTAAAGTCCCCTCGACTAGGGCTGTAAAGTCAAAGTCGACTGGTTGACTAATCGGTCGACATGCTCTGGCTCGACCAAAATTGTGATTGGTCGACTAAATATTTTTTATTTTTCGTCGATTAGTCGATTTTTGAAATCGAAAAAGTCGAAATTTCAGGGCTTTAGTCGACCAAGAGTTTCTTTGGTTGATTACAGCCCTACCCTCGACTAAGTACAAGTTTCACTTGTGTTAGAACAACCTAACGCTAAAGTCACGTATACAGTCTTTAAGTGAGTCTAGGCCAAGACTTGCGTTAAGTTAAAGAGTTACGTTTTCTGGGTAAGTCAAGTTTCAAGTCCTTTCGAATATAAGTAAAGTCCTCTAGACTAAGTACAAGTTTCACTTGTGTCAGAACAAGCTAACGCTAAAGTCGCATATACAGTCTTTAAGTGAGTCTAGGCCAAGACTTGTGTTAAGTTATACACATCCAAGTTAAAGAGTTAAGTTTTTCTGGGTAAGTCAGGTTTCATGTCTGTCAGAACATGTCTTAAGTTTTTAAAGGGAAAACCCACTTTTCAAGTCTTAAGTAAAAAAAAAAGAGCTTCTAGTGCTTTTGACGTCTCAAGTCTTCTGTAATCATAATCAAAGCTTCAAGTCTTTTTGAGGCTGTGAGTGTAACCATGACCTCTGCTCTCTTCTGTCATTGTTTGTTTAGGTATTACCGCTTCAATGAAGAGTCACGATCTGTTGACGAAGGCTATCCGAAATCTATCAGCGCGTGGCAGGGAGTGCCTGACAACATCAAGGCAGCCTTCATGAGCAAAGATCAAGGTAAGGAGGACGGTTTGACAAATTATTTTAATCAGCTTTGGCCTCTGATCTGCATTCGTGAGGAAAAGCAAGACCAAGTGAACGCAATCATATCTTCTTCTCATCTCCGGTGCGACGCACTTAACGCACATTATTCATCTTCCACGCGTTAGCATCGCTGTGAGCCTTGAATGTTTTGTCCAGAGAAAATTGTGTTCTTGTTCCCCAAAGAACAAAGTTACTTCAGGCCAGGACATTTCATACTTCACGAGAAACTCCCTCATAGGGAATGACAACATTTCAGCATTAACCACGGCCACTTGAGTTGTTGGACGCCACACAAGAAAAAAGGTTCTGCCCAGATGATGATGTGTCAAGAACAAGCTGCAAGAACTCAAAAATAATGACGTCATTTGTTTCATAGCAACTTAAAGGTCCAATGTGTAAAACTTATGACTGTAAATGCCAATTAGTTGTAGTATAAATAACAGCAATCTGGTACCTCGGGTGTGTCGTCATGAAGTCGCTTCGCTGAGGTTTCCACGGGCAGTTCACTAAGCGCTGGGTTTCTTAATCCTGGTCTTTGAGGACTCACTGCCCTGCGTGTTTTAGATGTTTTCCTGCTCCAGCACAGCTCTTTGAAATGGTCAGCTCATCAGCGAGCCCTGCAGAAGCCTGATAACGACGAGCCCTTTATTTGAAACAGGTGTGTGAGAGTGATGGAAAACATCTGAAACATGCAGGGCTGCAAGTCCTCAAGGACCAGAACTGAAAAACACTGGCTTAATGGGTAAAGCATCATACTGTGGTGTGGTCAACACGGGTTTGACTCCCCTGCTAAGACTTTTACAGGCGACATGCACATTTCCACCAAGGTACCCAACTCCCACATGCTGCTCCTAATTCGAGGAAGGAAATATAGAAATAAGGGTTCCAAAAGGGTTCTTCTACAAGGGCTGAGGTTCAACCTGGATTCATTTGCTTCTGAAAAACCCTTTCCCGAAGAAAAGGTTTTTCAAGGGTTCTTGGTAACACTAATGGATCCAGTAATAACTATTTTGATCCAAAGAACCCTTTAAAACCACTTTCCTGAAGGGTTTTAAAAGGGTTCTTGGTGGAACCCTCCAAAAGGTTTCCAGGTGGAACCTTTATAAAAAGGTTCTACCTGCCGTTAGCGCACCTACAGTCGAACTGGAGCGGTCTGTTTATTAAAGGCGCCATATGTAAGAGTGTGGCCAAACATGTTTACTACACTCAAATTCAAAAGACTGATGTCTTTTCGGTTTCGTTTCCTCCGCCATTGTAGCTCAGACGTAACTGGCAACCCGTGGTTGTTCGGCAGCTGAGACTCTACTGACTGCAATGATTGGTAGACGGCGGCAGGTGGCGCCACAATTTCAAAACATAAACATGATTTGCGGTCTGCAAAATATATATTTTTAATGCAAATATTTTGGCTGTACTGTTGTTGTTACCTGCGTACCTGTGTACCGCGTATGTGTGCCTCTGTTTTTAAAGTTTAGTGTTACTTTAGAGACTCATTTTAACAATCCGGAGTCATGTAAACATGACTTCACGTGCGTCTTTTTACTGGTCAGTCGTCATGGAAACGCGTTGTGCGCTAACGTTGACGCCATTAACCGCCGCTATCGCGTTAACGCGCCCAGCACTATTTTTTTTTTTACTTTCATCTGAGGTTTGCTTCTGACATTTCTTTCTCCCTCACCTCAGCGTACACCTACTTCTACAAAGCCAACAAGTACTGGAAGTTCAACAACCAGATGATGCGCGTCGAGCCAGGTTACCCCAAATCGGCCCTCCGCGACTGGATGGGCTGCCCCAACGAAGACTCCAAGACGGACGGGGGGAAAGGAGGAGGTGGACATGACAAGGACAAGGAGAGAGAGAAAGAGAAGGAGCGTGAGGATAAAGATAAGGGCAGAGACAGAGAGAGGGAGCGAGAGAGGGAGACAGAGACAGAGGAAGACACTGAGGTGATCATTATCGAAGTAGATAAGGAGGGAGGGGCGAGCGGTGGAGCCGGTGCAGCGGCGGTGGTGGTGCCGCTCTTCCTGTTAGTGTGTGTGATCGCGACGCTGGCGGCCCTGGTGTTCTTCCGTCGGTACGGCACGCCGCGCCGACTCCTCTACTGCCAACGATCTCTACTGGACAAGGTGTAGATGTAGGAGGCAGCAGGGGAGGGCGGGGGGATGGAAAGACGAGGAGCGGGGAGAGAGGGGAAGTGAAAGTGGAAGGAATCGTTAAAGCACAGGTAACAAGAGCGAGAGAGGAGGAAAAAGTGCCAGACTTTGCATTAAAAAAAAATTGTTTTTTGTTTTTTTTTACCACTTCCAGATCTGCTCTATCTTTTCAACCTCTCAACCACTCCACCCTTCCTTTTTTTTTTTTTTTTTACTTTTTTTCTCTCCCTTCTGTCCCTGCCTCTCTCCTTGTGGTTACTGACGCCAGCTCTTTGCTGTTTTTGTTTTAGCCTTTTTTTCAATGTCTTTACTTTTTTAAGTTGTCGTTTGTTTTGTTCGTGTCCTTGTGAATCTCCACTTTGAAACCTGCATCTTCATGACGCCCATTCTAGCATGTTCCCCTTGAGTTAGTAAAACTGTGTGTGTTTGACTTTTGGTTCGTTCCTCCCCACTTTTAGACTTGCACACAATAACATAAACGCGCACACACACACACACACACACACACACACACAAACAGCTGGAAATCACAGTCACTGTGTTTGTTAATCTTCCAGTAAAAGCAACACGTCAGAGTCAGCGTGGACCATAAAAGGGAAGTTACACTCCTTTTTCCTCCTTTTTCATATCAATGTCCAGTGCTGATTATTACTACAAACGATGTTGCCATTATTATTATGACTATTACTATTATTGTTGTTGTCTTCAGTGTAAAGAATGTTTTTGTACATTGTCATTAAAAAGTCCTGCTGGACAGTGACATACAGTTTTGAAAGTGGCCTTAATTTTATATATGTCTGGGACAGTGAATGGGGGAAGAGGGTTATGTATTCTTGAAACTTGATTGTTTTTTTTTGTTTTCTGTTTAAAAAAAAAAAAAACCTTGAATCCATCTCAAATGAAATAAATTGACAATCTGAAAATGACTCCTTTTTTTTGTCATTGTACTTGTTTACAGCTTTTTTTCGAATCATGGTGCTACAACACTGGTTATAGTTTAACAACAATGATAATGATACTAGTGATGATGATATTATATTGATAATGACCTAGTTTTTTTTGTTTGTTTTGTTTTTCAGTGAGGATGTGTTTGTTTTTACTCACGTATAAGTTGAAGCTTTTCTTACGAAATAAAAAAATAATTTCAAAAGGCTTTTCCGTGCTTTGATTTTCACTTCACTCTTAATCAGTCTGACTTTATGCCATATGACTCTTAAAGCAGCGGTCAGTGAGATTAAATTAAAGGTAAAGGAGTCATATTATACCTTATTTCTCCAAGTTAAATTAGTTCCCTGGTGTCCTAATGAACATGTCTGTGACATGCTTTGGTCAAAATACCATAAGAATGAAGCACCACAGCAGTTCAATTACCCTGCCAAAACAGCCCTGTTCAGAACGTTTGGTTTAGTTTATCTCTTTAGGTCCACCTTAAAGGTCCACCTTAAAAAAGTAAAACGAAACTTTAGGGACAGGAAATGACATCAGCCACAGAGGCTAATGGGAGCTAGCTCATTTGCAGGTTCTAGCAGGCACATTGCTGTCATATATAACATACATCCACTGGACACGTAAATCCTCTGAAGCTGGAAGTTTGTGTAGAACTCTGGCACGCTGCACTGTGGAGCCAAGAATAGAACACTTTGCTGACTTCCGGTTTTCGGATACCGTTGCCCTCGCCAGCACTCGCGCGTGTTTTACGGACAAAGTGGGGCTCGGCGAGACAACAATTCCCAGAATTTAGCACATTGTGACGTCCCAATGAGTGCGGCAGTCAACGACGCATGTTTTATCTCCTGTACTTAGACTGAGGAGGACCACAAAAACATGAGTGAGTCATCTTTTTTCACACTTTGGCCCAAATATAAGGATTTAAATTATTAAAAAGTTGATTTTGCATAATATGTCCCCTTTAAAGTCTATTAGCCAACACATATTCACCATTAGCTTGGTGCTAGCTAACATATAGAAGTAGCATGCTAGCCTTTTATTTGTAATCATTGAGCACATATTAACTTATTCGACATAACCTTATTCTACCTCCGACATAAGGTGTTAATATGTGCTAATAAAAAGCTAATATGATACTGCAAAAGCAGAAAAAAAGTAGAGTCAAGCCGAACCGTGCTAGAAGTATCTCAGAAAAGTGCCATAAGTGACGTGATGTCATAGTGAAATTGCAAATTGAGGACTCCTCTGCTCACCCTTCTCTTTCTCTCTCCTCTTCTACTTCAAAACGTATGAAGTTTGTCCGTCCAGGCTTCTGTAGACACATGGTGGTGCAAGATGGCAGCCTCTGTCAGACCGGCTCATTCTAGGAGCAGAAACTATTTTTTATTTTAAAGCAATAACGCATGTTCACACACATACTACAGTATATACTGCGGTATATATTCAGTTGAATGCACGTCACTGACAGCAGCTCTAACTGCACAGACCACTCCACCATCTGGTCTTTGCTCGTCTTCCTGGACCTCCGGATTTCTTGCGACCCGACCGCACCACTCTGTGTTACTGGCGTTCGGAAAAAATGGCAGGCCAGAAACCGGGTCGGAAAAACACGGACTGGATCCAAAGCTTTAAGCAGAAACAGGGACAGGGAGAGATGACTGTGCGAAGAAGAACGGAACTCGGCTATACCTTCAAGGGCGAAGAGCGTGTGTGTGTAATTGTGTTTCTAGACTTATGAGGACCAAACACAGGGTGATGGAAGGATGACCATGTGGTCTTCATTATTAGACTAACGCAAAATGCTTATGTGCATGTTTTGCACGGCTATAAATAGTTAACTTTGGTGCCTCGGTGCCACGCGCACATTAAAACTCACTGTAAAGACGACTGACTGCAGCAGAAAGTCAGCTGCTCTATGATATGTTATGATGACTGCAGTTAAAGCGGTGAGGTATTTTCCTATTGTGCCTTAAAGACTCCGGGCGCCCATTTGTCTCCACTTAGCTGCAGTGTTTTAAAGGAGAGAAGTCACGAGGATGTTTGGGGGGGGGGGGTTAAGAGATGAAGGAGGAGCGACAGAGCGAGTGAGCGTGGAGGGTTAAGTCACATTTGGAGACCAGAGATGGAGCAGAATTCCATGAACAACATCTGGAATTCTGACTGCATCATGTGAGCCAGACAAACAGCAAGTCATGGGGGATGGGGGGGTTGTTTTATTTGTTTTGCTCTATCAAGGTCATGTCAGAGAACATGCACAGAAAGAATTGTGCAATTTCTAAGTGACGTACACGATGTTTGCCCTCGTCGACGCTTTAAAAGTGGCTGTGGGTCACGATGTGATGTTGTCGGTCTTCTCCAGCTGATTCTGCAGTGAAAAAAAAAAAAAAAGAATAGCCTCAGCATAATCCTTCCCCACAGTTCTCTCTCTTCTCTGTGTGTAACTGGAGAGCTTTTTTCCACTGTCTGCAAAATAACTCACTCTGTTTTTTCTTCTTCTTTTTTTCTTACAAAGTCCAACAAAAGACTACGCCGCTCCTCTCTCTCTCTCTCTCTCTCTCTCTCTCACATTTCACCCAGATATGTGAAAAGGTTATTTCTGGCTCTAAATCCAGAGAAACGTTTGTGTGTTATCTTTTTTCACAAAGGCTGAACTCCAAACAAACTATCCTCAGTATGTCATCTCTCCATCTAAGAGTCTATTCAGCAAATGCTGTTGGTAATAAGCTCCTTTTATGTTCACGTCTATCTCCGTGTTGGAAACTTCCTGTGCCTTGCAGTTAGCAGATGAACAGCCTGCAGGCTGATGAATGGAAACTTCCCATTAGGGGAAGTCCCACTCTTGGCTATTGTGTCTCATAATGACCAAAGTGAACATCAAACTGTAACTGCAGGACCAACCTCAGAGAGGAGAGTGACTAACTTTCCCAATAAATGAGAAAGAGCGAATGAACAGAGAACAGTCATTGTTGTACTCTGCCTGGTAACAAGCATGGAGGAGGGTTAACAGCAGCATTTCTACAAGTAAATGTTGACCAGAGGTTTAAAGTAATGAGTTAGATTTACTCACATTCTCAAGTACTCTTGTACTAGTAGTAAGTAACTTTTAGTCTGTTTTTTTGGAACTTCTTTACCTCACTACGTTTTAAATCATGAGTAAAAAAAAACGTTGGCCTGAATAAAAAAAAAACATGCTCCCGGAAGCTTTGGCAGTGAAGGATGAGGACAGGTGAACGATGAGGACAGGTGAACGATGAGGACAGACAGATGAACGATGAGGACAGGTGAACGATGAGGACAGACAGGTGAACGATGAGGACAGGTGAATGATGAGGACAGACAGGTGAACGATGAGGACAGGTGAACGGTGAGGAGAGGAAAGGTGAATGATGAGGACAGACAGATGAACAATGAGGACAGGTGAACGATGAGGACAGACAGATGAACGATGAGGACAGGTGAATGAGGAGGACAGGATAACGATGAGGACACGTGAACAATGAGGACAGGATAACGATGAGGACAGGTGAACGATGACGAGAGGTGAATGATGAGGACAAGTGAACGATGAGGACAGACGGGCTGAACAATGAGGACAGACAGGTGAACAATGAGGACAGACAGGTGAACAATGAGGACATGTGAACGATGAGGACAGACAGGTGAACGATGAGGACAGGTGAATGATGAGGACAGGATAATGATGAGGACAGGATAATGATGAGGACAAGTGAACTTTGAGGACAGGTGAACGACGAGGACAAGTGAACGATGAGGACAGACAGATGAACAATGAGGACAGATACATTGAGGACAAGTGAACGATGAGATTTATGTCCCTTGTCCTTTTTGGACAGCACAAAAAGAACACCAACCTTGATAAAAAAAATTACATAATTCCATTTTTAAAAAGCTACTTTTATTTTACTTACTTTACTCGAGCTGATTGTTGACTCATCAGTAACAGAGCTCTGCCACTTCCTGTTACCAGGCTCTAATACAACACAAACAGGAAGTGAGGACTTGAAATGTTCTATTTTACTGTCACACAAACACAAAAAACACAAGCACATGTAGGACATGCAGGACCTTAAGCATTACTGCGGCGCTCACCTCCTCCGCCATGAAGAGGAGGTGATGTCATTGACCTTTGTTTGTAACCACAACGTTTCCACCCTCTGACCAGAGTAACAACAAGCCACTTACAAATGAGTACGTCTGCAGCCAGAATATCCTCATTTACAATCTCCCCGGGTTTGTGTCAAAGCCTGAAAAAAAAGAAAATCCTCATAATGCAACTCTTCTCATCTTTTCAAAACAGCATATGTAACGCACGTTTTATGGTGTGGCAATTGTACGTTTTGCTGACCGTGCTGTTACTGCAGCGCACACACGCCACAGCGAAGCAGATGTTTGGTGACTTCGGAGTGTGTTGATATCCGACTTTCAGATGATTCAAGCTGAATCCATACAAACACATCTATAAAAAAAAGTGCATCAAGTTGGCTCGACGTCATTGTATTCCTGCTGTAAACGTCTCCGTCTTAAAGGCATAAACGTGGTTTATTTGTCGTACAAACTGCCAGTGGAAGCAACGGAATCAATACCTAATACTTTTTTTCCCATCATGTCTGCAACTTATTATTCCATTTAGCTTCACATGGAAAATAACTTCCCCCCCCTCCCTCTCCCCCAATCATTACTCAACATATTCTTCATATCCCCGTCTCAGTTTTCTCTGCTTCATCATGTACTTCACCCAATGTTTGTTTTGTGATCTTTGTTTTCTTTCCATGCAGCTCTGTCCATCTCTGCTGAATCTGCTCAAACCTATCACTTTAAAGCTGTGTGCCTGTTTCTGTCCGTCAGGGGAGTGTTTTTGCGTGGGGCGAAAAAAGAAAAAAAAAGTCTACAGGTGCAAAGAAGTTGAGTAATCAACATTTCGACCTCTTAAGCTTGTTTTTTTTTCGTTTTGTTTTCCCTCCCCCACACACAAAATCCCGCAGAAGTCTTTCACAGGATCCACAGGAAAACAAATCCACCGTTAGGAGATGCTGATTCAGGCACTACCAGCCCCGTTTACCCTCATCCTGACCTGGCCACGTCTGCGAGGAAACCCCCCCCTGGTCTGCTCCAGGCCCTGCACACCATAGTGAACATTTACATATTCATATACAGTCCCTGTCTGAACCCGTAAAAAAAACACAAGCAGCAAAAATCCCCAAACTCCCGACTCTTTCTCCTCGCACACATCCTGCAACTTGTTAATGAAGCACCATACGACCACATGCATGGTTTTTTTTTCCTCGTTCGCTCGCCGCCTCTTCCATCACAACAGGCCACATCTGGTTTCCATAAGCACATACATGTCATCACAGAGAAGGGGAAGGGGGTGAGGCAGAGGGAGGAGGAGGAAGGGTGTGTATATATCAAGGGAAATTTAAGGAGTGCTAAGACTGACAGTCAAAAGATATCGATGCCTTTCCAAACATCTTTCACGTAATGTTTCCATGACACAGTCCAGCTTCCCCTCACTCTCACAGATTATTATAGAGAAATCCAAAAGGAGGCACATGACACACGACGAAGGGGGAAAAAAAAAAAAGTCAGCAAGACATGAGGAGATCAGAAAAGCCACATCAGAGGTTGTCTTTTTGAAAGTGGAGCTTTGCGAGGGCCTCTAATGCCGAGCTCCCGACAGCGGTGCACACAAAGACCTGTGCGGTTACACTGTGGGGAGGGGAGGTAAGGATGTGCTGCTAACAGAGCAGAAACATATGGCTCTTTACTGCCCACTCATCAGCATCAAGAGCGGCCTCGCTCAGCTGACCGGCTGCTCGCGGAGGACTTCACCACCGAGCCGAGCCTTAAAACCAGACACAGGTGGTCCTCCACCAGACACCGGTGGGTCTGCTCTGCTGCGAAAAACAGCCACAAAAGCAGAGATGTTGTTTTGGGGTCATCTGTGGATACAGCGCTGCATCGTGCAGCTGTTCCACTTTAGGTTTCACAGAGCTGGGGCAGGGTCAGGAACGCCCTCCCCCTCGATTCATCGGCAGTTTTAACTGTTCTTCATCCGGAAAGGCAGTAAGGGATACTGGTTACGTTCTGGTACCGTCAGTGTTAGTATAATGGGGTTTGCTTTAAAGGTGCATTATGTAATAAATCTAAAACAACTGGCCATAAAATCCTCCTAATATGTCACAGAGACTCAGGAATAATGTTCATATAACAAACTGAACTCACCAACAACAACAGTACAGACAAAATATTTGCATTAAAAAAAACATTTAGCAGACTGTAAATCATGTTTATGTTTTGAAATCATGTATCGGCATGTGGCGCCACCTACCGCCGTCTACCAATCATTGCAGTCAGTAGAGTCTCAGCTGCCGAGCAACCACGGGTGGCCAGTTACGTCAAAAAGCGAAACCTAAAAGACCCCGGTATTTTGAATTTTAATGTAGTAACCGATTTTGGCCACATTCTTACATATGGCACATTTAAAGAAAGGTACTGTTGGTGGCGGTACTGAAGCGCGTTGGTCGAACCAATCAAGCAAGCAACAGGTAAAACATGTTTTCACCCAACATCTACATGGAGAAGATGACTCGTCTAGAAGGTAAGAGACGTTTCAGATAATTCCAATAATGTTAAGATTGGAATTATGCCACTATGTGAACTCACAGAACAGGAGTAAGCCTCTACAAAGGCCGCCATTTTGTCCCACCTTGTTCCTGCAGGAGCCTGAAGGGATAGACCGGCTAGAGTGAGCCTTTCATGTTTCATAGCAGAAGCTTCCTGCGCTAATAATAATAATAAAAAAAAAAACATAAACGACATCCTTTCTGTGATGTTGTGTCGTTAACCTAACTACGTCGTCACACTTGGAAAACGGGAAGCGACTCTCAGCTGCAGACACCGAACATCTGATTTCCACCTGCTGAAATGAGTATTTACCGCCGTGGAATTGAACACCAACATTTCCCTCACTTATTCTGAAAAGTGGATGATGACCCACCGAGCACCTGCAATATCACTCCATGAGGAGAAAAATGCAAAATGTGGTTTTGTGCTTCTTTTTTTTTTGTCACCACTGATGTTACGTGTCGACATGAACGGTGAAAGAACAGCCGAATCTGCAGTTCACCTCGACTCCACAGAGATTTAACAACTTTCAGCTCATCGTTTTGGTTTAACTGGCAGCAATTTAACCGCTCCGATTCAAACAGTCGGCAATAAAATGCTCTCAACCATTTGTATTCTACTGAACCAGGACTAAAGTTGGCAACTGTAGCTTTTGGAACATGAGTCAAAGACTTTCCAAACAGTTAAATAGGGCTAGTTTGTTACTGCAGCAGTTAAAGTATACTTGTGTAAACAGAAACATTTGTCCTCGAGTCTTAAATCTTTTCATAGGCTGTGATCTAGCGCTTTACGTCATCTCTTTGTCCAACTCAAAGATGCTCTTGCAAACACCTCGCCTACAAGCCGTTTCTCATCAAAACTCCCTCTCCTACACGTTCATTATACAGTCATTTGAGGTGACACACCAAAGCTCCCCCCCCCCATCCTCCTTCTCCAGCGAGGCTGCCTGACATTTAAGACATTTGTTCTCGCGCAGCCAGAGAAATGCCAGGGATAAGGATTCACTGGTCCGTGCAGAGTCCAGACACACAAGAGTTGCATCAGGGCAGAAAAATGTTCTGCTCAGCGACCATAGGACTGTAATTACATAGGAGCACTGCTGAGCTCTGCAGGATGAACGTCAAAGACTGGAGAGGTGGAACAGGGCAACAGTAGAGGAAGAGGGCAAATCCGTGACATTATGAAGAACTGAGAGGCGATAAAAAATACTTCGCAGTCACAAGACGGGGGTTAACTTAAAGAAAACAGGTTATTATCTTGATGCACCATGGTGTTTTACTAGACTATGGAACTGTGCAGCATGTTCTAAACGTACCATATTCTCTGTAATATCCTACGGTTTCCTACGGTGGCAAAATTTGTTCCTCGTGTCAAATGTCATGACTGAGCTGAGCCTCGGTGCAGTGTGACTGACACCTTGTGGATTCAAGAGGCAAACACCGATTTTACATGCAGATCGTAGACCAAGTTTACAGTTTGCTACTGCCAAGAGCATAGAGGCGAGTTTCCCTATAAGACCTGTCGGCAGAGGAAATGGAGAAACAAACATTAGCAATAATTTCAAACTTCAATTTTTATTATTTGTACATTCACCACTGATAGGCGTACTCAAGGAAAAGATAAAAAAAAGAAAAGAGAAAGAAAACAAACCTTTGTACTAAATGATAAAATAACGATTAAAAAAAAGAAAAACAATATTAAAACCATCGTCGAGAAATCTTATAATGAACCTCCACTCACGCCTGTACGGACGCTACAGGGCAACAGAAGCGGGAGGATTAATGATAAGGACATAAGCATGACGGGTGTCAGGTGCGACAGACAGATTCTCTCACAGAGAATCATCTCGTCTCTTTTATATGAGCAGACAAACACTTTCATTGCCTTAGTAGTAATTCCACACCTGTCCAAAAATACCCCAGAGCTGCCTCATTTAAAGACTTTTTTTTTTATTAATCTTATATGCCTGTACAAAATGCCAAACACACCTATTCCAATATTTTCAGATTTTTACAGCCTCAGCTTAAAGGGCTGATTTTTCTCTTTAGGCAGGACAGACAGCGAAAGGCCTTGGACTACATGCAGCAACAGAAGGATTCCTCATCCAAATTGCAGAGCTGGTAAAAACACTGAGGCAACGACAATTGATTGCAAATCATAATTGGCACCTACACTTCGGGGCACGTGGGGAGCACTGGGGGAAATGATGGAAATCACCCTATGTGCCACTCTGCTATGTTGTGAAACAAAAGCCAAAGAAATAAAGAGGCAAATATCGAAGGGAAAATATACCAAACCTTGATTAGAGCAAGATGTACAGCACTCTGGGAAACATTGCAAAAAAAACAACAACAACATGGTCCCCTCCCCCCGTGAGCATGACTGTGTGTAGGTGAAGATGTGCTTTATAAAAGGTGACAATTTGAGTGATGGTGATGACATCAGTTGGTCCTCTGTTGAGTCTTAGTTGTAACAAAGTACATGTAGTGAAAGGCAAATGGAAGAGGGTGGTCTATAGGACAGTTCCATCAGGTGATTGGCCATTAGCGCCGCCTGTCTCGCGGGTCGCTGCGGCTGCGTGAGCGTCTGCCGCCGCCGCCTGCACCGCTGCCCCCAGGCCTGCGGTAGCCATCCCTGCGTTTGTCATTTTCTCTCTCCCTCTCCCTGTCTCGACCTCGTTCTCTGTCCCTTTCTCTGTCCTTGTCTTTCTCACCCTCGCTCCGATCTCCGGTCGTGCCGCCTCCGGTTTTCATCCTCTCCTTGCGCTCCTCTTCCCTTTTCTTCTCCTCCTCCGCTTCTTGCTCCTTCCTCCGTTTCTCGCGCTCTTTCATCCGCTCTGCTCTTGCGTTTTCTCGCTCAACAAACTAAAAACGGAGAGAAAATACAGAGACTTTGAGACTTAACTTGAATTATTAGCCGTGTGCTTGTACTTTTTATTCGTGAAAACCAGAGACGGCAAACAGTGTAAACTGGTTTGTCTCACCTGCTCATCAGTAAGTGGAAGCCAATATATGCAAGGTGCTGCTTTAGTTTTGCGGAACAGGTCGTCAAGAAGCTTTGCCGGAGGATCCTCAGCAGCTTTCTCTGCCAGAGGAAAGAGGTGATATAAAACACAGATAGATTACGTTTTACATGCTTCATACACCTTGAGGGTCAAAACTGAGCAATTTAAGCACATAAAGGTCAATGTTCACACTTTTACAGCACTTTACATGTGTGATAAATGATAGTGAGACACACATACAGATGGTATTATGCTATAAACAACCAAAATTTTACTTTATAAAAGTGAGGTCCAGGCGGAGCAGTTTTCTTTTAGACTCTAATTAGTGAACCATTCAGTCCATTAGCCGTTTGTTGTGTAAGAAATACACACCTTGAAACACATTCAAATTGAAGCATCCATATGAACCCTGATTTTAAATAAAAACAGAGTGTTATCTCGTCTTCATGTCTCACCTTTCTTCTCAGTCTTCTTCTCCTTACTCTTTCCTCTTTCCTTGCGTCGCTTCTCTCTGGAGCGTGACCTCTGGGGACCTTCTTCCTTCTCTCCCCCGAGTTTCCCAAACTCCTGGACCTTGTCTCGATCCCACTCCCGCTCCGCTCTGGCCTTCTCCCGACGCGCCATTTCTCGCTCCCGATCAGCCCACTGGTCTCTATCGGGGAGGAGCGAGGGCAGACCTGCGGTTCGTCCACGCCCAGAGCCAGGTCCCTGATCCTCTGCTCCGGGTCTGCCAGCTGCACCCAAGCCTTTGTGGAAGTCCAGCTACAAAGCAGAGGTATTCTCAGGCTACAGGTGGCTGAGCATTGAAGGTGCAATTGACATAAATGGACCACTGAGACTAAGGTATTACCTCTTCTTGCAGGCAGAAGTCCACGCTAAGGACTTTTGGGTTGCTCTGAGGCCATTTCACTCCATGTAGAGCTGCCCGTGTGGCAACAGCCTCCTCTGAGCTGGAATACTAATCACAGAGCGGAGGACAATGCAATCAGACTGAAGGGCTAAAATAACTGGTGCAGAACTATTACTACTAGTCTTAGGAGACAAAGAAAATAAGTATTTAACTCACAGTGACGTAGCAGTGAGACTTGATTTTGTCAATCCAGAAGCCTTCCTCCACCAAAGTGCCCGTTCGTCTCAGCAGCTCTTTCAGCTGCCCCAGAGTGAACGGCCTCACCTTTAACAAGATTTACACAGCAGGTACAAAATATTTGAATTGCCATATCGTGATTGTCACAGAGGAGCTAATTTAAACCCTTAATTTAAGGCAAACGGGACAGGGCAGTTCAAAACTTTATAGGCTGTTACTGGTCGACCAGAATTTCCTCAGACTATACTGTTTGAAAGGATAAAGGTAATAAAATAATCATGTTAGAAGATACTTTTGTACTCTCCTAGTGCAAGTGTAGAGTCCTTAAGTTACATTAAAGTCCTCATTACTGCATATGGGGATAAAATAGGACCAAAACAAAACAGCATCTTGGTCTGGAGAGAGAAAAAAAAAAAGACACAACACTCCCACTAAAAGCAAAACAGCTGAGTGTAATCTCACCAGATTGCAAACGTGAACAATGTTGGAGACTTTGCCGCGAGGAGGTGACGGCTGTCGAGACGTGCGAACAGGGTCATCGATTGTGATGGAGACGCCAGTTTTCTGCTGGCTGATGGAGCGACGGACGAGGGTGTCGCTGGGGGTCACTAGAACAAAGCCGGTGACAAAATTAACGCCTCATTTCGTATCCTGCATACTGTGTGGTGTCGAGACACTACAACTTTCATTGATATGCTGATTAGCACAGAACTGTGAATGCTCACTTTACAGACAGAAAGGTGAGAGAAAAGTCATTTCCTTCACACCAGCGTTTTCATGTTTCTGACTAAAAAAAAGATGGTTTTATTACCAGTGTTGATTTCTACATCATGGCTGGTATGTGATGGGGATTGTGTTTCCACAGCTCCAGGAGACGAGGTGTCAATTTTCTCATCCTTTATCCTTGTTTTTTCTCCCTCTTCCTGTACATCTTCCTCCTCCAGCTCCTCGAGTCTGCTCCTCTTGGTCTCCTTCTGTCCATTCTCCTGGCTCTCGGAGTGAACCACCTACAATAAAAAGGCCGGGATCGACATCACTTTCCTGAGGAACCGAATGTCGTAATCACTCACTCACTCAAACAAATGGTTTGTAGAGCTACCTGTGTGACGGTGCGACGTATCTGGAGGTCCTGGTCAGACTGCTCCCTCTCTTCCTCCTCAATCCCAGAAAGCACAGCTTCCTCCGGGTGTAGATCCACCACTGCCTCTTGGCCGAGACATGGTCGGATGTCGGGGATCAGAGACTGAGACGGAGAACAACAGATAATGCACTCAGAGGCAGGAACTCTCAGTGCATGCATACGTCTCCAAGTGCATCATCGGCATCCACAACATGACAACAGTCTAAATATGTTGCAAGTACCTTGAGTGAGTCTGTGGTGATGCTGATGGAAGGTTTCTTGGCAGTGACGGCTGTACTTGAACCCCACCTCCTCTTACGATTTGCTGCAGCCCCAGACTCCTGATCGCCCTCTGCACTACTGGTGCCTGGAGACAATTTGTTGCCTAGCAAGACAAGAATTTACACAAAAAAGTCATAAAAAAAAAAACATTTATAGTTGAATTTCCACACATAGCATCACAGTGCCTTGATCCTGCGTGTATCATGATTTAAGATTTACCCACAGAGATTTCCGTAGAATATACTATATGTGTCACTATAAACACATTCAAATAAAACTAATTCAACCACAATAAATTAAAAAAAATACAATTTTAAGAAGTGAAGAAGCCTCTTGGATGAGAGGTGTGAGTCTTTCAAGCAAGTCCAGTTGCCTACAGCTAACAACTGATGATTTCAAAAAATTGTTTTCTCCCCAGATAATAGTAATGGCTGAATGCAGGGGTTAACAATTAACCTTTATTCATCAATATTATCATACTGACCCATTCAACTTAGTTAAATGTCAGACTGACTGTGCTCTACGGCTTGTGGGTTAAGAAAAGCATCACTCAATTTTGGTTCAAAGAAGAAAAACAATTGCAGTAACTAACACGACTGCATCGCAATACAACTTGAAGCGGCACCCAAGTATTAAGACAATTAAATCCCATAAAAAGCAAATAGTACAAGCCCTAATACACACATACAACATATGGAACACATCCACAGGACCAGTCAAGCATGCTATGGTTTATAATCAGGTAAATGACTGCTGAGAGCAAGTTAGGAGAGTGTACTCACTGCTGAGGGAGATCTTACGAGCTGAGGACTTCGGCGTCTGAAACAAAAGAAGATAAAACAAACGCAACCCAAAACACATGGGAAAGGTGAGAGGCAGACACTGACGATGTAGGTCGCAACACAGTCAAAAGGCTGAATGATAGAAACTGCTGTGCAAGGTCTTTTGTAAACTGAGGGCACCAAATTTTGTAATTTGTGCTTAAATTAACTATGTGCCATTCATAAATATTACTTAAGGTCATTTACTACCATGAAAGTAAACTGAATTTGCAGTCTCTATCAAACAAACACAAATATTGCACTTTATTGACACTTTAGTGTCAAATAAGTCCACTGACGTAAAGGTCAAAAGAAGTTTGAGAAAGACTGGGATTAAATCACAGCAACTATTAAGATCGTTCAGACTACAGAGAGAACGACTGGAAGCTAACATTTTCAAATCAACCATGTTTAGCATTTAGAAAAAATCCATTTATTCCCTGATACCACTGACACCTGATTCTTACTGGTTTGGAAATGGCCCAATCACGACTGCATGTACTGTATCTAGGCAACAAGGGTCCAATCAAAGGTGGCTGAGATGTTTGGATGAAAATCTGAAAGCTGGTTGTGGCTGGCAGGATGAGGTTCAATAGTTCATTTTGGGAGGGGCTTGGAAATTATTTTGGCCAAAGCAGTGTTCCACAGGTCTTATGGCATTAGTCCTTAGAAGCAGTAGCAGACCAGTTGAGATAAGTGTCGTCACGGCACACACAAATCCGGAATTCTGATTTTAATGTCCAGTTGTGTTTGGGGTGCAGTCACTTCAGATTGAGAGACACAAAGTTGTAAAAAAAATCTGGCAAAGGCTGTTGTTGAAAGTGAAGTCCTTCAGTTCACATAAAAACTGTCGAACCCAAGTCCAGACGAAATGCTTTGGCGTCATTTAAAACTCCAGAATCGGACTGCAACAGACGCACAAATTCCAAAAGCGTGTCCATCGTATGCATGATAAAGTTCCCCAACCACATATGTCGACATGTCCATAATGTCCTACGATTCTTTGCATGTGAAAAATTATAGGTGGGGCAACCTGAAAACTAGTCATGTGTTGAGAGGGATTCACAGCAGCCTTAACTTGATGCAAGTGTGCTCACTTCGCTGTCTCTTCTGTGGATTTCTTTTAAGCTCACACAGTCACATGATGTCTAAAAAAGGCTAAGGGGTGTGGCCGTGTTGACTGGCCACACCCCTTCTTTGTCTTCTGATCTGATCTACAGGTCTTGCCAGCCATATCCATGAAAACGAGGCAGCCTTTGTTGCTAGGAGTGTTCCTCTGCAGTACAGCCTCGGAGGCTTAGCTTGGCTCAACTCTGGATTCTTGGGGACAGTGGAACAGGTGCAGCAGTAGTAGCAGAAGAAGTAGAAGTGGTAGTTGCAGAGGTAGTTTGCAGGTAACCAAAAAGGGCAATGGAAGAGGCATGAGCACCTTTATAACAAAGCAATCATTTGGGGTTTAAACATCAGCCACAGTAAGAAAATGCCCTTGCTGTTCCTGCCTACGACAGTGTCAACAAAGGTTTTATAAACAGCCAAACTAAAAAAAAAAAATTCCATACACATTCTGAGACGTGTGGTAAGTATTAAAAAGTCATCTCACTGCAATATTTTTAACATAAAACCAATATTTGCAACTAAGAAAGTACATAAATATGATATCTGTTTGACCTACAATGTATTACACCTGTGCTAATTTAAAAATCTATGTGCCAAAACAGAAGCAGCTACAAACGCTGAGATGTGCCCTTCCGTGGAAGTCCACAGATACTGACAGCATTGAGGGCAGACATGGTCCGTGGTTGTCGAGGTGCCTTACCTCCTCGCAGTTCTCTGGGAGCTTCTCTGGCTCTGCCATGGCCGTCTCTGTCACCTGCCTGCATTGTGTGAAACGTGCAGATCAGCGAGAAGAGACAAGAGAGGGCACAGACGACAAGACTGTTAGAGTGGAACACAAAGGAACTATTGAAGGAAGGGAAGGTGTATGGTCAAATTGCATACAGCAACCAACCCATTAACCCACACCTCAGCCTCCACTTCTAGATGATCCTAGGGCTGCACAATAATTCAATGACAATAAATTACCATTTTCTTCTATATGAATGTAGTAAAAGCCCAATATACACTACTCACAAAAAGCTAGGGATATTATCCATATGAAGAGTTCATGCTACAGTGATATTCTACCACTGAATAATTAGACATGTGCATTCAAAAGTTTATATAAGGTTAGCTTAAGTTCACCTGTGAAGGTTATAGTGCGTTTTAAAATTGAATCCAAAAGCCAAATATCCCTAACTTTTTGAGAGTAGTGTACATTTTGATAAGCATGCATTTACAGTTTTAATTCAGATTCAGATATCCTTATTGATCATATAACCGCTCTCAAAACATGGGTAGTAATCACAATGATAATGTGTGGTGGTAATCAAAAATAAATGGACTATATATGTGGATCACTGTGTTCTGTTAAACTATATTATGATAAGTTATACACCTATAGATAAGACAAAATAACAACAACAAAAAAGAGTTAAAGAGCCAATTTAAAAACATCAGCATTTCAATCTATTCCAAACATATTAACCACGTTATTAAGTAAATACAACCACATGACATGCTACAATAAGTAGGTGACGCTAAACTGATTAGATTTTTTTGTTGTTGTTATTTTAAACGCATCGCTGTTAATAAGAGAGACGAAGAGGGGTGGATGCACACAGGCTCCGCACTCCTTCACACCGCACCACCCGCACAATACCTGACAGATGGGCGCGCGACTCACGCCGTCATGGCATCCACACGCGCGCACGTGTCGGAATGACTTCAATTTGCTTAAGGGGAAACGTCATCGCTAAGAGAGCACAACTGTGCCCGGTGAGGAAAACAAACGCACGGGCTGCGGCTGCTGAAACGACTGTGTCGCAGCGGGCCGCCTCTCCTCTCGTCTCCTCCACCTCCTGTCCTCCTCTCAGCGGAGACTACTTCTCTCTGAGCACTTCCATGTCCGCTAACAGAAGCCGCGACGGTCAAAGCCTCGCCTGCCGCTTCACTGAGCCGCTGTGTGGGGGGAAAACCACGGGCAGCTAGCGGCAGCTACAACCACCGACGCAGGACGGCCATGTTGCTACGAATGAAAAATGGGCATGGAGCGAGAGGACCCGCATCATCTGAGCCGCACCGGCTTCAAGGCAGCCTCATCGACCGCCTGATGGGAAATTCAATGCCAGGCATCTCATAAAACAATCGCGCAGGGCCGGCCCAAGCCTCCATGGGGGCCCTGAGTTAATTTGATTTTGGGGCCCTCTGTTACTGCCAATAGTATTGATGATTATTAATGATTCACACTCCTATTATACTAAAGGTATTCTACTTATTCTACTCTGTCACAAATATGCTTGTAAAACTAAATGTGAGAACTTTTTGTTGCATGGAAGCAGACACCAGATTTGCAAATTTACAACAAAATATTTCAATTAATATTTGGCGAAATCAGCAATTCCCCCTACTGGCGACACAGAATCAATACATAAAACCAAACGGTTTATAAATAAAATATGAAGATATTAAGGTCTGAAAATCTTAAAATGCACACAATCTTTGGAGAGGATTCAAAATACACTCCTGTAATACAAAGATTTGACTTTTATATGTAAAAAACACAGATTAAATAAAATAAATAAATACTTATAATAATGTAAATCAACAGAGGCACCCAGAACAAGGCAATAAAAATGGTTTATAAATAAAATAGAAAGTTTAATAATCACATCTGACAACTATGTAAAAACTGTGAAAAAGCTTTGGTAAAAATGGGGAGAAAAATTCTAAATAAATTCCAGCAATGCAAACTTTTCTTCTTCTTTTTTTTAGTTAATTGCCATTGCGGCACAGTCTGATGGACCACATGAACGACCACAAAATAGCTTAGCATTATACACCGACACATATACACACAAGCGGTGTATAAATGTATAAAATAAGATTTAAATAAATTGTCTTCAAACACCTTGATCCAAACAGTGTGTTATTGGTTATTTATAAAACATTTTCACAACTATGTTTAAAGCTGCAGTATGCAACTATCTTAGGACATATTTTTACCTCAGTTTGGTCTGGACAGAGACAATGTAACATTATTTGAAAGCCACATCCTTCATCTGAAACAGGCTATGTCAAGCAATACTATCAGACCTGACTGAGAGAGAGCTTGTGTTATACAGCGGCAAAGCAGGTGGCAAGTCATTTTATTTTTGTTCTCCCCTTGCAGCTGTTGCTTTACTAGCACACTGTACCTGTTGCCTACGTCTGATTTGGCAAAAACAAACCACTTCCTGTGTGCAGTGTGGGAACAGCTAAAAGAGTTATACTTAGAATCACAGACGCCCCATTTACACTTGACATTAAAATGTGTTTTCTGTGATCAAATATGTAATAAGAACATGTTTAAATACACCCGAGGACGGATTGTTATCCAATCTGCCAAACCACTTTGGACAGAAGTGTACATGCGGTGCGTCTCTGATGCATCTCTGCTGCAGCTACAACAACCACCTCATCAGAAACGCGTTGGTGACTCGCCGTTTTTTGCCGGACTTCTTCCCCTGCTTTGAAAAGCAGGAGTCCATACAATAGTGACTTAAATTGTTGCAGAATAAGAGGGGGAGAAGATACTTGAGTATAACCAGACACCCTGTTGCAGATCTACCGTAAGTGTTAGTAGTCAGATTTGTTTGTGTACGTGCAATGTTTCCCCTATATTCATTCAGTGGTGCACCACCACTCCTAAATAAAGCAACACTGCTAAAATTCCACAGGATTATTAACACCAATGATCATCATTGATACTTTGCAAAAGTGCAAAACGTGCAAAGACACAACAATAACATACATAAAACAATCTTAAGACCACTTGACTTTCAACATTTCAACTTGAATTAATATGGGCCCACCATCATCACATCCTCCTGGACAGAGGCACAACAGCGCCACTGCTGAACATATTTCAACGGAAACACTGGTGTGTGACTTAAACTGGTTAACACAATGTTGAGAGTGTGTAAAAGACTGAAAACAGACCTTTGTTTGTCCTTTTCCTCTTCTCTCTCACTGTCCTTCCTTTTCCTTTGTGTCTCCTCTTGGGTTGAAGATTCAGTGAAAGATTTCTGCAGGTTTGAAAAGGATAAAATAATAAAGGCAATCTGAAAAATGTTCTGTATGACAAATTGTAAAAGGCAGACCTTTTTGTACTATATACTTTAAGTTTAAATACATGTGTTTTTCCTAAATGTTATACAATGTGGTGGTATTTAAACTTCAACGCAGCTGACCTTGACATGACCGTTTCCATCAGCAGTTGTGTGAGCATCATCTCCAGACCTCTGTCTTTTGTGAGGGGAGGCTTTTGTGATTTCTTCACCTCCAACCTCTTCTGTTATTCTGTGCTGTGGCGAAGAATCTCTTGCAGATTTTTCCACCTTAAAGTGACGCAACGAAAGGACATTTGTGAAACAAAAAATTTACAAAATGTGCTTTTACCTTACAATAAAACAGACTAAACCTGATGTAAAGCAGATACTGGAAAAACTTTAAAATGTGGGACTTTTCAACTGTGACATTTACGTTTTCTTGATATTGATGATTTTATTTCCAAAAAAAAAATCTAAATATCTGATTTAGAGAAAAGCATCTGCCTGTATGTTCAGGGCAAAAAAGAGGTTCTTTGTCGACCACTTACCCCTCTAGCTCTGGAGATGGAGGATGGTTCTTCTTGAGAAGAGGCAGATGACCTTGAAGACCTAGACGATGAAGAGTCGGAGTCTGAAGAAGAGGAATCACTAGACGATGATCTTTGTCTTGTCGTTTTCTCTTCCTTCTTCACACTTCTGCCCTCCCGTCTTGTCAAATCCACTGGGGTTGAAAGACTCTTGCTTTCATCCACTTCTTTAATTTTTTGGGGGGAATCCTTTACAGCATCCTCAGTCTTCACTGAATCTGCCTGCTCTTTAGAAGAGGTCGTCTGCTCCTCAGACTGGATTCCAAAAGACCCTGATGATACAGCAGCCTCCAGTTTTGTCTCCACCTGTGGCTCTTCCTGTTTAGCAGCAGGCTGGTGTCTTTCCTGCTGCTGTTTTCCAACACTGATGGGGGAGACTAAAGGCGAGGGTTGAGGCTGAGGGGTATCAGAGAAGCTACGAGGTCGCTTGATAACAATTGAGGAAGATTGGGGCTGAATTGGAGAGTCTCTTAAGAAGCGGAACTTCTTAAATGAAGACTGAGGAGTCGGTGATGTGGGTGCAACAGTCTCTGCTGCTTGTTTTTCACTCCGGGACATTGGAGAATGGACATCTTCCTGCACTCTTGCCTCAGCCGAAGATTTTCGAGCTGGTCCTGTGGAGAGGAGGGAAGTAGTGGGCAGGGGTGCGAGATCAATCTCACAACCATGCTTGGCTGGAGGGAGGCAACTCTGCTCCTCCTTTTCAGCCACCAACGCAGGCTTGTGCTCCAACACAAGGGCCTTCTCCTGTTCCTCTTTCCGCATGGCTTTTTCTTTGTCTAATCTTTCCCTCTCTTCTTCCAAGGCTCTCTCTTTCTCCTTCCTCTCCTTCTCTAGGGCTCTCTCCATTTCAAGTCTCTCCTTCTCTAAAGCTTTCTCCCTCTCTATTCTTTCCCTCTCCTCCTTTTCAACTCTTTCCCTCTCCACCCTTTCCTTTTCCAGAGCTGCCTCCCTCTCTGCTTTCTCTTTTTCCTCCCTTTCTAGTTTCAAGGCCCTTTCCTTCTCTATCCTCTCTTGCGCTAATCTTTCTCTTTCAACTCTCTCTTTTTCCTTCCTCTCCAGCCTCTCTTGCTCTAGGGCTTTCTCTTTCTCCAACCTCTCTTGCTCTAGTGCTTTCTCTTTCTTCAACCGCTCTTGCTCTAGTGCTTTCTCCTTTTCCAACCTCTCTTGCTCTAGGGCTCTTTCCTGCTCCAATCTCTCCTGCTCTAGGACTCTTTCCTTCTCCAACCTTTCTTGCTCCAAGGCCTTTTCTCTTTCTAGTCTCTCTCGCTTCATGGCTTTCTCTCTCTCAATTCTCTCTCGTTCTAAAGCTTTCTCTTTCTCTAAGGCTCTCTCCCTTTCTCGTTTCTCTTGCTCCAAGGCTCTCTCCTTTTCTAGTTTCTCTTGCTCTAACACTCTCTCCCTCTCTAGTCTCTCTTGCTCCAGAGCTTTCTCCCTCTTTATTCTCTCTTCCTCCAACGCCTTAACCCTCTCCAACTTCTCCCTCTCTAGCCTCTCCTGTTCCAAAGCCAACTCTCTTTCTATCCTTTCCTTCTCCTTTCTCTCAGCCTCTAATGCTCTTTCCCTGTCCAACCGCTCTTGCTCAAGAGCCCTTTCTCTCTCTTTCCTTTCCCTCTCCAAAGCCTTAGCTCGTTCTAGCTCCATTGCTTTTTCCTTTTCTTCTCTTTGCAAACGATCTTGCTTCTCCCTCTCCTCTCTTTCCCTTTGCAAACGTTCTTGCTTCTCCTTCTCCTCTCTTTGCAAACGCTCTTGCTTCTCCCTCTCCTCTCTTTCCCTTTGCAAACGTTCTTGCTTCTCCTTCTCCTCCCTTTGCAAACGTTCTTGCTCCAAAGCCCTCTGTCTCTCCAGCTCCAGGGCCCTCTCTCGTGCTAAGGCTTGCTCTCGCGCCTCCTTCTCTCTAGCCAAAGCGAGTTCCCTCTCCTGTCTCTCTCGTTGAAGAGCTAGTTCCCTCTCCTGCCTCTCTCGTTCAAGAGCTAGTTCCCTCTCCTGCCTCTCTTGCTCAAGGGCTAGTTCCCTCTCCTGCTTTTCTCGCTCCCTCTGTAAGGCTTTTTCCTGCTCTTCTCTCTCTAAGGCCTGCTGATGCTCTAGCATCTCTTTCTCCAAAGCTCTCTGCTTTTCCTCACGTTCCAGTGCAAGAGCTCTTTCCCGCTCTAACTCCATTGCTCGTTCCTGGTCAAGCTTTCTCTGTTTCTCTTGCCTTTCCAGCTCAAATGCTGCTTCTCTAACTGCTTCAGACTCCTTCTCTGCCGTTACAGTGGACTTGAGTATGCTCACATGTACTTGACCATGGGCTGAATGTCCTCCTATGACACTCTTGTATGTGCCTGGATTCATAGGACTGGGCACATTGCCTGCAGTGTTGGTCGTGTGAGTGATGGCAGATACTAGACCCTCCAAAGGCCCTCTGGCAGGGAACGATGCAACTGAAGGTGAACCGCTACCCTGCCTATTACCTTCCCCATCACCGCCATGCCAACCTGCACCAGAGAAAGCACCCTCCGATTCCATTTTACGTGCCAGTAGGGTCAGTGGGCCAGGTTTGCGCTCAGCTGGTCCACTCCTCTGTGGCTCTGGGCTGCTACTGCGGCTGCCACTGCTGGAGGAACCAGAGCTGGAGGTACTGGATGAACGTCTACCTGGGGCTACATCTGGACTAGGGGGACTCTGTTTAGGGGTGTCAGGCAAGGGAAATGACAACTCTGGAGGCGGGGAAGGGGGAGGAGTAGGTTGGCGTAACTGAGGAGATAAAAGGGAAGGTATGTGTTGCTGCTGGGGTTGACAGGATGCTCCAGACCTCTCTCTGGTTGTGGGCGCTCTGGCTGGCTCTCTGAGACTTCTCCTTCGAGCATTGCTTTCCCAGTCATCGTCGTCAGCATCCTCCTCTCCATCGTCACTGTCCTCGTCGTCACTGTCAGCTGCAACTTCGCTGGATGTAGAACCTCGCTCTGGCCGGTGTTCACCACCAGACGCACGCATGGCCACAGAGCCGGATGCAGGAGGACCAGACATGTCAGCTTCCTCATTCCTATTACCCTCTACCTCGTTCCCTGCACCAAACGTCCCATCTCCATCAGAGGGGCCTGGTGGCTTATGCTGCTCAGCCAATGCCGGTGTAACATCCTGTTGAAAAGAGAAAGGAAGCTCAGACTTTATCCTATCATTGCTCTTGTGTATGTTTTCCACCATGCAAATGGCTTCTTGAATTTTTTTAAAAATATGAAATTCCATTTGAGGACAAATTCTCTCTATACAAAAACTCTGCAAACACGACAATTGTAATTAGTGATAGCTTACCTGTGCTTGAGGAGGACATGGGGTGCTATTGTTAACTTCTGCATGGCCTTCTTGGTCTGTTCATAAATGAAGAGATAACATGTCAAAAATGCTTTTGATAATGGCGTAATTACAGCAGTTGTTTGCAGCTACAGTTTGACACTTACCATTTGTTTCAAATGCTTCGCGAGCTTCCCTCTCCAGACGCTGCCTCAGGAGCTCCTGTTGTTTAGCCAGATACTGCTTGATGAAGCTGTTTTGGCTCATTTCCTCGCCAATCTTTTTTTTAAAAAAAGAAGTGGACTCATTGCAGTTAAATAAAATTCAGCCTTTAAAATAAAAATAAAAGCATCTTGGATACACTTACCTGAGAGTTTGGCTGCAATCCAATGTGATTAGTAGAGGTTCTCTGCAGATTCTCCAACATGAGAGCCTAATATTGAGAAAGAAGTCTTAATGGTATGGTATTCTCAGAGTTGTTATGATTAGCAATTGCACTTCAGAATGTTTTGCAGTTATTCTCATTATGACAACATCTTAAAAATTCAGCAAAATGAGCCTTGGTACACAATCAGCACAGTGGGACAAACCCCATTCAGCACCACTGCATCTCGCTCTTAAGACATTTAGTTTCAAGAAATGTGAAGAAACTTCTGAGCAGAAAAGAAATGGTAACGTGTGACGGAAGAAAATAGGATGACAAACATAAAACTAACACTATAAAGGTCACAGAATTCAACATGACACTAATGGTCAAATCGTTTAAACAAGCGGTGATGGACAGTAACAAGGGCTGACAACGGTGAGAGTAGGATTGCAAGCACAACATGCTAGACCCAACTGAATTTGTTTCTCTTTCGCATTTTTGATGCAGCACGTTCTTGTATTTGTTCTGACACTCACTGTTTCACGTCTACTCTGCAGCTTGCATTACATCTCACTCCATGAACGGTACTTTATTATGTAGCATGCAAAATACCTTGCTAGGGAGTCAAGTCAACAGCACACATGAATAACACACTAAATATAAATTGCTACAATGCTTCATACTTCATCGACATACATCAACCAGCACACCACAACCACTCACACTTCAGATGCATTACGGAACCATTAATTGATCAAAAAGTATAGCTTTTCAAATGAATTACAGTGTTCACATTTCACAAATGAGTTTGGCTTCCACGCTACATTTAAAGACACACAAATGTACGCATTCAAGCGCAATACAGCGTACAAAGTGCAACCTTAATCCGAAATTTAAAAAATGGAACTATAATAGTGCAATATTTTAATTGTAGAGTAGATACGTGAGAGTCTGTCGCTATGTAAACAAACTACTCCACAGAGAACTACGGCAGCTCGTGGGCATATGAGACATTTGGCGCATAACTACTGCTAAATATGACGGCATAGTGCAACACTGGGAGATTCGAATTAAGCGTAATGTTACAAACCAAACATACAATTTACACTGCAAGTGGTATCTATACGCCGAATAACTAGGGCACATTGAATGGACTTGGAAAAATACACAGTTAACAAGAATATACACAGCGACGAGCCAGTCGCTAAGGCCACTGCTAAACTCAAACGTTAGCCGGAAAAGCTAACGCGCTAGTAGGACAACATCTCCTTACAAAACACTTTGTAATTAGCCACTAAGTTGTCTAAAGTTCACGAATAGCTATGGTTGGTAAACGTCTGTACAGAGAACACGCTTATCCGCCATAGCGCGGGGCAATCTACGCATCTTTCAGTTTACTCGTGGTCTTCAATTTCGACAACTCCAAGCTGCTCGGCAGTGAGGGATACTCAGTTGTCGGCCCAAAAGGAGAGCATCAGCCCGTCTCACAGTGAACGTTAGCTGTCGGTACCGAGGGTCCCGTATTTGGCAGCGGAACTCACCCCCTTGAGTCTTTTGACTAGTGCATTCTTCTGGCCGCTTTTAGAGAGTCCTCTTTCCTCTAAAGCAGCTTTTAAATCCGCCACTCGAAGGGACTGGAGCGGTCTCCCGTCCAGCGTTACGTCTTCGAGGTCCGCCATTTTCCCCTTCCTCTAGTCAATTCCCAACTAGAGCGACGAGCAACGCCTTCCACCACACAGCGTCATCAACGACGATTTCCCCCAAAAAATCAACCATCAAAGGAACTCAGGGTCGCTGAACTATTTAAACCACAAATACACACGCTCTACTAGAGGATTCACTCTTTTTAATACCGCAAACAACCTCCGTTTTAATCGCTTATAACCGGGCGACAACGAACTATGCGTAAAACCTGCGCAAGCTTGATCGACAGAACACAGCTTGTTAACTGCGTACTCAGCTACTAAAGTAAGATAGGTTACTTTAAGCTGTATTTTTTTTGCTTTGACTCGATATATTTTCAAAACAAAACTGTCTTATTTATTTATTGATGTATTTATTACAATGCAGGCGTATTTACATTTCGTGATTAACACTCCTTGCCGAGTGGTGGCGGTAATTCACTATCACTTTGTTTGCCAACAAAGTAGAAGAAAGAAACGGAAGTGACGCCGAGCTCAAGTCTGGATCACCAGCGTTGCTACATGTTCGTCTTTGTCGACAACCAGGCGTCTAAAATGAAGGCAACTTTTAAAGGCTGAGAATATCTGACATTAATTGAAGGGCTGACTATATGACGGTGGTCTCGCCCAACTATATAGTGGGAAAGTCACATAGTGTTGCAGCGCAGATGCGGTACTGTTTATTTCTGTTTTCCTGCGGCTGAAACCATCCTTGTTTACCAAGGTTTTTGTGGCTCGGTCATGTCAGTCAAGGCTTGAATCGCCTTCGGTAACAACAGCACGCTGTCAACCGCAAACATCCACCCTGTGCAGCCTGCCCTCCGCGATCAGAGGGATGGAGGCAAAACACTGGAGCGGTGTCACCGACTGCTGCGCTCCTACCACGGATGACTTCCCATCGGCTCCCCAGGTTGTTGTATCCAGCCCCCCCAGCCTCGAGAACCTGTCCTGCGCTTCTCCGAATGCGGGTCAGGTTAGACACCCACCAGAGCCCATCTCTTACGTGACCCTCCAGGAGCAGCGGTGCGTCCTTAGCTGGTTCCAGGGTTGGTCCGCCATCCAGAGGGAACGGTTCCTCCAGGACCTGCTCGGTAAAGCTGTGCCCGGGAAAGTGTGTACTCTACTGGACTCGCTCAGTAGTCTGCAGGTACAGCAGTATTGCGATTGTACACACACTGATGTTGTCACAGCAGTTTTCATACTGTAGTTACACGACATGAGTCATGACGGGGGTTTTGTGTCTCTATGCAAGGTTAAAGACCATCTACCGAACATCTTTGAGTGCCAGCTGCGCCTGTGGACCCAGTGGTTTGAGTCTTGGGGAGAAGAGGAGAGGAATCATTTCCTGCACATACTGGAGGAGAGAGATCCACAGTTTGTGTCCCACTTTTACAGCTGTGTGGCAGGTACAGCAGGAAGAGACTGAGCGATGTTAACTCTGTGACCCTAAATAAGTGACTGTTAAAAAACAAAAAACAAGAGATGACAGCATGTTTAATTGGATTTATTGTTGAAGGTAAACAATTTGAAATTAAGAGCAGGCATGCCTGTTCAATATAAGCTGTTACTATATCTGAACATGTTCTACATTTATACTTTTTTATTGTGTTTATGTTTTTGTTTAAGTGCTGCTATTTCTCACACTGTGGCGGTGACCTGAAATAAACTGGTTTCACATTTGGGTATAAGAAAATAACATTTTCAAGCATTTCTTTTTCTATACCAGACTTATACTTTGTTACACTTTAATTAAAGAACATGAATTGTTGTATATTTGTTATCATTATTGTCTGTAAGCTCTTGTAAGGACACTAAAATCACAGACTATTTTACACTCAGGATGAAACTGAACTTGTCGAGTTTCCTATTTTATCCAGTCAACTGACCCAGGGGTAAGTACAACAATTGGAGTAGGACTTAAAGTATCCTCGACACAAAAATCGATGAACGGATATATTTTGTCCCTAAACCTTTGACTTTGAAATGAGTATATATGAGTTCTGGCCCCAGCATCGTAAAAAGAAACCTGTCCAGCAGAGTAGTCGAGCAGAACACCCAGGGTGAGAGGTTGTTTCTGGAATAGAATTGTAACAGGTAACCTATCCATTGCTCGGAACTGGCCTTGTTTGTTCAGTACTATGGTCCAGAAACCGTTGGTGGGACTGAATGAAAATGTTCCCTTCCTTGGAGCAGATTCACTGGCCATTCCAAGATGGTAACAGAGTCTCCCAGCTACAGACACCTCCCAGTAATTTCTTCCACTTGAAAATCCAGTTTTGCCCAGAACAGCAAGGGCCCCATTGAAGCGGCCTGGATTGTCGGGGACGTTTTGCATTTGCTCGTGAGTGACCATCTCGGTATGATCTGCAGACAGAGCTACTCTCGGGTGTGCTGTGTCTGGATTAAGAGTCACTCTCCCTGTAAAATAGAGACAATATTGCAGATTTTGTGTAGCTTTCTTAAAAAAACAAAGAAAAACGTTTCCTATCATGCAAATGGATAGCCTCTTATAAACCACCACATGTTAAAAGCTCCACAAGAAAAGAAACAGAGACTAAAAAGTACCCTCACTGACCACTTAATTTGGTACACACTCAACTGCGTGTTAGTGTAAATACCTAATTGGCTGCATCTCAATGCATTTAGGAATGTATACATGATCAGCCTATAATAATCTGCTGAAGTTCAAACCAAGCATCATAATGGAGAAGTAAGGTAATTTAATTCACTGGGATTTTTAATACACAACCACCTCCTTTGTTTACAGAGAATGCTCTGAAAAAGAGCAAATACTTTATAAACATTTGTTCCAAAGATGGCCTGCAGCAGCACATGGGGTGCCACGCCTGACAATTTACAACGATGCGTGCTTATTTAAGTGTATGTGTGACTCACTTGCATGAATTGTCTTGTCTCCCACATCATTTAGTCTGTTTAGATCTGGGGGGAGACAAAGAGCAGAGTGAGAACATGAGCAGGTCATGTAATGTAATATCACTGTCTGTTTTCTGCACTGGACTGAAGAGAAAGAGGAAAGAATCGTTACCTTCTACCAAAGCCTCAAGTCTGGTTTTCTCAGTCTGTAGATCTGGCATTGAAACAGAGAAGACCAGGGTTTGTATATATCTATATATATATATCTAAAACCTATATGCCTACTGTACATTGCACTGAAATAATTGCTTTAATGTGAGCACGAGTGAGTGTGTTGAACATACTTGTGTAGTTTTGCATCAGTTTGTCATAGTATTTAGTTTCTTCCTCCACTTCCTTCCACAGCTCGTCATACATGACAGTTTTTTTCATCAGCCGCTGCTCTAGGACTTCAGTTAGCTGCAAAGCCTTTTGCATGTCTGCCTCTAAGTCTAAAACAATACAGAGGACCATAAATGTACAGGATACCACAAACAAACTAAAAGAAAATAACAACATTTCATTTCCTCTTGAGTTAATATAGGTGATAATCCTCATAGCCCTTTTTTGCTAAGTGAAAATTGGTTTTGTATTAGTGTTACCCAAAACGTCAAAATAGTAGTTTATATAAGGCATTAAGAGAGAATTATATATAATACATAATATAGAATTCATGCTGCCTCCCTCATCTGTTCCTAAAACTCCCGTTGCAGCTGTCTGAGGTCGACTTTCTTATGTCACAGCTGCTCCTGCAGGAGCTCTGCATCTCTCTGCTCCTGGGCTCTGCTGCAGCTGTCTTTGTCCATCCGTTTGGTTCAATATTCACTTCAAAACTACTACACAGATGCATGTGTCGAGCGCTGAGACGGAGGCTCTCACCTTCGCAGTGGGCGTTGTTATCTTTGCAGCACTTTTTCAGCTCTTTGACTTCCCGCTCTAATTCTGAAAGAGGTGATGAGACGCGGAGACGTGTCAAATACTCATGTCAACAACAAATAAAACACATTTGTTTACCCCCCAATTTCCCATGCCCGTACAGGAAATAGGAAGATAGCACTATGATCTTTTGACTAATGTCCTGCCCGTTGCTGCTCTTAGCAGAACACCTCATGAACACATTTGGAGGCATTAGGGCATTAAATGTGTCCTCGTTGTGCCCTGTATTCAAACACACACACTTTGTCTATTTACAAGGACAACAATTATGTTTTTAAAGCTGTGGTAACTTTCATCTATAATGCAAGTTACTCTGTGTGTCTGTCCGTCTGTGACAGGCATATCTCGCTGACCATTAGTCAGATCGCCCTAAGACTTTGGATATGGGTTGAGCATGGCCCAGTGGTTTGCATCGTTGATTTTATCACACTACACCAGGCAGGCAGCGGCTCATCAGCAGCAGCTGCGCTGTCTGGAGCAGGGAGGTGGGAGTGAAGAGGCTGTCCTCGAGGTGGGTGAGACATTTTCACATGGTTTCACACGGCAGAACATGATGTTATACTGAAAGGACCAAGTCTGTGTCCATTCACCACTATGTGAGCGCATATCTATTTTGCATTAGCATGCTACTATTTTGTGGCTAACTTGGCGAACCTGTTTCCAAAGGTAAGCTAGCGAGGCTACGATTAACATTAGCGTAGGGCTAGCATAATACAAACACTGTGTAACCTCATTAGGCACAACGCAATTTTTTAAATTTTTGATTAGCATTAGCTTAGCAAGGTATTGTGACTGTCAGCCACACCAGTGGTTGCACAGTGTTCGTATTATGTTAGCATTTACGTTCCTTATCATGCATTACCATAACTGAAACATCTTCTTCAGCTCCCACTATAGGAATACATACTTCCTACAGTTACTATTAAACAGAAGACACTGCGGTATATGTTACCATACTTGCCTCTATTGAAGTTTTCCAGTTTTCTTCTCTCTTTTTGTCGTATTTCAGCATGTTGCTCCACATCTGAGAGATAAGGAATAAGATTATAATACAATATCCGTTCATTCATTTCAATGTGGACAGAAAATAACGAGAGCAATTGTATGAGACGCGCAGGAGCAAAGATAGGGAACGTCACAGAACAACAAACCGATAATGGTTTTTCTAGCAGCTCTGGACGCCGCTCTCTGAGCCTTTTTCAGTTTTGCCTGCAGATCAGCAATCTCCATTACTAGCACAAAAACACACGCACACACACACAGTTATTCTGTGCCTAAAGGAAACAATTGTGGTGTCAGAATGTTCAAAAATGTCATACTTGAGTTAAAATTCTTTTCATCTGCCTGCTTGAGTTGAAGTTCACTGTCTTGCAGTTGCCTCGTAGTCAAATTAATTCTCCCGTGAAGCTCTAAAAAAAAACATTTAGAGCTCAGGGAAATTCAAAATCATATATTTGACAAAAGTTTCTGTCACATTACGATTAAATTATATACGATTAAACTGTACCTGCAAGAGCCTCAGTATTTGTATTTTTGATGTATGATATTTCATCTTCCAGGGGCTTGATTTTCTGATGAAGTTCCATAATATGAGCCGCTTAAATAAAAACATAAATGCAGGTTAGCTTTTAATATTCTGAACCAAACTTAATTTAATCCTCATAATTGCGTAACAACAACAAAACACTCACTCAGATTAGCCATCCTAAAATCACTGGAGTCCAGAGCCAGAGTCTTCGTTCTAATCTGGTTTCTGACGTCCTCCAGTTCATTCTCCAGGTCTTTAAAGCAGAATATTTTCTTCTTTTCAAAATGTAAAAAAACACAGATTCAACGTGTGTTTACTCACAGTTTTTTTTTACCTCACCTTTTATTTTCTGTAATGGAGCTTTTGCCTGACTCTCTTCTTGCCTCTTCAGTCTGTCTATTTCTTCTTGAGCGATCAAAACTTGGAACACTAACAGAACAAAGGTCACAAGGGTCAGATTTATCAACAACAACAACAAAACAACGACGACAGCGTCACTTTATATTTTTGATGACTCACCCAGTTTGGTGTTTTCCTTGTTTTCATCTTCAATCCCCTCAACCAGATGGTTCAGTTGGTCTTGAAGTGCTGCAAATGTGTGTCATTTAGTATGAGTCACGTATCGTTATGTAACTGTTACCATGTCGACTAATATTTGATGTATTTTAACATTCCGTCATTCGTTTGTAATCAGTCTTTGAATATTGTTATTATATTGTTTCCTTTCTTTAAAATGAAAGTTTGTGCTTTTTGTGCGTCTTCTATTTCCGTAAACCACACTGAATGACCGCTCTGTGCAGATTAAATTGCCCTGCCATTGTCAATTTTTCTTAATTATACAGTATTCCTGGTAAACTCACCTTTAATCCGAACGTAATCTGTGTCGTTCGCTGCGTTTTTTGCAAATCTCTCTATCTCTGTTTGAATTACGATGATATCTAGAACTGAAAGAAGAGTGAAACATTAATCCAACACTCACAGACAGACATATTTAAATCTCCTTTTTATTATTATTTTTGGCTTTAAACAATACCATTTCCATTACGGTCCTGGATTAAACTGCTGTTCTTCATCCTTATATTTGTTTAAAATGTGTTTTATGAATAATCTTAATAATAACCTCAACAATTTTTAATTAACCATATATACTAATCTTAAGTACACTTTAAACAGAGAGGAACAATAGAAGTTAAAATAGTAAAATAATATAACACATTAGACACAAAATGAACACAATAAACATCAAATATCCATATAATATATGAAAAGCTATGTTATTTAAAGTTATAATTACACTCAAATAATTGAAAAAGTGTATTGTATGTCCCACTCACGTCTTTGAGGTTGAGCACTTCTTGTTTTCAGCTCGTCTGTTTTTTTCTCCAACACTTTTTGCTTTTCTTCCATTTGTTTTTGAAGCTCTGCAGAGGATAGATTTTTATTTATTTATTTATTACTAAGTACTTTCCCTGTAACTGATGTCGGGAGCGGTCATGCTATATATTTTTCTTTGTTTTCTTTTTGTGCATTCATCCAACACACAAACCTTTTATCTTTGCTGTGGACTCTGTGTTTTCTAGTCGTCTCTTCAACTCTTCCTGCTGCAGTGTTAACGTAGAAATCTGAAGAGCTGACAGAACCCCGATTCGAAACAGTTGAAATAAAGGGCAGTATTTAAAATTCACTAATATTCTTTAGTGATTTTCCAACATGAGTTTGGTTTGGAACCAGCGATGATAGTGCAAAGCCAAGAAAGTACAATTATTAGTGTGAAAATGGATCTGAGAAAAACATTCCGGCCAAACGCATTTGTTTTCATCACTTTCTCACTGTACATGAAATAATATAAAGTAAACTGGACTTCTATGTGGTTGGGCAGGGACGTGTGAAATGTCAGAAATCACATTTGCTGCCTTAAAAAACGTAACATTCATAACAACACTTACCAAGTGAAGTGACGCTGTCGTGTTGAGACTGCAGTTCCTTCATTTTGTCGTCCAGGTCATTCTGCAGATCTACAAGGACGCATTTAAGACAACTGGTGACCTCATTTTCAGATTAATTCATCATGAACTCCCTATTATTTTACATTTAATAACCACTGACTGCTGTTTGACATCACGTACATGATAAAGATCTCAAACTAATAATGGCTTATTAACTCAAAAAACTCAAAACATTCCCAGCCCCTCTAGTCTACATGCCAATGTGTCCTTTGGCAGGACACTTAACCCCAAGTTGCTCGAAAAGGTTGTGCCGAAAGTGTTGTGAATAGGCATGAAAGATGTGTGATAGCACATACACATGCACTGAGTAATTGGCAAAACAAAGAACAACCGGTCTGAGACCTGCCTGAAGGGGTGATCTCCCACTTTATCTGCCATACTTTGGTATGGTTCCTCTGGTGTGAAAGCAACCAAGCCAAATGGGACAAAACGGTCTAGTTTAATGCATTATGGGTATCAGATGAGATACGAGATTAGTCTGGTTCCAGTGCCGGTGGTCTTCGTGGCCTATTTTGGTTCGTTTAGAACTATGCATATGTGAACGCAAACCGTACCCATGTCTGTTTGCAACATTGGAACATTTTTCTGACTGGTGCGGACCAAAACAATCGGACTACAGGTCCAGCAAAGCAATCTAGACTAAAGCAATCGAACAACAGCTCGTTATCAAGCTTTAACAAGCTGTTGATATAGAAAAGCACCATTTATCACCAAGTGACCAGATTTACCTCACCTTTAATTTTCTGCTCAAAATCGGAACACTGCACCTCTGTCTGGTTCAGCTTACTTTCCAGAGCTATAATAGATAAAACACACATTCATATTGAAGTAAATTATTATTGTAATTTTTTTGTTGCATGTAAGGACTGAACTGACTTTTGATCTTATCCTGATCACGCTGGTGCACCTCCACTTTCTCCTTCAGTTGTTCCCTCAGTTCTAAGACGAAGAAAAAAAAAGATTATTAAAGAGATTAAAGTGAATTCAGTGATCATAGTTAGAGTTAGATACTTGCCATTAATTCTTATTAAGAATGTTGCTTTCTCATTGACTTGTTCTGCCTGGTGTTTTCTGAGCTGGTTGTGCAGATCAGTGACCGTCAGAACTGATAAGAGGATAAAATGCATGACACAGAAAACGCATGTGTGATAACACTTGTCAACACCAGATTTATTGTTTAGGGTTATTTTTTTTAGCTGATTTAGGATCATTTTGATGTGCTGAATCCAAAAATCACATTTTTGCTCAATCAGGTCAACTTTCTGAAAAAAGCTACAAATGTGTTTTTCTAATGTTTTTGTTAACATGTACGGGTATTTTCACGTCAAATGATGCAGAATTATTTTATATTTCTTGCAATAAACAAATTCTGAAGATTTTGCATGTGCCAACTTATGACTAATTGTTTTTTTTTTATATTACAAGTGAATGAAATGGCTTCGACTAGAAGATCTTGCAAAAAATAAGCCTGACGTATTCTGCTACATCTGCGGTGAATACACCATTGTTCCTAACAGGAATCTAGTCACAAGTTTCATAAAGCGTGCTTACCATGCTTATTTTGGTATTAAACTTGGTGACCAGGATGAAGCTTGGCTAATTGTACTTGCCAGTACATTGACTCAATTGACAATTGAGTCAATTGTCAATTGAGAAAAATGGATGTCATTTTTGGATTAAGTATTTTCAGTACTGTATTTTTATGTAACCCAGTGTTATAAATGTAGACACAGTGTGAACTGGTTTACTCACTCAGCCGCGCATTTGTCTGGTTCTTCTCGTGGAGCTCGTTGACAGATTCCTGCAGTTCTTTCTCCTTTGTTGCCAGATCATCTCTGAGCTCTGAGAGGAACCACATGACAATTAAAAACACAACACTTGAATTACCTCTGCAATACAGCTTTCACTTTCTCCGTCAGCTGTTGTAATGATGGCGTCGCCCCGTGCGACTCGTAGCGATACTCACCGTTGACCTGAGTGACTTGTAACACTTGGGCTTCTGACAACTGTTTCTGCAGCTGCTCCACCTGACTCTGCAGCGTCACAACCTTCAGCACTGACGACACCACACACAACAGAGGATTTGTACAGTGTGTGGCAGAATATACTTTGACACAACTGTATAAATCTTACATTTACTAAAAACTCACTCAGTTTTGTGTTCTCGTTGTCTTTTCCATCGAGTTCGCTGATAAAACCGTCCAATCTGGCCTGCAACTCTTAGCAAATAAGCCATGTAACATTTATCATCATCATGTGGGATGAAATTGTCCAATAACTTCATTCTAAAGAGTGTAAACGGTCATGACTTACCTTTGACTTGGTAACTTGTAGTCTCGTCCATAGCGTTTTGCTGAAGGTACAAGATTTCATTCTGTAGCTTAATGATTGTTAAAACTGTGACAGACAAACATGCAGCAGGTTTGCTTGCATCAGAAATCTTTCACAAACAATTTGTTCCCGAAATACCCTTCATTTTATTTTAGCTTTTCAGACTGGGAGCAGTTGTCTTTTTGCACCTGCTGAATACTGAACGACACAGAGTGAGGATGAAATCACTGAGCTCACATGTTTTGGGACGGGTGACCAGTCTGTGTATATTTGCAGTTCCAGATTTGATTTCTTCTTGTTTCTCTTCCAGTTGCCTCTGCAGCTCTGTGAGAGAAGCAAGAGCAGCAGACGACGTCACGAAGAGAATCACTTCAAACAGTAGAAGGTTCACACTGCTGTGTCAGAGCTACTCACCTGCGATCCTCTGTGGATCGTTTGTGGTAGCGATCAGAAGCCTCAGAGTCCTCAGCTCATTGTGTAGGTTTATCATGTTCAGAACTGACCCGTAACATTTGTTTTTAGTTGACATCACTTAAAATAAAAATCAGTTGAGAATCAGCGCGGCAGACATTTGACTCACTGAGTGCTGCTGTGGCGTCTGCAGTTCTGTTGAGTTCTGTGATCTTCTGGTTAAATTCAGTCTTTACCTCTGAGAAACAGATTCAACAGAGCTTTTAACTAAAGCCATATCCATAACTTCATTTCAGGACATTCATATGAAATGAATAATACACTCTTAGAATTAAAGTGGAAGTAGAACCATATAAGGTTCTTCAGCTTGTCCTCATAGGAGAACCCTTTTTGGCTCCAGGTAGAACCTTTTTATAAAGCTCCCTTTTGGAACCCTTCATTCAGGAAAGTGGTTTTAAAGGGTTCTCTGGATCAAAATCGTTCTTACTGGAACCATTAGTGTTACCAAGAACCCTTGAAAACCCTCCGGAAAGGGTTTTTCAGAAGCAAATGTTTCCAGGTAGAACCTCAGCCCTTGTAGAAGGACCCTTTTGGAACCCTTATTTCTAAGGGTGTAATAAAAGACTTACCCTCTACTGTGGCGTCTTGTTGAGTTTTGTCCTGAGGAGCTGTTTAAAAACACAATAGTTTACCAGGTGTGAAATAATGACCATAATCATACCATTAAGAAGGTAACAAGCAAATATGTGTTCCCTTGGCTGTCAGTGAAATACCATACTTTTCCACTATACCACAGCACTTTAATCAGATGGTCCTCTCTGCTCATGATATCAGATCATAGGGGGCCATTGCACTGGTTGCAGAAAGACCTCCATTTAAATTCACCTTTTCAATTTTTTTGTGTTTTTCATTTTTGGGGTGAATGCTTAAAGCACAAGATAGGAAGTTCCCCCCAAAAGACGACATCTTTCTGATTTCTGATATTAGATCATTTCAACATTCATTTAACAAATAGTTAAAAAAGACTCACTGGTGGTTTTGCTTGTCGATGTTGTCTGCAGTGGCTCGTTATCCCGCAACTCTCTCAACTCTTTCATTATGTTGATGATCTTAATGACTGAAAAAGACTTCAGTGTTGGACTTTTATTTTGAAATATGAGAAGTAAACAAAGATTTCATAGCAATAACCCGTACAGCAGAGATCTTGTACTTACTCATTTGTGACTGCACATACTCTGTTTCCTCTAATTGTTTTTGTAAGATGTCTTGCTTTTTCTTCTTTTCCTCCAAAACAACTCTGAGCTCTAAGATGAAAGAAAAAAAAAAGAGTGTATTTTCATGCTTACAAACTGTAAGAAAACAGGTGTAATATGACTCTGGGGTCTTTCCTTTACCTTTAACTTGGGAATCCGTTATCTGTCTGGCATCGAACATGAATTGTCTGAGTTGCAGCACCTCAATCTGCAGATTCAAAATTTCATTGGCTGGTGAAAAACAAAGGGCAGGTCAAAAATGGATGCTGCCTCAAATGCAACAAACAACATAAAAAAGAACTTGCATTTGTTGACCCGCACACTCACTGAGCACTGTGTTATTCTCTTCACGATTCAAGCGTAAAATCATCGTTCTAAGGAGATCCGTTTTTTGTCTCAACTGTTTTTGGTAATCTGAAAAGAAAACAAGAATGACGTTTTTATCGGAGCGACGATACACGCACAACACAATGAGATCTTGAAACACACGGATTAGACGCTCACCAACATGATTACTTCTGGATGTCTCGATCTGGACACTGATGAGCTTCTGTATCGCTGCAGTGTTGCTGTGCACAGAAATCAGTTCCAGCACTAGAGGCCCAGAGAACATGATTTGTAAGTCAGTATTACAGTCAAACATGTTTCTTTCATCTCTGATGACATATCATGGCCATGTTATGACTTAATAGTATTAATACATAATGTTTATTACCTGTAGCACCTTGGATTATAAGTGAAATGTTGGCAAATGTGAGACGTGCAGAGCTGGCGTCGCCTCCTCTTCGCAGCTCCCTGATCTTCCTGTCCAGTTCACTTTGTAGATCTGATAACACATGACACATCCAAGAAGTCTGATGTAGAATGGGAACTCTTAAAGACACAATGTTTTCGTCAAGCAGGCGGCAGTTTACCCATAATTCTCTTGTGCTGCCGGCCTCCGGTTTTTCCTCCTGTTGACTGCTCCTGCTGTAAATCCCAGATCTGATTTTGTAGCGAGATGATCTCAAAAACTAAATACACACAAATAACAGTCAATCCACAACCACGCTTCCCTTCACAGTAGATTTACTCTGAAAACAGCCTCACTCAGTGCTGCGTTTGGGTGTCTTCCTTCAAGTTCCTGCTTCTTATTATTCAGTTCATTGATCTTTTCCAGCAGCTCATTCTGTAGCACTACAACAGATGCGGTTCAATATGAGACAGAAGAGACATTTGAATTAAAGATACACTACCGTTCAAAAGTTTGGGGTCACCTATACAATTGTTTTGTGTTTTTTTCAAGGGTTTTCTAATCATTCAACAGCCTTCTAACGCCATTAGCAAACACAATGTACCATTTGAACACTGGAAATAGGCCTCTATACACCTATGTACATATTCCATTAAAAACCAGACGTTTGCAGCTAGAATAGTCGTTTACCACATTAACAATGTATAGAGTGTATTTCTGATTCATTTAATGTTATATTCACTGAAAAAAAGTGATTTTCCTTCGGAAATAAGGATATTGCTAAGTGACCCCAAACTTTTGAATTGTAGGGTATATATTAAAAACAATACTCACATGTGATTTGAGTTTGAGTCGAATTAGCAGCAAGCTTGATATTCCTCTGTAATGCTGTCACCTCACTGGTCATAGAAGTGATTTGCAGAACTAAAAGAAAAAAGTTTTAATGAAGAGTCCGTACAAAAGGACACGGAGTGTTGCAAACACACAAGCGGTTACAGTTGAACGAACGTACTCAGAAAAGCTTCGCTGTCGAACGTCTGTAGCAGTTGTTTCATTCTGTTGTTCAGTTGGGTTTGATAAGCTGTCGGGGGGGGAGAGGAAAGATGCATTTTTTAGCAAAATCACCTTCACACGTGTATCGCAAACTGAGATTTCACATGGAAAAGCTTACAGCCAGCGACTGCCAAGGCTGTGGAACTGCACGTGTCGAGTTGCATTTTCAGCAGTCTGACGTCCCTCCTTAAACCGAAGGCCACCTCATCTGATGGAAAATGAAGAGGTTTATCACAGAGCGACAGTCCAGGTAAGCAATATCCTGCAAGTCCTTGAAAGAATGAGTACTTAGTTCGTGAGCGTGGGTAGTTTTCTCCTGAAGTTGCGTGTTTAGCGACGCCAACTCTTCCTTCATACCTGACAAGACATAAAAGCCATGTTAAATTGTAATGTAGGGCAATGTAGGGGAAATTAGCAGCTGCTTCAACAATTAGCAGTTGTTGTGCAATGCTCTAACCCAGGGGTGTCAAACTCATTTTAGTTCAGCACAATTTGATCTCAAGGCTGGACCAGTCAAATAATAGCATAATAACCTATTAAGCTTTGTTTTACATTAAATTAAGTATCTTAAAGGTGCATTATGTAATAAATCTAAAGCAACTGGCCATAAAATCCTCCTAATATGTCACAGAGACTCAGGAATAATATTCATAACATACTGAACTCACCAATGTTTTGCGAACCTCAAATCATGTTTATGTTTTAAAATCATGTTTTGGCATGTGGCGCCACCTACCGCCATCGACCAATCATCTCAGCTGCCGAGCAACCACGGGTTGCCAGGTACGTCTGAGCTACAATGGCGGAGAAAACGACACCTAAAAGACCTCTGTATTTTGAATTTGAGTGTAGTAACTGTTTTTGGCCACATTGTTACATATGGCGCCTTTAAGTTAACCATTTACAGGTATCTGTAACTGAAAAATATCATATTTCACATTATGATTAGATTAGCTCCACGGGCCGTACGTTTAACACCCCTGCTCTATGCAGTGTATCTGCATGCAGTGTACACTTTTACTTACTTATACCAGTACTACATGAGTATATATACTCACCGACACAGGTTTTTGTAGTATATGACTGAAAGAAAACAAAGCACAATGAATTATGTGAAAATGAATAACAAAGAGAGGCAAAGGAAAGGTTTTGAATGTTGTGATCGTGACAACAAATCACGGATGATGCCGTACATGCAACGATAATCAGCAGGCTATTCAGTACTTACTTCTACATTTATATTCTGAGGGTCAATTCCCTCTGGCAGCGTTATCTGAAGGAAACAAGGTAGAAATCAGCATATACTGTAACAATTTTTTCTCATTGGATATATCGCAGATTTTGGAGACTCACTGGGAGCTTTGAAAGGATGTCCAAACGTCCCGAATAACTAGTAAAATTGGCTGTGTCGTGAGGAACTGTATGAAGACAAATACGGTTGAGCATAGAATACAATTAAACACATCTTCATTGTACTGTAATATTCCGATCTCAGACTGCTATATTTTGATCTTGTTAAATGGCAATAATTCATAAGTATTATTTAAAACATGATTATGATAACAGACAATATAACTGAATATGGATCCCTTACCATGTCTGTTGTCAGAGGCAGTAAACATCCATGAGAGCAACATGAGAATCCAAATGTAGTGAGTCATTGCACCGTCTGCCTTCTTTTCCTAAAACGTTCTCCTTTCATCAGCATCGGGTCTTATACTTTTTAACCACGGGGTCTTTGAAATCGATATCTGGTGTTAGCTTCCCAAAAATGAGTTGCATAATTATTTAATTAGTTGCAACAGAACTTTAAGAGGAATCAATCAAGGTCAGCATGGTGTCCCGGGAAGTGCCAGAATAAACAGAGCCCAAAAAACCCGGAATAACAGTGTCAATATTATACACACAACAAGGTTCATATAGTTCACAACAAAATGACGATAACTAAAATTATAATTGTCGTTAAACTGAAAAAAAAACAAAAAACTATGTGCTTCGTTTTTGTCTCTGTACATTTATTTCATATATAAGCCTTGTGGGTTCATATGAAGTGTATTCATTTTATAATATAAGTTGTGTATTATTTACCACCTGTGGCACAGACCTGTGGGTTAAAATAGCATCTTTTGTTGGGTTTTTATGACACAATACTGATTATGACCTTTTTGAATCTTGCACATGGCAAATTCTCCATATTACAAAAAAACTAACACTAAAACTAATAAAAAAAACAAAGCCCTCTCTGAAAACTAATTCAAACTAACTAATTCTAAAAACAAGACTGGGAAATGCTCTCCATGTCCCACTTTCCTAATAACAATCTATAATTTTATCAAACCTAAAGTACAACCCAGAGCATATAGGCCTATCCCAGCATGCATTGGCTCAATGTCTGTACAAGAAACGTCCTGCATGTTTTGCAAGTCTTGCATATGGCCAACACAACACACACACACATAACAGACAGATATCTATTGGAAAATATGAACAATTTAGAATTGCAGCATTGCTGTCTGTGTGATAACAATGGGAGAGCTAAAATGTGCAAGGCAAAAACCTACTGGATAAAACATACAAAATCAGTCGACCAGCGCAAATGTTTGCAGTAAAGGTCAACTGTTGTTGACTGACTACATGTCTCCTGTCAGGGTCATTTACACTCCATTTACCAGAAGTCTTGGAAGTCGGCCAGAGGCAAATAGGGAAATAGTGACCATTTATAGTCCAGTGGGAAAACAAACTTCCTCAGGTAACTACTGAAGATGACTATGACCCTGGATGACTGAGAACCTTCACTGACAAGAAATAAGAAACCACTTAACAATAGAAAATATACTCTTGCATGACCTACAGCTTGTTTTCAACTGTTAGTTTTTGATAAAAACTGTATTTTATGTAACTTTGGAACAATTATGGAACAACAAATACTCCCACCATTGAACATTTTAACACATTTTAGACGACCATTTTATTATTTTACTTCAGTACAGCACTTTGGTCAACCGTGGTTGTTTGTGCTCTAGAAATAAAGTCGACTTGACTTGACTATTGTTGTTCACACACGGCACCACCGTTAATGAAACACCAAGGGTAACAGGTTAATATTTAAGGGCAATGGTCCTCACTGGTTTTTAAGATTTCAATGAATAGTAACTGAATTAGCTGAAAATATTGATTACTGAAATAGGTCACAGATTATTTCTAATCGAAAATATAATATTTATATATATATATATATATACATATATATATATATATATATATATGTATATATAGGCCCTGAAAAGCTGCTGAAAATGATATTTTATTGGCAGAACAAGGGCGCCCTCGTGTGTGCATTGTTGGAAGTGCAATCAAATATCGCCTCTGACACCACGTGCATTACATGTCCATCAAGTCATTTTAGTGGAAATATGGGACGGGAATTTCAGTTTGAGAATCTTTAGTTTACAACCAAGCTGTAAAATAATCTATGATCTTTGAAAATAAGTGTAATAAATGCACTAAAATAGTAGACGAACGGTTCCAAAGTGTATAACTGTTTTGGTTCCTGTGTCATCTCTCGTTTGCAGCTCTTTGCGTCCTCTCGCGATATTACCGTAGCAACGGAGCCTTTGAACAACCGCCTGCAGATAAAGCAGCAAGTTTATAACTGTTATATTTGACGTGACTGAAGGTCGTGTCGCAGCTCGACACTCTCCAACCGGCCGTGACACTTCCACGAGTGGGTTTCTTTGACACGAAAAGGTCCAGCGTTTTCTGTGATTTAAGGTAGCGTTTTTGTTGTTTTTATGTTGACGTACAAATATGTTGTATAACGAGCTGTGGTCAGACAGTCCTCGTGAAAGTTTATCACCCGTTATTATAGTATGCAAATAACTGAGTTGTAAGGACAATTCATCCATTCCAACATGATTTTATTAAAAATATTTTTTTTTCTGCTATTCTAAACAAAAACGTCTCTTTCTTAAATGTATTAATGTTGTTCTCTTCTTTATGAGGGTGTAATATGAAGGGTTTTAAGCTGGCATACAATATAATGAAATAAAACTATATAACATATATATATATATAGTATATATAGTAATGTCAGCTGCGAATTTGTGTATCTGTTTGATTATTTTCCTGTCTTAAATTGGATAAAATTGGATGTTAAGGATGCTTAAAACCTGACCTAGAGAGAGCAAAAATCTTAAATTATTGTAAAAAAAAAACCCACAATGATAAAAATAATAATGTTTATCTAATGTAGACACCTTAAGGGATAGTTGCCAAATCATAAATCAATAAATATTAGGAATTTATATATATTTTTTATAAATATTTGGTTGTGCCACCTGACATTTTTTTGTTGTGAAGTTAAAAATACTGTTAAAAAATTAGTGAATAAAATTAGAATAGTTATTCAATATATGAGACATGTTCAAACACATTGTACTGGACTCAAAAATATACTTTTTAAAAATACCTTTTGACCCACATGCATAACTACATCTAGATCTTGGACTGTGGACAAAGGGTGTGCAACCATGTTGCAACAGTTATTTTTTATCAGTTTACATAATGGCAATGTTGACCTTGGCTGGTGTTAGACCTGATAAAGTCTGGTTTTTTTTGTGTCTTAAGATGGTACAGTTTCAGAGTTTCATACCATCTCTCTCGTGGCTGTGGTGTTGTTTTCTCCTCTCCAGAGAATATGTCGCTGTCTGGCTGGGTGTGTGTGGTCACAGGTGCCTCCAGAGGCATCGGCAAGGGAATAGCTCTCCAGCTGTCGGAGGCAGGGGCCACCGTGTACATCACAGGACGCCAGGAGAAGACTCTGAAACAAACTGCTGCTCAGGTGACACACTGAACATGAATTATCTATGGAAAAAAAAGGGAAAATTTGAAATTATGTTCATTAACGCAGAGATTCCCAATCCTGGTCCTCGGGGACCCCTGTCCTCCATGTTTTAGATGAAGATCTATAAACACAGAATTTATGCATTTCTAAAAGAAAACAGAAGTATCGATGGAGCCTTATAGTTTTTTTTTATTAGTTCTTCTTTGTTGTGTCGTAACGATGTGTTTTTACTCTGCACAAAGGTGAAAGAGAGGGGTGGGAACTGTGTGCCCGTTATCTGTGATTCTACCAAACCTGACGACATTGAAGAACTCTTTAAACGGATCCAACAGGACCAAAATGGCAGGCTGGATATCCTCGTGAACAATGCTTATGCTGGAGTACAGGTTAGATACTGAACGTGACACACCGCTTGGTGTAACGTATTCTTGAAATATTCAAATGACCCAATGAATTAACTCTTAATGCGTTATTGTAGATTATCATGGAGAGCATGGGAAAGAAGTTCTGGGAAAGTGATCCATCTATGTGGGATTGCATCAACGACACAGGCCTGAGGTATGCTTCCATACATAGTCATGCCTGATAAACTGACTGGATCACTGTATCAGGAGCTGCTTAGTCATGCATTTGTGCCTCAGACAAGCTGTTTCTCAACTTGTTTTGCCTTTCAAATTGGGCCGAGGTGAACAAAAATGTAATGCTGATCAAATATTTTTTTGAATTTAAACAGTAAATGTCGGATAATTAAAGACTGAGTTTTGCTCTGAAGTGAAAGTGTGTTTCAAAGTGTCATAAGCAGCATATCTAGATATTGAACACAGTGTACAGTGTATCGCAGCCATTCCCAAACCTAAGAGTGCCAAGGCCCACTTTAAAATCACGTGAGACTAGGATCAGTAATTCTAGAGGTGAGAATCACAGGGTATAGCGATACATCACGATATCTGCCTAACTGAAGAAAACAAAGCGTCAGGGAAAGTTAAAAAGTGCTCAATTTCTATGTTTATTCACAAGATACGTAGCTTTTTCCACCATTATCTCACCTCTTCCTCGCCCAGGTAACTAGCCCAAAGTTTTTAATTTAGAGCACCTTAAATGGTTCATTAAAATATGAATATTTGCCTTGGCGTATCGATTATCATATTGCATGAGGAAGGATTATAGGTGGGCCCAGTACTTCTTAAAATCTATCGTATATATATGTTGAATTGAAATGCTCTCAAGTCTCTTTGACTTATCACAGCCATATTGATATTGTTAGCCAAGCTTGGTACAAATGATTTTAACTAATTTCTTTCCTCTTTTTTTAAATTTATCTGACAGGGGGCACTATTATTTCTCCGTTTATGCATCTCGACTGATGGTGGCTCAAGGTCGAGGTTTGATAGTCACCATTTCGTCTATGGGAGGCCTGCGGTATTTGTTCAATGTGCCATATGGTGTTGGTAAAGCTGCTGTGAGACCTCTTTTCAGTACTTCCTTCAGTTAAAAGAAAATGTAATCTATTAACATACTACACATACAGTACAATTAGATGTCTTTTTATCGTTGTTTTTTTTGTGTGTGTTATTCCAGTGTGACAGGCTAGCAGCAGACATGGCTGTTGATCTGAAAAAAAGAGGAGTGGCTTCTGTCAGCCTGTGGCCAGGGGCGGTACAAACCGAGCTCATTTCCCAGTACGTACTGGAGGATACGCCACAAAATATACATTCTGAGGTAGGCTTTTCTACCACTGCAAAGTTGTATTATTGATCTCCGCCAGGAGGTATATGTTTTCGGTGGAGTTTGTTTGTCCGTCTGTCTGTTAGCAACATAACTCGAAAAGTCACGGACGAATTTGAAGGAAATGTGCGCAATGGGACCAGGAAAAAGTGATTAAATTTTGGGCATGATCCGTACATGTTGCACACCAGCAGCAGGGTGTATTTTGTAGGCACTGAACTGCCTTGGTGGAGGTCTGTGCTCTCCGAGTGCTTTTCTAGTTCATGTTTGTATCTGCAGTTTTTGACGGACCTGAATATCGTCTTTTCCTCAGATAAAAGACGTATTTGCCAGCGGAGAAACCATAGAAATGAGTGGGAAGTGTGTCGTCAACCTGGCCAACGGTGGGATTTACACTGAAAGAGATGCTCTTCACTTAATTGTCGATTCAATGGAGACTGATATGACGGTGTGTTTCATTAAACCCATGCTTATGCTTTCTCTGTTTTAAAGATAAAAATCTGATGTCGCTGACTGGAAAAGTTCTCATGACTTCCGACCTGGCAAGGCGATATGGGTTACGAGATATTGATGGTAATCCAAGATTTATACTTTTAGAAAAACACTGTTATGTGTAAGCACCGATTTCACCGATGTTCTCCCTCTGTTTGTTGGCAGGTCGAAGTGTAACTGATTACACTTCCCTGAAATTCCTCCTGACGAGAGTTCCTTATCTCTCCTGGCTCTCCCCTGTTGTCCCCTCATTCCTACGCCTGCCACGCTTTATGCTCACACTGGCGACTAACCGGTTCTAAGCTTTCCCTTCTTTAGTGGGGAAATGGCTGCATAAATCTATACTATTCCTACATGGGCACTTAATGACTATGATTCTCCGATCTAAAAATGGAGAATTAACTACCATATTTTCTTTATTATGTGTACACTACCTTCAGAAGCTCAATGTAAGCTATCTAAAACTACAACAGTTAGCATTCAAAACATTGCTAACATAACTTGCTAACATAACTTCAAATTTAACCATCTCCATCGAAGGCCCTTGTTTTGTTTATCCTCTAGCAGAGATGTTTCTATAGGGGTAGCAAGCTGTTTAGGTTCAGTAACATTCAATATTCCACATACAATATATTTGTAACATAAACAGTCTGGACTGCGAGTTAAAATGTAAACGTTGACGTACCATTGTTGTCAGTATATTTTCGTTTTTTTAAAGCAGTACACAAAATGAATAACATCGAAGGATTTGCTGCACTGCTCTTCAACTTTGCCCACCCACGCATGGCCTTATCAAATCTAAGTCACGGTTGCTTGCCCATGCAGTTGACCATCCATTAAACGTAATCACATGGGCTTATGCTCCTTGTAATCCACTGCTCTTTACTTTCAAATGTAGTCTGGTGTTGCCACCCCTTAAAGCAGACTCAATACGATCTTTGCGGTTGAACAAGGTGCTATGAGAGTCTCTCTACCTTCACTAAACTCTTTGAAGACACATCTCTTCCTTGAGCATCTCCTCTGGTGACACTTCATTCCCTTACTGTGCACTGTGAGCGCCTTTCTGTAACACATCACATACTCGTTGCCTCTCTGCTGTACCAAGGCTTTAATGTTGATGATATTATAAGGGAAATGTACACATTTTAATTAAAGAAATATGTATTTTTTCACCTGTTATACAACTATTAACTTTACTACCATTTAATACATAATGTATATTCATGCACTACAGTATTTACCAGCTGTTAAAATGAGGTAATATGAATTCACCTCTGTGTTCTTCTTCAGTAATTAATAGGTATGAAAGTACATTTACACTTTGTACATTACAGTTTTTCACTATTTTATACAAATAAAATGGAACCTGGAGATCACGTGTCAGGGGAAAACTGTAATAAAGGGACAGTAATCATTTGCAGAGAAATATCTACGTTGAGGTGTTCTCTTTTTCAGAGCCACAGTGTCTGAAAATGTGTTTAAAAATTGTAATAAAGAGAGCGAATGCCCTGTTACATGATTTATATCAACAATACATTCAGTCTCTTTTATTCATTGAATTATAAATGATACCTCTGACTGACGATGATACAAATGACTAAAATACAACGGCCTAATATACAGAAAAATAACATGTTTTTAAATTATGTGTATATTTATCAACGTAAATACAGGTTTTTAGTGCGTTTCATTTATCTATAACAGAAGTGCCTTGTAAATTATTCTTTATTTAACTATTTTATGGTTTAATTAACTATTTTATGAACGAAGTTGCCACAACACAGTTTTTTTAAAAGCTCCATCTGTCGCATCATCCTGGTGCCGGGTTATCCACTGCATTGTTTGATATCAACATAATTCTTGTTCTTGTTCTTGTTCTTGCGATCATCACAGAGCAGAGTTTCCTGGTTGCCGTAGCCTCACAAAAAAAGCCTCCCCCCTCCCCGTCGTGTTATGCTACATTTCTACAGAACTCCAACTGGACAAACCGGCCAAGGCATGCATTGCGTGTTTTGAAGTGGAAGCTTACAACGAAAACAAAGAAGGACAACTCTGCTCAGATAAACCTTGGCGAAGGACGAGTGAGGAAATGGCACAGCGAAGTTAACGTTCATTCTCAGTATGTGAAGGCCACTGGAGTTCCCTGACATACACTATACTTGTCAGTATAATGGGGTTTGGATATCGTGTCGCCCGGCGACGTCTCCCCCGCACTGCACACAGGAAGTGACACCAACATTGCACACTGCAAACAGCTCAAAACACAAAGAAGTGGTTTCAGAAGTGCATTTCACTGCTCAAAAACAGCAGAAATGTTTCCTTGCCCGTTTGTCTGTGCTGCCGCTACATACTCATAAATGCTCCCTCCTTTAGTTCTGATCGACTGAGCACATTTTCAGATGAAGGATGCAACATATAAATACTGTTAGTCACGCCACCAGGGGGTCCAGTACTCTATGAATGACTGCCATGAGGAGAACGGTTGTGGGGTTTGTTGCTGGTGGATGGCTGGCGTGAAAAAAAATGTTTGCCCCACTTATTATTCAAGCACCTCCTCCCTCCAAATCCACGGGCTGCTCTTCCCAGACTGGCACACCCACCCTCTCCTCCGTCACTGTGGGAGAGTCAGTTGGGCCTTGTGGGCTTCCTGGTCCTCAGCTCCGCCTCGCCTCGATGTGACCGGACAGGGGAAACACTTCTCAGTTAAAGAACAAAAGCAACAACGGACGGACAGACCGAAGGAGGACCACGTAACGACGAGCGGACCTCAGCGGACTGAGAAATCCACACCCACCCGAGACGAGAATCAGCCCGCCGATTGAACTCAAAAAGCAGGGCGACAAACTTGGCCGCCTCGCATCTTTGTAATCCGTCGTGGTGCTTGATAAATAAGACAAGGGTCAAACAGGCGGACTGTATTGTTTCCCGGGGCTTCCTCTCTCAAACTTCGGCCATAAAACGCACAGTGGCAGAAGAGAAACTCTGGATATCACCCCCCCGATTTCCTTTCGCGCAAACGGACCTCGTGGATAAAGGACTGTTTTGTCATTTTCGGTAAGTTTATTTGTGTGTTTCACTGAAGCGTGTCTGAAGGCGAAGTGCGCCTGTGCAGTGCGAAGCGTTTTAGTTAGTACGCCATAAAGAGGAGGAGGAGGAGGAGGAGGGGGGGACACACTGGTCTGCTGTCGCCAGTGGCTCAACGAGCAACTTTTACTGCTTTGTCACTCGAAAACGCGCATTTCATGTGTGAACACACCGCAAACGTCCGGCGGAGGAAAAGGCAGCGCATGATCTCATCCCCGTGCTGCTCAGTGTGTCACGGTTGACGAACGCAGTGATCTCATAACTGTCTGTTTTTTTTTTGTTGGTACACTTGAACATTTATGTGGAGCTCCATGCGACCTCGTCTATGGCGTAAGCGCCTGGCTAAATGCGCAACAATTCCTCTAGTGGCGCAAACCAAGTAAATACACAGAGCGTTGTTATTTATAAAACACAAACAACCACAGTGTGGATAAAGATATAAGTAAGTAAGTTAAACTGAATCATAATTCCCTGTATTTAGCCTTTATAGACAACTATAAACACATGTTAAAGTCCTGTCTGAACACCTGTTGCTTTTTAAAGCTATAAATAAATGAATGAATAAAAGAAACCCACATATATTCATTTTGGATGCCAGTTCAGGGGAGTCTAGTTCTCGAGTATGACTAATGTGAATCCTTTCCCCTGTCCACAGGTTTCTGTTGTGGCATCTGTCTTTTGCGAAGAGGCCACACTTTTCTTTCGGGCCTGAGTACTTTGGAAGTGGAACAAAGCCCGAGTGGGACGGGGTGAGAAAATAGTCTGTGATGGATTTCGCGTAGATACCCATTCCACACGCTCCCACCCCTTTGTGACCAATCCCCCCACTACCACAAAACAAAAGTCAGTCACCACACTTTGGGGGGAGGGGAGCCCAGTCTGGACTATACGACTAGTTTCATTGGGAGTTCAGAATAGGAATTCAAAGGAGAAGGGCGGGGGGAGGGGAAACAGCTGTCATATAATTGACTTTGAGAATGAATTAGAACTGAAAGTTCTTAAAACATCATAATCTGTTCTCCTGTTCACAACATTTTCTTTTCTCCCTTTAGCTATCTGTGGCGATAGAGCAGTTCAGTTGTTCAAACAAGCAGCAACACACACCAGACGCTAAATTTGTCAATGTTTTTCTTTCCATTCTCAGGTGAGAGCTTACTTTGATAACCCAGATGGCAACTTACGGCAGAAATGGACTACTTTTGGCCATGAAGGAGTCTTTTGAAGGAAAAACAATAAAGACAGAATGTGAAGGAAAGCTTGACGCTAAACGACCCTCCAAGGATTTGTGCCGGTCGCCCAGCTCAGCTGAAAGCAATGCAAGCAGTGGGGCTAGTTTTACGACCAACCACAACTCGGTTGTGTGCCTGCCTCTGGTATCAGAGGGACTGAAGTTGGTATGGACGCAGTCGGATCAGACCCGTGAACTTGACTCAGTTTCGGAGCTTGTGCAAGCCTTCAACTTATTTCCATATCCATCATCTCATGAGGTTAACACCCTGGCCAGGGTATGTGCCTTGCCACTAGACAAAGTGAAGGTGTGGTTTATGGTGCAGAGAATTAAATATGGTATAAGCTGGTCTTCAGAGGAGATAGAGGAGACACGGCGGAAGCTAGCAGTGCCTGAGCTTTGTGATGATTCTACTGAGGAAAAGGAAGAAGCCAAAATAAAGAGCACGAGCATAATACATGAGGAATTGGTAATTGAGGATAAGGGCAGTGATGACGTGGGTGTTATATCGAGCTTCACCCCCCCAAAGAAAAAAACAAAGTCTGAGTCACCAGATTCCTACAAACCAGCCAAACCCACTGTCCCATGTTTCAGTTCCACCCTTCCACCTCCTCAGGATTCATACTTCTATCGCCCACCAGCAGACACACCAGCAAGTACAGCGACCGATGTTTCCCTTGACCTCACGCTAACGGAGCCATCTTCACAACAGCACCGCCATGGGCGCTACAAAAAGTCTAAAGCTCAGCTTGCTGCTCTTCGGAAAAGCTTCCTGAGGGAGAACTGGCCTGCAGAGACCGAGCTTAGACGTTTGCAGGAGGAAACCGGGCTGACCCGAAATGACATTCGTAAATGGTTCAGTGACAGCCGTTATCAGCTTAGGGTTGGCCGAGGAAGTCTGGCAGCAGCCCAGAGCTATTCTCAACACACTGCTGTGGGAGGTAAACATGATCAACAAACTCAACCTCTTCCACTTATTATTGAAAAGACTGGTCAGCTTCAAAGCGCCATGGGCCACGAGGGAAACCGCGGCAGCGGAACTGGAAACTCACATTTCTTTCAGACCTTTTTGACAAATAGCCTTGAAGCATTTGAGGATAGGGCCCTTGAAGCAGAAGAAGAGTGTGATGATATGGAGGAGCTTTCTGGTGACCAAGATGAAGAACAGCCATTACAACTGACTAAGGTGTTTAAAATTGAAACACACACTCCACACAAACCATCAAGTGTATCAAAATCATCTCCTTACTCCTCGCCCTCTGTCAGCCCACCACTGACTACTAAACAACATTCAAACAGCAGCAACTCAAAGAAGTCATCCCATTCAGCCAAAGCCAGCCCGTCACCAACAGCCTTGCGCATCTCAGGTGCTCCTTCAACCACATCCACGTCACCTGCCCTCACCCCTGCTGGGCGACCAAGAAAGACCAAGGAGCAGTTGGATCTTTTAAAACAGCATTTCTTAAACTGCCAGTGGCCCAAGAGCGACGATTACACTGAACTTGTGAAGCTCACAGGTTTACCCCGCGCAGATGTTATTCAGTGGTTCGGTGACACACGCTATGCTGTTAAAAATGGCCAGCTGCGCTGGGTGAAAGGGGTCCGTGACCAGTTCTTGGCAGAACTTGCTGCCCAGCAGAGTGGCAGCGGTTTAACTAAGGAAAGCAGCTCTGGGATATCTAATCGGGCTGGTGGCAGCCGCAAACGAAAATCTCAGGCAAATGGAACAAGTACAGATACTCCTGATACGCAGCCATTGGTCACATATTACCTTTCAAATGGCTCACTCCAAGAAAAAGACCTTGACTCTCTATGCAAGAAATCGAAGATGAGCTACCAGCAAGTGCGAGATTGGTTCGCATCCCAGGATGTCGGGGAGACTGACCAACAAGAAGACAGTATTACTGATTGAGACACTGGAACCAGACTTGTGAATTGGGCTGTGCGATAAGACCAAACTCTCATTTCATACACATATAGATTAACATAATAATAAAGCACATTTTTTTTGTCAATCTAATCAATAAATAAAAGTAACATTTTGGCATTGTGTAACTGAGGTCAACTGCTATTACCAAATTACAAAACGCCTATTACTTTACTAGGTTGACAGGTGTCGTGTCAGTGCAGGAGTAAATTAAGTTTGGCAGCCATTGCTTCCTTCTATCTTTGTTACTGGTTGCCATGTGGTCCGTTAGAAGACGTAAGAGCTCTTGCAGCACATGGGAGATTCCTTCTGTACCGTTGGATGCGATTGGCGTGTCGGTGGTAAAAGAGTTAAGTGGTGTTGTCGTCCATTCGCAAAGTACTTTTTTTATCTGGTCTGTGTCAGACTTTTCCTACCCACCACTTCATGCCACAGATGTAGCCTCTCGTTTAGCTTCCCGTTTTATCTTGGTTAGCTGGAGTCCTCGTCATGTTGGGAATTCCTTTTGTCTTTTACAGATTAAGTCTAATTTTGTTTGTGTTGCCTTCGGGCAAATGCCTTAGCCACATCTGTGTCACGTGGAAGAGTGTAAAGCATCCTCCAAATTGCATTATACAGTAAGTTGTCTTAGAGAGTGACTGGCAGTTGAACAGCTGAGTAAAAATGGGAAAAAAAAATTGTCAACATATGATATAGCTCATCATATCACACAGCCCTACTTCATAACACTTATTAAAGTAGGTGGAGTGCTCCTTACAGCATTTCCACAAAAAGCTTTAAGTGGCTTTAAAAAGGGCCAGGTTTGTTACATCCAGTCTTCTCAGTACATGCCCTGAATGGGCTGTGTATTTTGAATATTTGCTGCATTTCCTGCTTATCCTAATGTATTATGACTTGAACTTTGATTGTGTTGCTGTAAATAGAACAGTAAATTGTACACTGGTTTTTGCGATATTTTTTAGCTTATTTTTGTTTAGATATCACTACTTCGGATTTTCCTTTTGTTAGAATGCTGTTGTAGCAGTATAATTTAAACTGGTCGTACGCTTGGTACCTGACAATAGCGGTGAGTCACTGCTCCAGAAAAACCATGAATTTGTTGACTGATCCCCAAGTGTCATCATTCCTTTACAGCCAGTATCTCTTCCTGTCATGAAAAGCACACTGGACATGTACACTTTAAATTGACATCTTGCACTTTGGTTTCAGGACCTGCTGCCGCTATGTTCATTAAATCCAATTATTTCACAAATTTTCAAAATGAACAGTGATCCCATTACACTGATACCTTGGATTATGTCTTAAGAATACTGAGAATGTTTCATCAGATTCTGTTTGTATCTCTGAAACACATTCCTCTCTTCTTCTTTTTTGTTTTTGTTTAGTCTACTGTAATATTTGATTTAGAATTTCCATACTTTGCTTGTCATATGCATTTAACTGCACATTTATTTACAGTAAATGTTAGCAGTACTAGGAAAGCAGCAACATGCAGAGAGTCAGAGTTATCTATATGAATTTTAATGTGCACTCATAGATTTAGTCAGTATTTTTATATCTCTTTTGTCTTAATTAGTCTCTAGAGCATGATATCATGGTTTGAAATAAAGACAAAGTAGATAAGATGACTCATGGGGTCCATGTACTGTTTAAGATTTGATAAGGGTTTGAATCCAAAGGTAAATTGCCATTCTGTCTCTGTCAACTCACATTAGGAATTATAGCACAAACATATGGGTTATTAGTACATTTATTTATTAGTAATTCCTACATTGTTGTGTCTCGCAAAAAGAAAAATAAACTCTGCGGCCAAAGTACTTCTTAGTCGATTGGCAGAGGGTGAATTTGGCTTTTTACAGAGCCAGGGTTTAATACCGTGGAGACGTCTGTACAGGGGTTAGCTGACCAGAATGTTGACCAAGCAGTGTGAATCACTGTGCTGGTTAAGAGAAGTTAATACAAGTGTTCTGCTGTGTGGAAATGTCCTTAACACTTAACCCACATTTTCCTGTACATGTGTTTTCAATGTATTTTTTACTGATTGAAAAAGAAAAAAATCTCATTTGCACAATTGTGTCACTGGAAACCAGTAAAAGATTTGCATTTATAATTGTGTGTGGGTTTTTTGTGTGTGTGTGTGTGTGTGTGCTGTAGTGAGTCCAGCTGACATGATTCTGCACAAAGCTACTATTAAAGCTACTGTAATAAAAAGTAGTAGACGACCATGAATCGACCAAAAAGAACGTAGTCGTTTAATTGCAAAACAATGCAAATTGTGATATCACTGTCACATCCATGTAAACATAAATTAGTTATTATAAACAAAAAAGACTGTATCTCTGAACAAAACAGTTTTCATGGAACAGAAGAGCTAATGACTGACTAATGTGCGTCACTGGAGCAGTGACATTTAACTAACGTCTGGGAGACTGTATTTGAAATCCATTCATGAACTGGAACAGGAAAGCAGGAGTCTGATGCTGAGTCCTGAGGATAACAGTTGTGTGACTCAGCAACTACCCCAGGAAAAGCTTCTCATTATGACCGTTAAGAAATATGACTCAGCAGAAGTTATTTTGGAAAGAATTTCTTACCTTGTAGAAGTGCCAAAGGATGTGGGCGTTCCTTTTGTAAAATGGGAAAAAATGATGGTTTAGATTGCACTTTGATTAAGGAAAATAACAGACCAATAACAGTAAACGACTGCAAATAAAGGTGTACTGCCACACTTACTGTGCACATGTTCATGAAGAGAGCTATTGCTGGAAAGCGAGGCAGCCGATCCAGGAGTCTGACAAACAACAGAAAGTATTTTCCTGATTTTATGCAACACAAATTAAAACTAAAGGCCTCCAGTTCTGCTCTAAAATTGGAATAATTTAATATGTAACATCTATGAAAGTGCAATTATTGTAGAGTAATACATTCTTAATCTTCATTTCACTGGCTTCATAAAAAGATGGAGTAACAAAATATCTGCATAGTATATTCCTCTTATAGTACTCCACTATTTTTAATCCCAGCATGTATAATGACAGAAGCTACATGAAGCCAATGTGAGTGCGAGACTTACCACGGTGCGAGAGTAGAGAGTGGGACCTCTGTCTCTGGTCCACTCCTGGGATTCTGCTGAGCTAAAGTGACTGAAGACAAGACAACACGTTTGCAGCATTAAGCTTATTGTTGTTGTTGTTGTTGTTTTTGAAATGAAGAGCTGATGTAGCAAATAAAGAATGGAACGCACACCTCACTGTTCTTGAACGAGGGGTAACTGCAAAGAGCAAATAACACCAAGAAATCCTTGTTAGCCTGGAAGTACTAAAACTAGAAACCCCAAACCTCCGCTAGGGCTACTCAATTTCTTACAAAACCAATGCACTCTCCTGTCCCACAAGATTCCATTTTTAATCCTGAATCCAGATCCATGTACAGATCACTACTAAAAATTACAGACAGAATTCTAACCTCATTAGCTGAGGTAAAAAGATGTATGAGTGGTATTTAATTTGGGATTACCTGGGGAGGTGATAGCCACGGGGAGTGCCATCCTTTGAGCACTGTACAGAAAAACACCAGTCACATATTACAAGTTTTTCAACCACACATGAAAACAGACACGTTCAATGATACACCGGCCTTCACCCATCTGTCTGAAGTTGTCCTGGAGAAACCTGTGTCAAGCACACGTCGTAGAGGAAATGTTATACATCTAATACACCAGGACACCACACTATAGCGTAAGAGACCTGAATTGCACTGACCCTCCACTGAGAAAGTGGCTTCTTTAATTCGGCGTTCTCTCTTTTCAGCTCGAAGAGTTGCTTTTTCAGGACGCCGTTCTCTCTTTTCAGCTCAGACAGTTGCCTTGTGTTTACAACATAGAGCTGCAATCAAGGTTTTATTTATACAGCCGTGGAGGAATAACAATGGATGTTTATATCACCTGTTGCCCTGCTCGGTGACTTCCTTCAGGCGCCTTTCTAGCTCCACAGACTTGTGCTTTAAGTGCTTTGCGACTCTTTCCATCTGCTTCTGCTGGAAAAGTGCAATCTAAGGGAGAGGACGTCACGATCGATGAAAACTTCGGTCTTCACGAACGATTCTGTAAATAAAACTATTCTTGCTGGTGGATATTCGCAAAGCTCACGGATTCCCAGATGATAGTACATGTGAAAGTAAAGCTTTTGATCATTGAATCTCATTTAAGTGTCTGGCGGCTCTGACTTTCAAAGTAGCAATTAAAAAGCAAATGAGTGTGGGACAGACCTGTAATATGTGTGCCAGACGTGACTCCATCAGTTTCACTGGGTCTTTGAAAAACACCTTTTCCTTTGGCTTCATCTAAAATAGAAATGTGGGCAGATAAACAGTTATGTGCTGGCCGCATTTACTGAAGTAAATCTATCGAAACCGACTAACCTTGTCATTGATAGGCAGATAAGTGCAGCCAGAGCCACATACACTGCACTGCTCTGATGGGAGAGATGACAATGACAGCAGACAATCGTGTGTTATAAGAAAAAGACAATTCATTCACACGGAGAACGTTGAATACAAGTGTCTTACTTGACATAATACACGATTCACAGCAGATGTGGCCACAGCTGGTTACAGCGAATGACGCTCTCCTGGTGAAGCACTTGTTACAGTGGAACCAGTCCATCAGGATCCCTTTGCCTTCACAGTTCACAACACGAAAATGTTCTTTCTTTAACAAGATAGTGAAAGGTTTTTATGAGTGCGATTGTATGAGGAACACAGTGCCACCGACACACAGCCACGTAATAAAAGGCTTACTTAATAAAATATTCACCATATTCACAACATGATTTTTGACCAAACGGCAAAATCCAAGATCCTTTAATGCTTGAGTGGACTTTGGTAGCAGCCAACATACACTTAAGGAATCATGGACGTGAGCAAGTGTACATTTTATCACACAAGTCCCAGCTAGCATGTTTTCAGTGAGGGCGAGCACCTGTGTCTAAGGCTGGTTTCCTGGCACCAGCAGCACAAAAGGTGTCAGTGCCTATATAGCAAGCCTTTTTTTTTAACATTTAATCACCAAGTTTGTTTGGAATTACCATGACAGTATCTGTGGTGTCATTTTGACTCGTCGTAATTTCACTGTGACCAGTATGAATTGTAGTTGTAGACATCTGTGACGTCATAGTCAAAACTACAGTAACAGATTATCTGCAATTCAGTGTTTACTAGTGAGAATGACGTCACTTTTGCCATTCATGTGCATGGCGTTTGTCGTCGTAAACATGTACAATTATCTGCAGCTGAATTGTAGATAGACTAACCCCATACACATCAATGACAAAAGTGACATATCTGTATATCCTGTCAACCAGTTAAATGTTAAACCACTTGCCACACAATACCTCATATAAAAAACACTTAGAAATGACCTACAACTATATTAGGTGGTAAAAATATACTGAACATTTGGACTAAGGTATTTTTTTTCGCCATGGTTTGAAATTATGCAGAACATACATTACAGAATATTAAATGAAGTTACTGTAGTAAGCAAATGGTGGGGAAATGGAAAGTCAAACAAGCAGAACATGATATAGGAAACAGTTTTAAAGTAAAATCAATACAAGCTCAACACATAATCATGTGTATCACCAATTAGTTTATCTTAACACACAACTCACAGCTTACCTCCAATTAGTCCTTCAGAAAAGGGGTTCTGCCTCATTAAGACCAGGTTTTATCATGAGAACTTTGGCCCCGACAAAGTCAGTGTTTGTACCAGAAAATGTCCCAACGAAGCCGCAAAAACGAGTTCACACACACAACGCTATAGTTTGTGGTTGTACGTTAGCTAGCTCGCTAGCTTAAACTGCGTCAGAGTGTTGTGTGTGGTACTGAAAATCGTAATATAACGGGATTAAAAAAAAACGGTTCATAACATTATTTTCTTACCTGTGACCTGTTAAGTTAAGCAGTTTAGTTCTTTGGAACAGTGTGCTCCAACTTCTGAAGATATTTTAATAAGGCATAGCTAAAGCCTACTAAAACATACCCTTGCTGTTGAATGTTAGCCACAAACATTAGCCAACTATAAAAATACAAAAACGTTAGCCTAGTATAATGTAAAGTTTTACTTCAAGGTTCCTCTGTAATATTTAAAACCATTAACCATTTTTGGAACTACAACAGGACATAGGTATGTTCAAAAGAAGGACGAATACATAAGGAAATGTGTGCTGTATACACTCAGTTGTTCATGCTTTATCATATTATACTGAAAAATGTATCTATACTGTCCTTTGGACAGTTAATCTAAACACCTTGCAATGACAGTTTCTCATTATGAAGTACAACGAAGACGCCCAATGAGGTTTGTAAACATTTAATTGCCACACATCTGAAAGAGATTTTTAGAAGCCTGATAACACTAAAAACTCAAATCACACTGAAGCAAGTTCACTATACGCTGGATTCATTTCTGCAGCGGGGGAAAATAAAGTTCAAGGCGCATCAAAAATCAAGCAGCCCGTCACTTGGCCGCTTCAGGACTCTGTGATGGTGAAAGGCCCAAGGACTGCTTCATGTACAAGACCAAGTTTACCTATAAAAACAAGCAAATTTAAGTCATAGTAAAATCAAACCATTTTAATTCCAGATATTGCACAGAAACTGTACATACCCAACCCTGTGCTCCTCGTTTTCCTCGACCTGCAGCTCGAGTCACAGCAGTCACAAAGATTACTGTATTCAGGGTTATCCAGAAGCTCCCAACTGATGGGAGAACAGTGATTAGTAGTGTACAGAAAACGAGTATATATAAAAACCTGTACCACAATGAGGGTTAGGGTTAGGGTCTTACCCCTGATTTCGGACATAGTGGCAGGCCTTCTTTGTGTTTTCCAGACCCATGGGATCCCAAGCCACAAGTTTGCAATGGAGATACATCTGCCGAGCGTGAAAATAGGTTTTCCAGGGCATCAAAGCATGTTATGGTGCAGTATTTACAAATGAAGCTTCAGATTTTACAAGGATTTTACCTGTTCTCCAAGACCAAACCTAAAAGCTTGAAGGGATAGTTTGATCTCAGATGATTTTTGCCTTGGTTCAAATCTTGATCGGGATATCTTACTGTCCACAAGACATCTGCACAATGGAAAGAATGCATGCAGCGTTTTTAGCAAAACTACCAATATGTTCGCAAGCAAATGTTCATAGGTTTCCTTATGACGACTAGTACCCCTTATTTGTGATTATTGTATACAAGTTGCTTTCAGGGTACAGCGCTGGTGTGGCAGCAGCGATGCATTCCTCAATAAACAGCAGCAAGGGCTGATGGTTCGCCTGCTCCACACTGGCCATGATCGGGATGAAGGAGCCCAGAGGGAAACTAGTCAATTCAGCAGGTCCTGAGAAATCACCTAAGAGCAAACAGACAGATGTAGGTCAGAATCACAGTCACCACCATATCCAGAGATAGTGGTTTGTGTTCCGACTACTACCGTTCATAAGTCCAGCATGGAAAATTAGATCTCCTTGACCATGCGTGTTAAACACAGGTTGGTAAATGAGTGGGAACCAGTCTATAGGCCTGTATGAAAAAAGACAGATCGAATACAGCAACTGCTGTAGTTAAACATGAGCATTTGCAGTAGAGTAGACTGGATTTCGGCATCAGTAACCACCATTTCCATGAACGCTTCAGAAGTGCAGGTGACAGCATACATATCCTGTGTGTGTGCGCCATTTAGAGCCTCAAAACTAACTCTGTAACATGAGGGGAGGATTTGACTAATTAGATCATAGTGCAGTTTTTAAACCAATCACTGCATAGTTTGCAGTTTTACTACACCTACCCTTTATACAGATTTAAAAAAAGAGAACATCTTATTCTGTAAAGGCCTAGTTTTTAAACAAGAAGCCAGGAAAAGAACGCTCAATATTTCTGTTATGATGATGGGTATCTTCTGCAAATAAGGTCTAAACTAAATGTCGCCCTAGAGTTCAAACTCTTTTGGGGCTCTAGAACAATCCGTAGAACATGAGATTTATGCATTTTGAGTAGCTGCCCTCGAAGGATGAAGAAGAAACATTAAACGTGACGATATCGGTTTATCAGAAATGGAGGGATGCCCAGGTCATCTATTGCATCAGAAACAAGAGCATCTGTAACACTGATCTGAGGTCAGGACAGAGTCACAATCCTAAAACCCTAGTATATTAACAACTTGCAGACAAAAACACAACTAGTTAGCATAAATACAAACCTATCATATGTACAAACAACTGGGTGACTGAAGGACTGTACACGAGACTCAGGGGTAGAAATGTAGGTCAGGTTGTTGGCGTAGATCAGATGATCCCCAGTGACCTACAGGGGAGACGAGAGTCACTAAGCTGCACAAGAATAGTTGGCTTACAAAGCCGAGTTCCAAGTATGGTACTCACCAGTCTGCTGAAGTAACAGTCACTGAAGTCCACGCTGAAAACCACCTCCCTGGCCGTGACGCTGGTGGGGAAACAGCTACCAAGACGAAAGTGCGACAAGTCGACCTGGCTTCTGCTCTCTGTCCACACGAGCGTCGCAAAATCAGACCTACAGTCCAGCTTCATGTCTGTCAGAGAGAAGGAGAAAAGGATGCATTTAAAGAGTAAAACATGCTCAAACGCTTGTTAAACGTGTGCACTGGTTTGTTGGAACACTACCTGCAGAAACTGAAACAGCAATGAGACTCAAGAGCAGAGCACCTCGCCAAAAGGAAGCCATCATGACTGTACACAGGAAGCAGAAAAACACAGACACTTTTATTGCTTCGAACTGCAGGGCTCGTTCATCAAGCTGAACATCTTTCACCTGGTGTGTTTCCACACGCTCAGGTGCAGCGGCCATTGGCCTAATTACAGCAACTCAAGCTGGGGACACACTCAAAGTACAAATACACTCAACAAAAATATAAACGCACAAGGAAAACTTTAGTAGTTATTGTTACGTGACAAAACAGAGTAACTATCCAAAAATAACAGTACAACTTTATCAATAAAGTGGCTTTAATTTGCGAGCATTTTTCAAAACAAAAGTCCTGAAGTAATGGCAGGAAGAACACAATGGGGGTCGACGATCCAAGTCCACAAACTTCAATAACGTGTGAATTACTTTTGAGTACAGTAAATGTCACATACTTTAAGACTTTTACTTTACTATAAAAAGCAGAGGTGGAAAGAAACGAAATACATTTACTCTAGTTACTGTATTGAATAGTTTTTTAGGTGTATTTTGTATTTTTTAAGTACAATTTAAAATCAGGATTTTGTATTTTACTTGAGTACATATTGACTCAAGTATTAGTATTACTTAGTTACTTTATAAATCCTATCCGTTACTGAGTAAAAATAAAAATTCAGCACAATGAAGACCTACAGGGGGAAAATATACACCAGAACCAGACGAATGATGATGTGATTAGCACCAGCACTGGCGCATGAACATAGAGGGCGCGCAACAAAAGTGACGTAATATCCTGTGTCACGCCGGGCGCGTGAGCTCCAAAATAGTTTTGGATTTCTGAGCCCTTGTCATATTTCTACTACCCTCACACCCCACGCAAAGTAATTAACTTTTACTTAAAGGTGAAGTAAGTAGTTTATAGTGCCATCTAGAGGAGAGGCTGAAATTTACAACAAAGAAATGCTCCTCTGCTCACCCCCTCCCTTCCCTGAGCGCTACGGTATCCTCAGCCGGTCAAATGTCGCCCTCGTCGTCTTTCTCCGTGTCAGCAGATGAGGTTCGTGAGGCGAGGGAGAGGGCGAGCTACCACCGCCGTAGCAGCGGAGAGAGAGGAGGCGGGACTTTCTCTACAAGTATAGAGACGCTTGATTTGTTCTCTCGCGTTTGTCTATACAGGCTAGAAACATGGTGTCGTGGCAACGCAGTAGCGGCCCGCGACCATTTTATTTTACATGATTTTTGAAACACTACGAAAATGAAACAAAGAATATTATACAGCGACGAGACAATGCAGGAGCACATAATATGTATAAAAGAGTGGATTTTGGGTCATATAAACCCATAAATACTACACAGTGTCCCTTTAAAGTACATTTCAAATGAACTACCTTTTACTTCTACTCGAGTACATTTTCAGATGACTACTTTTACTTCTTTTCAAAGTAAAGTAATATTTGTAGTAATATTTCAAAGTATTGGTACTTTTACTTGAGTACAATATTTTAGTACTTTTTCCACCTCTGATAAAAAGTGACTTCAACTTCACCCAAAGTCATTTTCTGGTAAGAAAACACTCAAGTACCCCTTTAAAGGTACCTTATACAAGACTGGACACTACACAATGTTCACAGTCGATTTTGAAAAGACATCGACTGGTTTTAACAGATTTCCATTTTTCCCCTCACATTTCTTTTTATATACACTACAGACTTCATGATTTGTCAAACCAACTGAACGGATCAATCTCTCGCGGCACTGACCACGTCTGCGAGAGTGACAGCTTAAGCCCGAGATGTGGCTTTGAGAAGGTGTTCAGTATTTAATTTACTTTAAATAACGTTAAACAGCAATATATTAAGTTGCAGCTGCATCTTAGGTCTTTGTCCATGATCGACCTTAAACTGATCCGGAAGTCGAAGTATCAACAAGTATCCTGTGCATTTGTTGGTTTAATGGCAGCATAAAGAGGACAAAGTTGTTGTTTTTTTTTAAAAGGACTAAATGACAAAATCATAACAGAAGTTTAAGCCAGTTTTATTGCACATCAGAACACAAACAGATCAGGATGGAGAACTGTTTGATCAGGTACAACGTCCTTCTGTTGTGCAGGATCATCAACATGTCTCCATCTGTTCAGACGAGAACATCCTGTGGAAGAAAAGCGTTTTACAGGAAGTCCAGGACACAAAAACATGTTAATTATTATACCTGAGAGACTGATGAGGCCGCTGGTTTATCGTTGTGATCCACTATGATCAGAGGTCCCAGTACAGAATGTGCCTGACTCTGGTCATGAGATTCTGGGAAACAATGCAGATGTAATTAGCGACAGCCGATTTTTAAAGGAGAGTTCAATATATAAATATCCAAAGTTGACATTAAACGATACCCCATTCAAGTCCTCTTCTGGAACGGGACTTGCAGGTTGAATCGCAGCAGCTACAGAGGGAGCTCTGAATGGGGTCGTCCAGTAGCTCCCAGCTGAGGAAAGAGCAACAATATCGGGTTGCAGCACACTGCCTTCATGGATGTTGTGCATAAAACGGAAATGTTTTGAAGACCCAAACACGAGTTACCTCCCACTTTCTTTGACATAATGGCAGGCTTTCTTGCTCTCATCAAAAACCTCAGGATCCCATACGACCAGCTTACAGTGAATGTACACCTGAGGAGCACAGGAAGGGGCGGTCAATATGCTTTTGTTGCAACAATATTTAATCCAGCCATTTCCAGCCATTTCCAGCCATTTCCAGCCATTTCCAGCCATTTCCCCCCCCCGCCCTCACCTCCTCTCCAAGATTAAATTTAAATGACTGCAGGTAGAGGACGATGGCAGATGAGTGGTAGCGACGAAGGAACCTGGAGTTTCCCTTCTTGCTTTCTAAGAGGCATCTGAAAAAAAAAATAAAGATTTAAATCTCAGATTAGCAATACAGCTTCTCTTTCGGTCCAATCACAACTACTAACCTGCATTTGAAACCTACCCTTTATTGGTAATGATGGGGTAAACCTGGCTGCCGAGCTGCAGCTCTGGTGTAGAGGCTGCCACACATTCCTCCATGAGCAGGAGCAGAGGTTGATGGGATTTCTGCTCCACTGCCGCCCATATTGGCATGAAAGCACCCAGGGGGATTACATTGGTCTCGGCCACACCTGTTAATTGCTCTGTAGGATGATATGTTTTTTTTTTTTAAAGGAGAGGCTCAGAATACATATTTGAAATAAGCTTGTGTTGCATTTGCCAGCATTATAGGACTCACCATTGAGTAGGGACATGTGGATGACCAACCCACTTCGGCCTGCAGAAATGCCAGAGCCGGGGGTCAGGAACGGAGGGATCCACGTCTCAGGCCTGAAATATGACCGGAAAGTTCCTCATTAAAGATTTTCACTTTTGAAATTCTATTTAACCTACTCAGAAAAACCTACCTTTTTTGAACACACTCAATGGGATAAACAAAAGACGCAGGTTTCGTCTTTCGTTGCGGCCTGTACGTCAGTTCATTTTTATATTTAATGTGTTTCCCTTTAATCTGTGGAGTAGAAAAGACGGTTCAATAACCTCAGTGGACAAAATGGATCTTTTTAACGAACAAAAACACATTTATTTACCAGTTTTTTAAACTTGCAGTCCGTAAACGTGTAGTCAAACTGTGCTACCGCCTCGCCGGTGGGCAGAACGTTCAGGTCAGACGCCATGCAGTTCCCCAGGAAGAGACGAGCTGCGTACGGCACCAACTCTGCATTGATCTTCCATTTGATTTTCACAGAGTCTTTTTCACAGACCACGTCGATCTCTGCGAACGAATCCTCACGTTAATGTTTTCTGTAGGCATAAATGTTAAAAGTGTGCGTCACTAAGGGTGCCAAAAAAAAAAAAAGAATAGATATACCTGCATAAGTGACAGCAAAAACAGCCAGGATTACCACACCCAAGCACAGATGAGTCACCATGATTGATAATCAAAGGCAACCTGGAAGTGGGGTGCTTTATAGACTTCCTGGCTAATCAGCGTAACGGTCAACATCTGTGTAAAAAAAGCTGGGATGTTATTTTTTGTTTGTTTTTTTGCATTCTTGTTGTTTAACATAACCTTCCTGACACTTTTTTAAGTAAATGTGGTCTTTGATGTATCTGCATTTCAATGATACTTACATAATATACTTAACAACATTGAATATAGTAGAGCTGCAACTAAACAAGTACTTGTTTGGTACATAAAGATGGCAGGAAAAAAAAATGTTGACTGATGTTCTCGAATGTCTTCGAGAATTCTTTATTGTATAGGAGCAAATAAACACATTGAAGAATCAGAGAAATCAGAAAGCTTGTTTAAATAATTTTAAATTACACTCAAACCAATTAATCGATTATCAAAATAGTTGACGATTAATATAGATATTATAGTATATAGAATTATTGTAGCTTTTAACTCTAAATTTGTCCTACTTTAACGGTTTGATATTTTATTTACAAAATGTAATTCCCCAGTCAGAGTTCAGCACTAAAAGTTGTTTACATATTAATGCATCAAAGTAAAAAAACAACAACGTTTTTTATGTTTTTATTAAAGAAAATGGAACTCATTTTTTCAACCCGTCGCCGCCGTGACATCCGGAACGTTTAGCGTGCTACACAGGAAGTAAACTCAAGCTAGCCACAAGCTGGTTGTCGTTCGCAAGTTCACTGCGTATTTTGGAGATTAAACATTTGATACCTTTGTCACTTGTAAACCACCATTTATTCATCATGTTGATCAAAGTAAAGGTAAGACCGCCTTTTTACGAACGAGAGAACGTTTCCCTTCCCGCGTCTGCTGTTGTTTAGCAGTCCGCTAGCACCACTGACCGGCTCGCTAGTTTTCTTCAGGCCACTTCACATTATATTCGTAGTGTATCTACGTTTTGTGATCAACAGCTTTATTTTACAACGGTCTTTGGATCAGGATCACATAAAGCTACCCGTTTCTTATTATCATCATGATCCATGGGTCATACTTGTAACCCTGTACTGACTAAAACGTAAACACCCGAGTGAAATGAGCTTATTCATGGACCGGTTTTGTATAGGGTCGAAATGCGTTTATGTCAATAAAACGTTACTAACGTGACGTTGCTTACGTTACCAAAACAGGTACATCATTTTTGAGAATATTTAAAAGAAATTGTCAATTTAATTCAATTGTATTTGTATAGCGCCAAATCACAACATGCATTATCTCAAGGCATTGTACATAGACAACGTTATAGAGAGCAGATAAACCCAATAATTCACCGATTGAGCAAACACTGGGCATCAGTGGAGAGCATAAACTCAACAGGAAGAAATCTCTGTCAGAACCAGACTGAACGATGCTTTCATATTCAAGCCACAATGGAAAGTCACCACAATTGACCTATTGTGGGTGATATTAGTCATGGTGCATGGTAATATTGTATTTCGTTCCATCCCTGTGGTAGGCACGGATCCTACTCGAGGTGAGAATCATCACCCCACGATGCATAACAATATGCAGTCCACCAATAATAATAATAATAACCACCGATATTACCACAAGTTTTTGATAATCAATATATTGCAGTCGTGTAGTGCAACGTTTGCTCTCTTGCTCAAACAAACCTGAGCTGTGGCTGATGTGATTACGTTGTTCTGGTTTTTCAGACTCTCACTGGAAAAGAAATAGAGATCGACATTGAGCCCACAGATAAAGTGAGTACATTAAATAAAATGTCCCCATAACAAAGAGTCAAAAAAATATAATCAAACTACTTTTTAACTCCCAAATCACTGCATTGTGTGTCCTTCGTTTGTGTACATCAAGGTGGAGCGAATCAAAGAAAGGGTAGAGGAGAAGGAAGGGATCCCTCCACAGCAACAAAGACTCATCTACAGTGGAAAACAGATGTGAGTGACATTTATCTCACTGTTGCAGTGACGTAGATGCCCGGTGACCTTGTTGTGGTGGATAATGTGTCGTTTTGTCGTCAGGAATGATGAGAAGACAGCTGCAGACTACAAGATCCAGGGAGGCTCAGTGCTTCATCTCGTGTTGGCGCTAAGAGGAGGCTCAGCGGTCAACAGTCCGGCCAGCACACGCCCTTTGTCCTTGTTATGAGTCACCGCTATCGTGTGGCCAGCCGAGTGCCAACAGTCGAGGTGTCACTGTCACCGCCTGACCGTGCTCCAACACGGAGATTTGAAATCCCACGCTCCCCAGGGCCGTCGCAAACAAACAAAAACCAACACGAAAGGATGTTCTTATTCTAATGTCTATCTCTTTTTGTAAAATTTCATTGGCTTTCTGAGTTTGATCAGTTGATGCAGGCACCCATGCAGTACAAGAGACAGTGTGAGAACTCTTTTTTCCCTTGTGAATAAATGCTGAAGTTAATTTAACCTTTGTCCTCGAATATAGACACACACACACGCTGAGCAATGACACAGAGACAGATCACTGAGGATTCTGAAAACTTTTTTTTTATGTAGAAAATTACATGAGACTGAAGAGTCAGAGACAATACAAACAGTTGGTATAACCCTTTAACCTGGTGATATCTGTGCATTTTAGATCTCAAACTCTGATTGCACTGAGCGGATTTAGGACACCGCTGCTTAAGTTCAGTCTCTGGTTTTAAAGTGATAACATAACTAACATACTTTCTTCAAATTGAATGTCTGACAGCCCACTTCTTTACTGTTCCTCTACAATAAAGTGTTATTTACTTAACGTCGAAAATGTACATCTTGGAAACGGCATCATGCCCCGTCCCGTTCTCATTGCGTCACTTAATATTCTCCAGAAAATAAATCAACTTCATGTGGAGTCTGTACAATGAACAATGGTCAGGAAAAGATAAAACTACATTATTATTATTATTTTTTAGAAAACCTAAATATTTGAGGTGGTTAAAGGCACAAGGGGAAAAATTATGAATTGGATGCACTGAGAAATCATGACACGTGGCTTTGTTTTAGTCTTCTCCAAATAAAATCAAGTGTTTGGGATGAAAGAACTTCACGTGAGTCGTAATTAGTGTTGAGCTGCTTTTCAATTAAGGCGAAGAAGGACGAGGTAAACAGGAACAGTGAGAACTCACCGTGCTGGAGTTTGCACATGGTGTTGTTTGGAGTTATACTGTTGGACAGAAGCCATATTAAGTATTTAACTATATGAATGGAACCATTCTGAATACAGTAAACAGAAGTAGAAACACTAGGCGATAAATAATATTTATATGGACAGTTGTTGCCGAAAATGTACTAGAAACGTCAAGTTTTATTATGATTTCCATGTTTTACCTGAATATTCCAAAGCTTGTGTCATTAATCACATTAATACTTCAGCTCCAGGAGAGAAGAAAAACCGAGGCTCCTTACACCAGGCTGTGATGTCCCGTGAAAGAACCAGTGTTTCTCTGCCCTAATAAAAAACAAGAAAGAGGGAAAAAAAACAAAAAACCTGGGCGTTCGAGAAAGAGCAGCTTTCAGTTTTTACAGCAGGCTGTCAGTTCGGGCGACGCCTGCTGACTCATCCGCAGTGATGTCGTAGTCCAGCTGCAGCGACTAACAGCGGTCAGACTCCTGGGAAAGAGTCAATCTGGACTGTATCCTGACGGGCTGACCCTTGGCTGCTGTAAGATATGCGGACCCTCATCTTCAGATTCACCTGGAGGGGAAATACAGACGAGATGACGTGAAGTAGGTGTGATGAGCTCAGAAAATCGGACTACTTGCCTTTACATGTGGAGGAGAAAATCAATTTATTGGCCGCGTACGTCTGCCTCCGTTGTGGGTGCTGTATCTCTCTATAAGCTAGCGCGAATTGAATCAGTTTCCTGTTGACCTTTAACGTCACAGAAAAAAAACAGCGAAAAAAGAGATAGCCGCTGAGATGGATAGTGTTGTGGTGTGAAAGACGCTGCCACCGCCGCATTATTTACTGCAGTTTATAAATCGTCTACTTCTACTTCAGGGTCAAATCTTTAAAATCTCTTAAATGTTACACACTCTTTTGCATCTACATGCATGTTAAAAGTCTGATTTTAACAGACTAAGACAATAACTCTCTTTTCTTAATGTCATGTAAACATGTTGGTTCGACTGAAATTTAGCTCATCTTAATCAGACTAACGCCACCTAGATACACTAAGAAAACAGAATTATTTTAGTCCGACTAAAATCGAGCTGTTCTTAATCAAACTAACATATCTACCTTTAAAATCTCTTAAATGTAACACACTCGTTTGCATTTACATGCATGTTAAAAGTACGATTTTAGTCAGACTAAGACAATAATTCTGTTTTCTTAATGACATGTAAACACGTTAGTCCGACTAAATTTGAGCTAGTCTTAATCAGACTAACATACCTAGATAATATATACTGTAGTATATGCTTAAGTCTGACTGGAGACATTGAGACACTAAGAAAGCAGAATTATTTTCTTAGTCTGACTAAAATCGAGCTAGTCTTTATCAGACTAACATACCTAGATATATAGTATGTGCTTAGATTGACTGTAGACATCGAGACACTAAGAAAACAGAATTATTGTCTAAGTCCGACTAAAATCGGACTTTTAACATGCATGTAAACACAAACGAGTGTGCAACATTTAGGAGATTTTATTGATAGAAATTTGAATATATACTACCCATAAGTATGTTGGTATAAGCGCATAACTGCATACAAATAAAAATAATTTCATTTTCCTAGCCTTCCACGAATCCTTAAATATGTAGTTTAGGAGACTGGCATCTTGCAGTGCTACGTTTCTTGAGCAGCCTGAACAGATGGGCCCGTCTCTTGTGAAACTGCCCTGTCATGTGATTGGCCAAAGCCTCCCATCATGTTAAAGGTTTAGTTGCAAGGCTGTAAAGTGAGACCAGAGGAGGTGCAGAAGTGTAGTTCTCATGTACCTTTCATCTGAGATGAGAGTTAAAAATGAGACCTGGAGCAGGAAAACGGCTTCATTTGGCAGTTACGGATGTTTTTTTTGTTTTAAATTAAACACAACAGTTATTCAGATGTAAAGAATCAAGCCGATAATTTCACTTCAATTACATAAAGTAAGATTACATGAGCAGTAGCTTTGTATATGTGTGTGTGAGTGTGACTACAGTCTTTGCAACCCACCTTGTTTGGGTTGTTGAGGACCACCATCTGGGTCACCTTAGCTGCGCCTCTCGCAGGGAGGAAGTCCCCACTGGGGGCCTTCATGTGTAATTGGACACTCTGCAGGGAGATCAAATACAACTTTGAAGTCCAACGCTCAGGACACATTCGTGTTGTTCCTCACGATACACAGAGAAAATGGCAGACCCTTAAACGCTGACCCGACAACAGAGCCGACACCGAGTTGTGACACATGCTGAGCTCATGAGTGCAAGAAAAGTTTGACTGAAGACCAAGAAACTGCTGGTGATATATTAAAGAGGCGACAGACAACTTTCACTTCTAGTAATTGTAATCTTTTGTAATTCTTTCAGCACGTTTGAATTGTACATGTGTGGGTACTGGTGGTTTTCAAAGCTCTACGTTGTCTTTTTCGACCAAAACAAGGTCTCACCACTGACGGGATAGGGAGGTGTTGTGCTACAGGAAGCATGTGTGGTTGGGGTTGAAGTAGGGTCACCCCACCGGGGAAATGGGTGGAGGATATTTAAACCAGGCAGACACACACAGATGCATGCTTCAAATATTACCCAGCCTTTTTAGGGGATCAATATACATGTGGTGGGTTGTTGTTTTTCTGTCACCGTTATACTGTGAAATCAGATTTAACGCCATAATACGTTTTATCTAAAAAGTTGTCTATTCCATAAGTGTTTGGCCTTAAAAAAACGAAGGAAGAATGTAAGCCCCTCCTCTTCGACCAGAACAAATCCTAAACTTGACCAGTCAACCAGCCAACATAAATCTGTCCAAGCTCCAACCTTAACACAAATACAAACACATGCCCAATACCTTTCTACAGCTGAATATACATGATATAAAGAGACTTCTCCTCTTAGTAGTGCCTCACACAAGATAAATGGAAATTGATGATGAGTCACATAGAAGGTGTGACGGAGAACAAACCTTAGGTACGGCGGCTTGCAGGGTGAAGCTGCTGATGTCCGAGTCATTGGAGTTGGAGGCTGTGAGTGTGACCATCATGCCCGAGTCTGACTGTTTCTCACACAGTAGTGTCAAATTCACACCGTCTTTCTCATACACTGTCACTGCAGGAGCTAACGTAAAACAACAACAACAACTTGGTATTATAATAATTATTTTTCTTTCAACCTGTCAGGCTCTACTTGTGTATGTGTGTATGTGTCAGACCTGGTGCAGCGGGCGTCGGTTCAAACCCTCCCAGCAGATCCAGGAGGTCTCCTCCTGCAGTGCTGCTGTTGTTGACGGACAGTCCTGATGCCGTGCCGCTCTGCACTGAACTGGGCTGCAGAGGCTCGTCAGAGCCGCCCAGCAGGTCCAGAAGATCACACACCTGAAGATAAAGATCACACACCACATCAAGATAAATACATGTAAAACATTTTAATCTGTAATATGTGGTATTAAAATCAAAAGAAAACAGCCCAACGTAATTTAAAGTGTTGTTAAAACAGTATATGACTTTTGACATCAATGATGTCGTGTGTGCATGTGTCCCGTGTCTCATCTACGATCATCGTACAACATGATGATCATTTTAGCTGCTGCAACTCGTAGCTAATGGTGGATCCTAATAAACTAAACTAAAACTGTTTATGTCTGAACACAGATGAAAACTGACAAGACCTCAAAGGTTCTCGGTACAACTCTAAAAAGCAACAAATGACGTCCTCAAGAAAGACGTGGAGAAACAAAACAGCAGTTATTTTTATGTAATCATGATGTACCTGATTAGCAGGTTGCAGTGGCAGCGGTGGCTCTCCCGTTTTCACTGTGGCTGGCTGGACCGCCTTTATGGCTTCCCCTCCAAACTCTCCGTTGGTTTGACCTAAGGAGTTCTTTTCAATTACAGGCATCCTCTCCAGCACTGCTGCTCTGTAGAGAGAAGGAGCATCTCAGCTTTACATGGGCTCGAAAACAGATTCAGGTGTAACCATACAATAAGTCAAAACAACCCTACGTCAGAGGATTCTTTGAACATGTATACTGCGTTTAAAGAACAGCAAATATTAACTTCTTCATCGAGCTGCTTTGCGTACCTCATGTGGTCATATTTTCTGAACAGAGCATTGTATTCAACTGCCCTCTGCTGGAGCTCCACATCGATACAGCTGCCATAGATGCTGACAATGCTTCGGATCCGACTGGAGACGGTGGAGAAAAGACAGAGGGGGGAGTTAGGAGCGTCACAATATGTAATTTTATGTTGACTGCCACATGGTGGCCAAGTGGCACTGTTGCCTCACAGCAAGAAGGCCACCAGTTCAAATCCAGGCCTTTACTGTGTGCAGTTGGCATGTTTTCCCCGTGCGTGGGTGTGTTTTTTTTTTATCCAGGTTCTCTGGTTTCCTCCCACAGTCCAAAAACATGCAGAGGTAAATTGGACACCCACAGTATGATTGTGAGAGTGAATAGTTGTTTGTCTCTGTACGTTTGCCTTGCTCAATGGACTGGCGCTCTGTCCAAAGTGTGACCCCGCCTTTCGCCCTATGTCAGCGGGGATTGGTTCCAGCTCCCCCACGACCCTCATGTGGAGGATAAAGCGAGCGAGTGTCTTCAGATCTGCACACGCATCAGTGAACAGCCACACAGCTACTCCTATTCAAGATGGCTTCTCAGTGTCACATACCATTTGCCTAATGAAGGCGGAGTGCTGAAATGTGTGTCGGATTCTGGGTTTGTTGTTCCACGCTCTCTCACTCACACTTTAGTCTGACCTCGAAATAAAGTCTAAAAAATATACTACTACTTTTCAAAAGTTTGGGGTCACTTAGAAATGTCCTTATTTTTGAAGGAAAAGCACTTTTTTCAATGAATAATTAAATTAATCAGAAATACACTCTATACATTGTTAATGTGGTAAACGACTATTCTAGCTGCAAACGTTTGGTTTTTAATGGAATATGTACATAGGTGTATAGAGGCCCATTTCCAGTGTTCCAATTGTACATTGTGTTTGCTAATCGCGTTAGAAGGCTATTGGATGATTAGAAAACCCTTGTGCAATTATGTTAGCATACGTTAGCTATTGACATACAGAACTTTCCAAAACCCAGTGGCCTGTTACCATACCGTGCTGTTCATTACATGCTGTGTCTGTGTGTTGCGAGTGACTTAAAGCGATGCTTACTCCACATTTTCCGTGATGCGTGTGCTCAGTTTCATGGTGGCGGTGAGAGCAAAGCCTCTGGTTGCTGGGGCCGACATGTGGGACTGTAGGACTGTTTCCAAGCTGTCCAGGACATCGTCTTCAGTGACCTGATCAGGACACGTGACATTAGAGAAACTTCATGACACTGTTTATCTGCCAGTGAAATCCTGTGTACATTATGGCCCTGCAATAATTTGGATAACAGCTGAAGTGCATTTTTAAGTAGTCAAGACCAATAATTCGTATGAAAATGTAAATGAACATTAGTTGTGCTTGATGTACCTGTGCAGGCTCAGTCTCCTGGCACTCTCCTTTCAACAGCAGGTCTCCATATTCTCCAATACACCAGCAGGCCACCTGCACCAGAGGTTGCTATACAAACCCACAGAGCAAAATATGACTTATTATTGTGCATTATTTACCGCATTAGATTTGTCTTTTCTCCGAATTTAACCAGAAGTTAATGTGTTAAGTTAACAAACTTGGCGATTCTCAGAGCCAGGATATAGAGGACACACACCTGAGAGATGTCAGTGAGCAGAGCCCTATACAGCTTGTGGACAGTGTAACAGTGCAGTTCAGAAGTGTTGGTGATGAGCTGGATCAGGTTGGGCACAGTCTCATCTCTCACGTCACCCCCTGCCTGGCAGAGTGGAAACCAAAGTCAAACACATGCACACACACACAAGCTCTCTATCACCAACATGAACAAAACATCCATTAGCTGAACAGCTGGTGTCGGTATTTGGGATTTCCCCTACAGTTCATTACGACTGATATTAAGAAAAATGGATGAACCCCTTTATTTGTGCCACATCCCCACCGTTAGACTTTGTACTCATATTTTTAAAGACACCACTGAGACACAAGGATTAATGCAAGCATTAACTTTTACAGCACATTTCGTCTTTTGCCAAAATCGAGAGGTAAAACTAAAGGAAAGGTTTTACCAGAGTGCAAAATTGCAGAAGTCTTTTTAGGACATGTTTGAAGGTTTGCACAGTCATTTTGTTGTTATGCACTTAGGCCTGACAGATTAATGATGGCAGCAGACGAAGTTAAAGTATTTGTAAGTGTGAAGCCCATGTCAGAGGCAGCAGGGTGAGTGGCTCAGTCTGTATTTACCGTGGTGAGGACATGCAGGATGGTGTCAATGTGCCAGCGCTGGGAGGGTGCATACCTGACAGAGACACACACACACACACACACACAGCTAACTCAGTGGTGCTTGAGGGTGACTCGCAAACACACACACAGACATGGATATGACTGCTTTATGTCATATTTGTAAAAATCTGCTTTAAACTCTTAAAATGGCACAAAAACACACTTAAATAACGTCATCTTACTTTTTTTTTAACAAAAATGGACTTTTGAGTTATACAGCATTTTTATGCATCTTGTGAAATATTAACAGTTTCCCCATGCACTACTATTAACTTATTAAAAGGGCTTTTTAACACACAAACAGAAACATTTGCATCTGCGCACACACAAAGACACTCACACACAAACAGAGAGGTGCATTAAGTGGTTGGAGTGAGAAACAGCAAAAACACTGAAAGCTATTGACTGTCACAGTGGCTGCTAAATGGACAGAGATCTGATTGAGAGTGGAGACAGACACAGAAAGACATCGAGCCACATACAGCATTATACGAAGCACACGCTCTTTTCTTACAGCTTTAACACCTATAGCAACACTACGCATTTCCCCCCTTTAAAATAACAGTTTAAAATCCTTATGATAGGTCAATGATTTCATCGTGACGTGGTTGTTACATTGTCATCTCTTCCTTTTGTATAAATATAATCCCAGCTTGGCACAATGGAGCACAGTAAATCCATGCACATGCCCGTCTGTGTGCTTGCGTGGACAGACAGAGTGTGTCCATAACACAACCCTGTTTGTGCACATGAACGTGTCGGCAGCTTTACTCACCTTTCCGCGCCGTTGAATATGCCACTGGCAGTTTGAGCTCTGAGCTCAGGCGGGCAGGAGGAGAGGAAGAGGAGCAGCTCCTTCATCATGGAGCGGATGTTGGACGCGGACACAAGAGCTAAGGATAGCTCCAATGCACGGCTGCAGGGACAGGAGGAGAGGTATTGTAGACACAAATCTGTTCTGCAGTATTAGATATTATGCCACGATTTACACGAGTCGTGTACATTATTACATTACATATTATATACACTACCGTTCAAAAGTTTGGGGTCACTTAGAATGTCCTTATTTTTGAGGAAAAACCACCTTTTTCAATGAATATAACATTAAATGAATCAGAAATGCACTCTATACATTTTAAATGTGGTAAACGACTATTCTAGCTGCAAACATTGTTCTAATGGTACATTGTGTTTGCTAATCGTGGCTATTGGATGATTAGAAAACCCTTGTGCAATGATGTTAGCACAGCTGAAAACACTTTTGCTGGTTCTTTGACGAAAGCAACGTTTAAAGTTTGAATAAAAATCATTATTTCTAATCTTGTCAATGTCTTGACTGTATTTTCTGTTCATTTTGCAACTCTTGTGATGAATAAAAGTGTGACTTTTAATGAAAAACACAAAAAAATTGTATAAGTGACCCCAAACTTTTGAACGGTATTGTACAAGTATAGATAATTTATTAGCAAAAATCATGCAAATGTCAAAAAATTATGTTAAAAAAAAAAAAAAAAAAAAAATCCCAGCACTGTTGGTTTCTTGGTTCATTTTTAAAATGCTACCGTGCTTGACGGTACAATATTTGAAAGTTTTCTAGTATTTGAATATCATTTTGAAGAACAAAGTAACGAAACAGCTTAAATATAGACATATTAACAGTACAGGAAACTATATTGCTACCAAGTTTGTGTACATGTGGTTTACCTTAACAGAAAGCAGGTAAAACAATATTCTTGTAACACACTGAGGGATGGAGGGTCAGGTTTTCGAAACAAGTGAAAGTTACCGTTTGACGGACGCGTCGTGGTCCTTCAGGCAGTCCACTATGGTACCCCGGTGGCGCTGCACTGCATTGTGGTCTGTCCCTACAATCTTCTGAAGGGACATCATAGCAATATACCTGGACAAATATGAAGAACAGACAAATATAAACAACAGAGTACTTTTACACCAAAAATGAGGATTCATTCAAAGTGCTGGACTAGACTTATCATTCCCAGCACTACCACATAAATAAATAATGTATCTGCCCACTTGAAATGTCTGATGAACTGATCAAGTATTAATGTGAACACACAGGAGAGATGGTATCTAGCTGAGCAGTTCCCACAGGAATAAACCAGTCCCATTAGTGTCACACAGCCACAGAGAGACTTGTGGGCCCTGAAGGTGAAAACCAGACAGACCTGCCTCAACACATGATCCCTGGAGAAAAAACTAAAAAAAAAAAAAGAATTGTAACAAAAGAAAACCCCACAGAATTCTAACAAGCCGTCTCACAGCCTGGTGGAAAATGACACGGCCCAAAACTGAGAAATCAGCAGGACGAGCCAGACAGTAACCTTCTGGTGTGGCTCTAGAGGGAACAGAACAGACTGATAACAGCAGGTTGGGAGGTCTCCCTGTCTGTCGACAGTGAGCTTAGCAAGCTCTGTTTGACCTTATGCAAGGATAGAAAAATGTAAAATGGCAAACAAAGAGAGGAAGATAAGAGAGAGAACGTGAAATGTGAGTAGAGTAGGAATTAAAGTGAGGAGGACTGACCGAATGTTCCTGTCGTTGTTCAGGAGAAATCTTCCCAGGATGTTCACGGCGAGAACCTGTGACACAAGCAAAATAAAGTATGTGAGCATGACCCAACACTATTACACACTCTGTATTAACAGGGTTAATAAAAGCAGAGTATGTGATCCGATAGTCGGCTTCAACAAAAGCAATACATAAATATAATGCTGTGAAACCTTGTTGTTGCTGTGTGGTGCTGTAATAGTGTGGTATCTTGCCATTGTTGACCTCCGCCAAGGAGGTATATGTTTTCACCAGAGTTTGTTAGTTAGCAACATAACTCGAAAAGTCACAGACGGATTTGGATGAAATTTTCAAGACATGTCCGAAATGGGACCAGGAACAAATTTGCTTATAGCGAACTACGGCCAATACTTGAAAAGGCGATGAAAGTCTACTTTGGCCGAGCTCAAACACAGCGTCTTTCAGAAGAGCGTCTGGTGTCTCACCCGGAGGCCGCTCTCTGACTTGATGTCCAGCACCGTGAGAACGGTCTCGTACAGCACAGCGTTGCCGACAGTCTTAGTGCTGTCAGTGTTGGTCGCCACCTATAAGTCACACACACACACACACAAATACATAAGGGTTAAATGTCTGTGTCATTTCTGGATAAATTAACATTTATATTTTTCCTGACTTATTTTTTGGTTGTTTTTAAACACAAAGTTAAATGTCTTTAAGTGTCTGGAACACAGGAACTGAGTCATTTTCAAGTTAGTATCGTATATTTGTCTCAACAATACCACTGGCACCTTTCTACACATGGTCTGGCACTGCTTGGAGGACAAAAGTAATTGGAGAAAATACTACAAAGATCATGTCTAAATTTACTGAGAGTTCAATTCCTCATTCACAGTATCTGCCTTTACCAAACAACGCCTCAGAGTCAGGCTTTCAGAGTCTCCTTTTAGCTGGTCTCTGCTAAATGGATTATAGCTTGTCATTGGAAACCACCTCATACACTGTCTGTGAGGAAATGGCTCTCTTTCTACAGAGACACTGCACAACTGGAGCTTTCTAGAGCACAAATGAAAAAGATTATGCTGTGGTTCGAGCTAGTGGACAGCATTAATGCTTTAGCTATAAAGATTTGATCTCATGTGTACCATTTATATGCATTATACATGTTTGTCCTTCCCTGGTTGGTGGGGGTGGAGATGTTATGATTGATTTAGGCTGTTTCATTATCTCTATTACTATTGCTGTTGTTGTTATTATCATTTATTAAATTACGATTATATTTTCTATGTAAAGCTTGTTTTCCCTCTTTAATGTTATTTTTTGATCATGTGATTTTAAGGGAGGGGGAAAAGGATGAAATCAAATATTTTGTGTTTTCCTGTTAGATAACTCATTACTTTTCAAACCTAAAATAAATCCTTACAACATATATGTCAGTGTACTGTTGTAGAGCACTAATTAAAATTGCTGTCAGTGAAATAAGTGAAGAATAACCCTATATTTTGAGTATATGCTCAGGGACATGGGTCTCTCTTCATTAAGAGGTGGTCCTCTCTTCTACAGAGGTTTGTTTGTCACAAAATGCCCAAGAGGAATGCTATAATGAACGCAATGAACCGAATCTCAGCCAAATGTTAGGAGCCACATGATGACATCACCGACAGAAGTTTAAAAAAAAAAAAAAAAAAACACAGCAAGGGCACACTTGTGAGAGAGCATAATGCTGCACCTGAGCAAGAAGGTCATTCATGGCATCGCTGGCTGTTTCGCTGTGGCGTCCGAGGATTCTCAGCAACCTCAAGATGCGAACCTGACGAAGTAAAAAGAGATCAAACGGCTGGAGTAAAAGGTTATTTTGGACCAAATTGGCAAAAAAAAGACAAAGACTGATTTGAGAAGTGAGCGAGTTATTGAGAGAAGTGAAACACAGTGCTAATAAATCCTCTACTACACTAAATAACTAACAAAGTTAATATATACGTCAGTAATTCAAGGACAACAGAATCGTATATAAGAGGTGACTGACCTGTAGAAAGGGGTCACTGATTCCTGCCACATCATGTTCTGGAGAATAACCGGAAATGACCAGCCCTTTCATGATCTGCACCAGATCTGGCACCGTCTACAGACACAGCACAAACACACACACATACATTACAATGCACCTGTTGCTCTGACACCGAACTCAACAGATCATGAAAAGACATGCAGCGTCTCTGCTACCTTCCTGAATCGCTCGAGTGCCTCAGGATTGCGCTCGCACAGCTCAGTGATGAGGACCACAGCACCGTGTAAAACACCTGAGTGGAAAATTTGATTTAGAAGAAGTAATAATGTTAATGGGTAATTGATAAGTATGGTGTTATTAAGATCAACTAACCATGGTTCTTTTCAGTCAGGAGGGACCGAGCTGCCGGGGCAAAAAGCTCGCCGAGCTCGTGGACTTTTCTCACAATGTGAACAGCACACAGAGCAGCCTGAACGGAGAGTGGAGTTACAACGACACTGAGAAGATACTAACAGGATTCAGGCAGATTTATTCTGACCCAAAAATGTAATATTAAATAATAAAGATGTTTTAAGAGGCTAATATATAACTGTAAGACTCCACTCTACTAATGTAGAACTAGTCATTCATGACAACACTGGATTCAATGCTAATAATTTATCATTTCTGATGAATAATTAGCAGTTATCCTGAAATTATCCAAAGACATCACCTTCTTCTTAATATAGGAGTTGGAGGCCCGGAGCAGCCTGTCGATCTCTGGTGCCAGATCTCGGCACATCTCCGCTGAACCCATACAGGCGAGCGTGCACAGAGCCAGAGACTGCACGTACTGGTTACTGTGAGACAGGTCACTGGAAAACACACACAGCCATAAACATGCGGTATGTCAACAATTCAAAATGTTTTCAAAAATCATATGAGAATCCTCTCAAAGTGATAAACTATGTGATGTGTGTTGTGCTATGTTAAACAGGATGTATTCCTACTATAAAAACAAAACAAAAAATAATAATAATAATGGATGTTAATAGCAATATCTGTTTTGTTTTTAATTCCCCAAATCTGTATTGCAATCTGCCCCAAAAATCCAGTCTTGCTTTTAACTGTCACAGACTTGTGATTTGAACATTAAAAAATGAAAGCTGCATGAAAGTGTAGCAACCAGATCGATATAATAAGCAGCATAACTCAAAAGGATGTATTTGGATGAAATATTTAGGGAATGTGGATTTTGGACAGATGAAATATTACATTTTGATCCTGATACAGAGGCAGATTCAAACTGAGGGGCATTGGTGGAAGGTGTGCGTGCTCCAGTTGCGTTTGTATCGACCATGAAAAAGACTTTGCAGAGCGCCCTCTTGAGGCACAATAGGTTTAATACATTTGTTTATTCACAAAAGAGCCGAAGAGCTGTAACCAGACATTGAATCTTGCCAATTAGGAACCCAACATTTTACATCACACTGCCGTGATAACATGATAATAATGTGGTAATCATTTTTGTAGGTTAAGAAATACTATGATAATACCATCGTTTTTGATGGTAGCAACCAAATAACAGCTCGGCGTCAACGGTGGACAGTGTGTGGGACATAAGAGAGGATGAATTTTAACATCATAATTACCTATTATTATTTCCAAACCTTTTAATGTTAAGGTATAACACTGATGGTAGCCTATAGTTATGCTCATTACCAGGCTATTCCCTGGATATTACTAAACAAGGTGGTATTACTGAAATATTATCTCCATATCACCATACAATTTCAATTGTCGCTGCCGAAATGACGCTCATTATTGTTTGTGTTGTGCTTACTTCTTGATGGAGTTGGTGATGAGCAGGCTGGCGTCCTGCTTTTCATCCAGCAGCATCATGGCTCCCAGATATCCCACGCGCTTCTCACTGTAGCGAGGGCTGGCGATCATCCTCACGCACTCCATCTAATAAGAATAGCAACAACTCATTTGAAGTTAAGTTGAATTCTCAGTTGGACATGAGGCTCAGCAGCATTGGAACTGGGGACCACAATGCAGTGGCCCACTTTCAACATCCGCCCTTGTAGACTCATGGACTTTGACATGAACTCCCAAAGCTGAAGACTTAGCTTGTGGGAGTTCACAGTGTTCTGATGAAGAAGGAAGTCTGAGCCAGAAAAAAAGCAACAACGTGCTGTCTCATCCCTCTATGTATTCCCAGTTCCATTGTGTGCTCAATTTTTCCTGAGCACACAGATCTTTAGGTTGTTTTATTTCAGAACAATACAGCAATGCACTAAACCCAGTTCAAACACGCATGAAGCTTCTCACCCTGTTAAATGGACCCCATTAACCCAAGCAAACCCATGACAGGCATTAGTAAAATCCTCTCACCTGACCAAAGTGAGCAGGATAGCCCAACATGTGCACGTAGAGCAGTTTGGCCAGGTTGTGCGATCGCGCCCCGTTGTCGGCCTGTCTGAACTGAGCCCGAATGGCTGCACACTCCCTCTGGATGACACCCCGCTCCTCACACTGTGTCCTGGCAGACCTGATGGCCCGGATCATCTCTTGCAGGGGTATCGATGGAGACATGGCTAAGAGGGTTTGTGTGTGTGTGCAAGTGTTAATATAGAAATGAATATTAACAGAGAACAAACTACTTCACTGTGAAGCATTGAATCATGTTAGCAGGGATCAAACAGTGTAGTCAAAAACAACAAAAGTGTCTCAATTCCATCTCAAACTGTGACTATCAAACGATAGACTTCGAGGCAAAAACTGAACTTTTGCTTTAGCAGCAGTGAAGCAGAGCTGAGGGAAGCGAGAACGCCATGGCATAATAAAAAGATTTACTTAAAGTAAAATGAGCACTAACACTTGTCGGATAACATAAAATTGTGTTTTCACATATACCGTATCCGTACATTTTGTTATCCCCTGGTGGTGATGGTTTGGAGTGGGAAACTCTAATGTCATAACTACCCTAAAACCTGCCCCACACCTGAGGATTTTCAAATCAATCTGACTTGATTTTAAAAGACTTGAGAGGCACAACTGACTTTGGAACCGATTTTCAATGTTTAAATCCTAAGAAAGCACAGACTACTAGACGCAGGACGACACACACACACTTGGTGTTTAATCCAACGATTCCAGGGATTTGGGAAGAAACTTCAGTCACGTGTGATTTAACGTGACTTCAGAATATATAAAAAGACATTGGAGGCAGACTGTTGAAGGCCTCAGTTAATAGCTGATGTGTGTGCAACGTTTTGTGGTAAGAAAGTGTGGATGAAGTCATGGCTGAGAAGATGGAATCAAATTGGCTCCTACAAGTTAAGGTTCTAAACAAAAGTACACAACATCCCTTTCCCACTTTCAACTCGCTCTCATTGGTTATTGTTGGGTTCTGCTCACGCCCCAATCACTGTTCAGTCATAAATATCAAACATATTTCAAACTTGTGATTTTGAAATTCAGAGTTCCTACACATTTTCCATTTCAAAATTCCATCCATCTGAATACCATTTTGTTAGATGCTTATTATGTAAATAAATGGTTTTAAAATCCTTCACTCATTATTCATGAAGCCAGCCCTCGGAAAACTTGCATCGACCCATCACACTATCGTGGTCGACAATAGGTGGATGAATGGAAAATATTAAATAAATGAGAATCACAGTCAGTAACAGTAACAGTAACCATGGTAACTCGACACCATTCTACAGCCAGGTTGATTAGTTACATATCATCTACAGGTAGGCTATTGTTGTTTTGATTTGTAAATATTAATATATTTACTTTTAGAAAGTGAGGTAATAGTGTGGAAACAACACAAACGTTTTTCCATAATCCAGACCTGGAAATTACTCAAATTAAATTCCATCCTTTTCCATGCTGTGTAGGAACCCTGGAAATTTAGAAGAATCTGATGCATCCTATGACGTCTTGTAACCCCTCACACTACAGGATAATTCGGCCAGATAATCTGTTCAAATCAGCCTTAAATCGGGAGACACCCACGATTGTCGGAAGGGCCAGATCGGGACATACATCTGGCCAATGATGCTCTAGTGTGGGCCAGGCTTAGTGGAAAAGAACATACAGAGCCTCAAACAATCAGAGGTCTCATCTCACTTATCACAATATCGCATTGAATATCGTACCGTGCACTTGTTACCGCGGTATCATCGATATCGTGAGGTTTTTTTTTTAATCGTCACATCCCTACATGTTCTCTCTGTCTGTAGATGTTTGTAAAGTGAACTGTAAGAATAGCTGGCGGCGAATCACTTTTACAAACACTCACATCGTCACAAGTCGGGTTTTGCAAGAGCTAATAATTCTGGTGACTCGTTATTTACACTGTAGTTATTCACACTACACAGAAAGTTACTGCCATTTATTTACTCCCATATTTGGCCCACTGACGCCGTGGAGACATGTTCTAAATTGCAGAGTTAACGAACAAGTTAGCGAGACACTCCCACAGCGGATGGTGCAGTCAGTGAAATGAGCCAGAAGCTAGCCAACTGACCGAACACAGCTAACCCTGCAGATGCTGTCAAACCCGCTGCCTAAGAGCCTCTGCTGCTAAAGCGCTAGCCGCGTTAGCATGACAGTCGGTTATCGTGAATAGCTTCCGCTCCAAAACAGTAACGTACCTGTACAGTGACGGGGAACACGCCAGAATAATATATATTTTTTTAAAAGAAGACCGGTTCAACCGACCCCCTCCTTCACACGACAGCAGTCAGTTGGTGGAAAGCACCAACACTGTAGTTACAACCACGTATGTCAATCTCCTCCAAATAATCGCACCACTTCCGCTCATGAATTTCAAAACAAAAGTACAGCTCTTGTAATAATGAAACATTTAATACACTAAGATATTCATAAATTGTGAAAAGCAGTGTTTGGGATATTTTTATTCCATAAAATGAAAACTTTGAAATGGACAAGCACAGTAACAGTGGCATACTAAATAGAACGTTATCACAATTTACAATGAGTTAAAATGTATGTGCATTAAACTCCATAATTACAGGGCATTTGTCAGGATGTAGTCAATTTCTTATGCATATGATCCTATAAGATTACAATAAATATAAGATCTCGACAACAAAAGTTAACTTTAGAGCAAGTGTCCTTTATTATGAAGGCAAAACCACCTTATTTCCGGCCTTATTTCGGTCGTATGACATCGTGACCCACCTAGACCTGTCATTCATTCCCACCACTTCCGCAATTTGATCCTCACTGTGCGTGTCCTCCGCCCGTTCGACGTCAGGTGCGCCAACAGGTGGATGAAAGATTGATAAGGTGCTGCATGCAGCACGACACCACTGCACTGTGTGCGGCACAATGCAAGAATTAAAGGAAAAAAACAACTATTAAACTAAAGATAATCTGATACTACCCCAGAGGTACACGTGTAGAGGTAATCCGATAATAATAACATATGCCAATATAGTGTTTTCCATCATGATCAGAGGCGATCCTAGACTCTGGGGGGCCCCAGGAAAAGAAGCTACTTGGGGCACCTCACCATCCATCCCCACCCTCACCATCTTTACACCCGAAGCCCTCAAATGTAATCGCTTCATTAGATCATCCATACAGCGGTTTCATCTCTGCAGATGTTTCCACAACAGAGTGCAAGAAGGCTTTGGTTGATAGTGAACGGAAATGCCAGGTCCCATCACAAAAAATGTACAAAATGATCCTGACAAGACGCAAAGGGCATGAAAAAAACGCAGCATGACACCTCTACAGATCTGAAACCATGACTCAATACTGCCACTTACAGGTCACACAAGGATCTGGATCATTCTGGGTTTTGAGGCGAGACATTTTAGCCCTCAGTCAGAAGGGGCCCCATTGGGGGGTTTTGATGTAGTAGTGGTGAGCTGCATATCAGTGGGGTTGCAGTGGCTTCATGGATGTCACCGCAAAATATACTAATAGGACCGTTTCTCATTAAGGGGATTTGTCTGCAGCGGTGGTAGCCTGCATATCAGGGGGCTTTATGGTCGTCTTCAGGGCTGTTCTCAAGACGAATGACAAATATACAAAAGTGATTTTGACAGATTTATGAAAAGACATTAAAATATTTCACCACTGCCTCCAAGACAATGACAAACACAATATCCAAGAAAAACAAAAGGAGGTGTTTTAAATACTGTGGTGAATACATCAAAGTGTCAGTCATACTTAACGCATGTTTAGTGCCTGTGATGTTCCATCTTAAATCAGTGCAGAATTAAGCCCAGTCAAACAGGGCAATGTCCAAGTGTCCAGTGCTGTAGGCCACGTTCAGTGTCAAAATGTTCATTCGTTGAATAAAGACTATGCTTTTCTTTCTGGGACTTGTCTGTGCACATGTCCAATTAGTCCTGTGAGGCAGCATCCATCTCCCCGACTCCATCTTCCTTTGGTGGACCGTGGGGCTCCAGGCCCCCCCCCATTTCTGGGTAGACCACTGAACACAGCTTTTGACACAGATGAGTCATTTTCCCTGGATACAGTTGAAAAAGAAAGGGATCAGAAAAGCTTTTTTCATGTTAGTTCTGGATTAGAATTTAATTAAACACATTTTACCTGCTTGTGGTGCAGTTACACAGAGAATGTATGAAGTGTGACCAAGTATTTAAAATTGGCAAGTGAAATGCACACTGAAAGTCTATGTAGCGTTACATTATGCAGCGTTTTCTTTTTATTAATTTATCAGAATTCAGTACAGCTGCTTGTACAGAACATGTATATAAATTTAACAAGATATACTTTGCATATAAAACACCCATAGAGTACCATGGAGACATTTTAATGTTTTTAGGGCAGAAGCAATATTCATCATTTTAGTCCATTATTAATATTCTGTGAATTTGTGCATCGTTCTGCAGCTGTTGCCGCACTTATGGCCAAGAAACATTACCCCGAGGGGACAATAAAGCTATTTTATTTGATGAAGTGGACTTACCAATAGTAATATTAAAACACTGTGGCTTGTTTTCCCAGTGCACTCCCAAGTAATACACAGGGATACCGGTCATCATGATGGCAAGCCCAACACCACAGACGACAGGCTCAGAGTAGAGGGAAAACACCAGCAGAAAGGCCCAGAACAGGAGGTAGATCACGGGCCATACAAGGCTCACCTGGAGGAGGAGGGAAGAGTCGTCTTAAACTGGACCGATTCATGTTACAGTGGATTATTCACCATTAAACCTTCACTTCCTGCCTGGACTGACTCTTTATACAAGCCATGTTGGATTCATGAAGATCAATTGCAACGCTGCCACCTGCAGCTCAGCAGGCACACCAGGCGACGTCATCATCCTTCTAGTGGGTGTTAGCGAGTTTGGCTTTGAATTCTGTCCTGGTATTAACAACACTCTCCCTGATATATATACACCATCACAAGTGGAGAGCGATAAGCGGGACGTGTATCATGGGATGCGTCGTCTGTGACCACATGTGATCGGCTCTCACACAATCGACAGCTGTATGCTAATACACATGGATGTTTTTGTGTGTATAGATGACCGGTAGAGAGACGGAGGGGAGAAAACAATACAAACTAGAAAAGCACTCGGAGAGCACAGACCTCGGCCAAGACAGCTCAGTGCCTACAAAATACACCCTGCTGGCGGGCCTGGGTCAGACACTGAGCGTTGTAACCAGTGATAGCGTCTACGGATCACGCCCAAAATGTAATCACTTGTTCCTGGTCCCATTGCATACATTTCCTGCAAATTTCATCCAAATCCGTCCATGACTTTTCGAGTCATGTAGCCAACAGACTGACAAACTCAGGCAAAAACACAACATCCTTGGCGGAGGTATTATAGTCAGGTGGTGCAGACTCAAAGCACTACTCGCACTGCTGTAGCATGAAAAAAATGGACTCTACCGCCTACACTGACATAAATGAAGCAAAGGGGGGCCACTAATAAGGTGTCAAAGAAATTATGATCATAAAAACAATATATGCTACGTGCAAAGCACTTAAATTTTAAAAATAAAAACGCTGTAAAATGCTGTCTGTGGCTGTGTTTTACCACTTAAATGTTTATTTATTTTCTATTAACATGAAGGTGCAAAACGGAAATGTTTGGTCTGTACGTAACTCAAGCTAACCTGTGAGGAAGCCACGGGCCAGATAAAACTAGTCTGCGGACCGGATCCGGCTTTGGGGCCTTATGTTGCCCATATGTGCAACACTATCGACTCACGCTCGTTTGTGCACACACTGTAAATGTATTTGTCCGTGCAAAAGACGGGAACATTAACAGAAGCTGCTGTCACGTCATCGTCTGATTGGATGCTCGCGTAAATAAGCACGCGCACAGATGTTCCTAACAAAGTGGTTGGCGCTCTCACCTTGATGGGTCGATACAGGTCGGGCTGTTTGTAACGCAGCACAATCTGCCCGGCGACGGTGACGCCGTAGAAGAGGTAGTTGATGAATCCCACGTAGTTTATAAGGGTGTAAATGTCACTGGTGCACAACATCAGCAGAGATGTGATCAACTGAAAAGGAGGCGCATGTTAGTTCTTTTACAGGGGGGGGGGCAGACCTGAGGACAAAAACTATAAATGTTCTGTTGTGTGTCGAGTGAAAACCACACTCACAGTGAACAGTAGTGCTGGAATAGGAGTGCAGCGTGTGACATGAATCATGGCAAGCACGCGTGGGAGATGGCCTTCCCTCGCTCCGACAAAAAACAATCTGGGACACAGAGGGAGGGGGAAAAGTAAAAAAAACCCAAAGACGACTAAATCCTGAGAGCAGAGCCAGATGGTGCTTAGGAGCCATGTGCACTCGCCATCTGATAAGAGCTCGGGAAACATAGTTCAGGTGATTACAGAAACACCAGTGCAGGGGAAAATGGGCCAAGTCAGGACTAAAACAGGCTCAGTGCTATAAGATACAACATCACCTAAGTGGAGCCAGAACACTCGTTACAGATGAGGCTATATTTTTGGTCTTGTTTGGCTGTCTGTTTGTGAGCAGCATAACTTAAAATAGACTGATTTAGATGACATTTTCTGGGGATGAAGGTTATGGTAATCATGTTTTAGACTATTGTTAACCTCGCGAAATAGGACAGCGTATGAATACTGTGGGGAAACTGAGCTTTAAGTATAGACTATGTACACAAATGTAGACGCAGTCGTCCAGCTACAAATCAAAGCCTCACAATTTGAACATCTGCATGTCGGCTTTTCAAACCGGAAATTCACAGATGTCGCCCTTCATCCAGGCATCTGCCAAACACTCTGCTGTCCATTCAAGAGTGTCACACTTTATCCCTCAATTTTCCTCGAAATAGTCATTTACTAAATTGACACCATGTTCTATTGAAGAAGAACAGAAATGACAGTGATTGAGACGATTAACTCCTCAGGAAAACGTTATAAATCAAGTGAGAAGGAGAAGCTAATTTCCCCCATCGACTGGCTAACTGCTTCTTTTGTCCTACTTCCTTGCCAGGATGGTTAATTCCATTTCTAATACACAGTGTTTGTGTGAATGCTGTTCTCTAGCAGTGCCACTTTGGCAAGAGTCAAATCCTGAAAACACTTTCCTAATCTGGCTCGTTTCTTTACAAATCTGAAATCCATCTTTGGCCCAAAGAGACAAATCTACACTGCTGAAGTATTCAGCTTGTATTCCTGTTTAGCCAAACAATATTATATTATTATATATTATATAGCACTGAGAGGAAAAAAAACAACACAGCAGTCAGAGGCTGGAAAGAGAAGTCAGTCAGGACAGACATGGGTCAAACAGGGGCAGGATAAACTGACCGAGACGACGTGAAGAGCGAGCCGTTGACTCCTCCAAAGGTGGAGAGTGCCACGGAGATGGGCATGATCCATGACATAACCCCGAGCAATTTCTCTCCAAATGTCTGGTAGAAATATTAGTAGGAGTAGAGAGAGAGGAGAAGAGGAGGATAAAACATGTAGATGACGAATGTAACACACTCTCATTTACTGAATTATCCAGAACATCCAAGATTAACTGCAAAACCATGATGCATTAAGGCTCACGGGCACTGTGATTCATCTAAAATCCATAAGTGCAACTACTCAATTTCACACAATAACATTTCAAATCCACATGATTTCTTCAGTTATGAGTGACTGCAGAGTCGCTAACTCACCACCGCTACAGCGTTTGAGGCGAGCAGCTCCTGGGGACTCAGAGCTGTGACGTAAGCAACGTTGGCAAAGACGTAAACAAAGGTGACGACAGGGATGGAGATGAAGATCGCACGTGGTAGATTCCTGAAGAAGAAGAAAGGGCAGGTTCAACATTTTGTCAACCCGACACATTACAAATAACAGGAAATGATTTGTAAAAATTGGATGGATGGACTTTTGACACGGTGCAGGGTCGAAAATATCTAGTTGTGATTTTTATTACATTTTTAATGGCACAAAACAATCAAAAACACAACTGTTAAATGACAGCCTTTACAGTTTGTAAATGACATTGTTTTAAAGTGGGATTCAAACGAAAACAATATTATCGTGTGCATGGTTTCAAAACATTTAAAGGTGCCATATGTAAGAATGTGGCCAAAAACGGTTACTACATTCAAATTCAAAATACCGAGGTCTTTTAGGTTTTGTTTTTTTGACGTAACTGGCAACCCGTGGTTGCCGAGACTCTGCTGACTGCAATGATTGGTAGACGGCGGTAGGTGGCGCCACATGCCAAAACATAAACACAATTTGCAGTATGCAAGATATTTTTTTAATGCAAATATTTTGTCTGTACTGTTGTTGTTGATGAGTTCAGTTTGTTATATGAACATTATTCCTGAGTCTCTGTGACATATTAGGAGGATTATATGGTCAGTTGCTTTAGATTTATTACATAATGCACCTTTAAATGAAATTAATCTAATGTCAAAATATTTTCCATTAAAAAAAGGAGATCACATTTGCAGTCCGTACCCTTATTTTACATAACATTACATTATCATGGGCCAAAACACAATAATGGTGTGATATTGCAATATTCAGAATCTTCAAAAAAGTTTAATAATTTAATAAGTCTCCAACAAACTGAACTAAATCCTCAACAATATTAATAAGCAATTAATCATACAACAAGTTTTCAACAAGAGATTTTCTGTCTTTTTTTTTGCTCCCTTTATGAAAAATTACTTTGGTTTGTGGACATTTTCAGTACATCGTTATTTCAACATCTGACATTTTATGGACGGAAAAAATAACTATTGAATAATCGACAGGTATAATCAACTCTTAAAATCTCCCCATGCTTCTTAAGCAACTCAAAGCCTTATATGTGACGTTTATTTCCTTCGTTTTTATGTAATAAGATGATTTCATAAGACTAAGTTGAATTTTCCGATAATTTACAAAAAAAACCTGTCACGTTTGTGTTACCTGTACGGGTCGACCAGCTCCTCTGTGACATAATTCAGGAAGTTCCAGCCTCCGTACGCAAAAGAGCCTTGTAGGAAGGACAGAGCTATCAGACCGACGTCATAGTCACGGAAAGTCTCGAAGGCATGGACTGGCTCCAACCAGTGATAGTGACCTGAAAATTAAAAAAAAAAAAAGATTTCAGATTCAGTGAAATAAACCCTCGAAACTGCAGTACACTACCACAAACAGTAGAGGGCACTATTCACCTTCCATGACTGTGATGCAAATCATTTCCCTAAAGCACTTTCTGATTATTAAAAACATACAGAGGTTGTTTGATGTTTTATTACGGTGCATTTTTATTTGCAGACATCTAATTGATAAATGTATCTAAACATATTTAACCATATATCTCATGTGTGAACAGGTTATCAGGCTCAATATTCTCTTGTCCCATAGATTCCAAACAAACATTAACGCAGATTGAGCTTCTATCAGAATAAAGTGGGATTGAGGCCTTGTCACTGTGCGCGTGTGTGGGGAGAAATTATGAGTGGATTGAAGAATTATGAAGGACTTTAATCTGTTTAATGTTGGGATCACAAATCCTGTGAAGGGCACCAGAGGCCTGTACAGTGGTTGTATCTGTATGCCGCCCCCCCCCCACCCTGCTTTTTTGTCTCGATCCAGGAAGATATGTAAAAAAACACAACACTACATTTTTAATATGAAATGCTGGATAACGTCTCTAGATATACTTACCTTTGCAAATCTGGACGATACCCATGATGATGATGAGGGCCAGGGCCAACAGTTTGCCAGTGGTGAAGACATCTTGGACCAATGTGGCCCATCGCACACTGTGGCAGTTCACCCACGTCAGCAACACTGACACACAACAGGTTAGTTAATATTCAATATACATGGCCGTTCAAAAGTTTGGGGTCACTTAGAAATGTCCTTATTTTTTAAAGGAAAATCACTTTTTCTTTTCAATTAATATAACATTAAATGAATCAGAAATACACTCTATACATTGTTAATGTGGTAAACCGCTATTCTAGCTGCAAACGCCCGGTTTTTAATGGAATATGTACATAGGTGTATAGAGGCCCATTTCCAGTGTTCTTTTAATGGAAAACACACAAAAAATAGTAAAGGTGACCCCAAACGTTTGAACAGTAGTGTATGTCACAACTTAAATCACTCCAACATTAGACAACAGGGGGAAGAAAAAAGAAGCACATTACTGCACAGGCCATAATCAATGTCCAGATTATGCATTGCACAAATGTAAATCCAATGCTCTGCTTTATAGATTCAGGTAAGAAAGAGCTCTTGCAGTAATTCACAAAGGTGTTTGACCTTCACTGCTTTACATTCATTTTAATCTTCATACCTCCAGGGTTTTTTTTTTTAATGTAGCAAATTTATCATCAAGCCGCAGCCAAATTATCTCAGAGTTAATTTTGAGCCTCTACTCATCCACAAACACAGAAAACATTAGAGAAACAGCTTGGCTGTGAAGTGCTTACAAGAATGGAGCATTCAGCGCCAAGTCAAGTAGTTGTTACACAACTTTAATCACTGCCTCCAGCACATCCTCACCATCAATTAAATCTGCCACCTGTGAAGGGTCTTTTTTTTCCCCACTAACGGTGTTAGAAAATAAAGCTATTTTTCATTGACAAAGTGAGTAAAGAGTAAGTACCAAAAAAAGTAAGAAACGAGCCTTAGATATTATGTCTGATATTATCCTTCAAAGAGGACTGCGCTGCGTTTCTGACGTTAACTGATCGCATTTTTTTTCAAGCTTCCGTTTTTTTATCCTCACATCACTCACAGAGGCAGACGGCAGCCAGCAGGCGGAGGCTGGTGTCTGGGGGAAGGCAGGAGGGGAAGAGGGGCTGCAGGATGTAGTTGGAGAAGGTGAGGGCAATCACGGCCTGGTTACTGGGGTAAATGACCAACACAGCGATCCACAGACGCAGAAACCTGAGAGGAAAACACAGCGGAGGTTAGCGAGACGTGTCCGTCACAGCAGAAGCACAACTCTGCATGTGAGAATCCCAGCACTTTTTATTTTAATCAACAGAAATTTAAAGAAATGAAGCAGATTAACAACGTACAGGAGTAAGAAATGAGGACATACAATAATATGGCAACTAGGATTGTGAGAAGCATGGGTGGAGACAGCAGGGGAGGGTGGTCCTTGACATCAATTCCACACCAAAAAGCCTTGAAATCATCCATCCATCCATCCATCTTCTACCGCTTATCCGGGGCCGGGTCGCGGGGGCAGCAGTCTGAGAAGGGATGCCCAGACCTCCCTCTCGCAGGACACTTCCTCCTGCTCTTCCGGGGGGACCCCAAGGCGTTCCCAGGCCAGCCGAGCGACGTAGTCACTCCAACGTGTCCTGGGTCTTCCTCTGGGTCTCCTCCCGGTGGGACATGCCTGGAACACCTCCTGAGGGAGGCGTCCAGGGGGCATCCGATACAGACGCCCGAGCCACCTCAGCTGGCTCCTTTCGATGTGGAGGAGCAGGGGCTCTACTCCGAGCTCCTACTGGGTGACAGAGCTCCTCACCCTTGCTCTAAGGCATTGGTTCTCAAAGTACGGCCCGGGGGCCAATGGCGGCCCGCAGAAACATTTGTGGCGGCCCGCAATGAATTACAGTTGATAGTTTTAATCCAGGAGGTACTAAGCATGTTAAATGTTTGTTGGACATTACTGGATACAGACCAATAAGTGTAAACTGTAGAACTGCAATCTGGTCATTAAAATTATTATAAATAGGATTTCTTTCCTTTGGCGGCCCTCAGTCCAACGTTGGGTTCCTAAATTGGCCCTCAGGTATCAAAACTTTGAGAACCCTTGCTCTAAGGGATTGCTCTACCACCCTGCGGAGAAAACTAATTTCAGCCGCTTGTATCCGGGATCTTGTTCTTTCGGTCATAACCCAAAGTTCATGACCATAGGTGAGGGTAGGAACATGAAATCATCATTATAAATAATAATAATAAAAAAACAACATTTCAGCTCACCCAGCCAGTCCTCCAAAGATGTCTTTGACATAGGAGTAATCTCCTCCAGACTTGGGTATGGTCACGCCTAACTCTGCGTAGCAGAGAGCGCCCACGGCCGTAATGAGCCCCGTCGTGGCCCACACGATCAGGGACACGCCCACTGAGCTGGCGTTCTCCAGGACGCCTTTAGGACTCACAAAAATCCCCGATCCGATGATATTCCCTTAGTGAGAGAAACAGACAGAGTTAGCATTTTAAAATGTGGGAAACATTTCAATGATACAGATATAGTAGATGAATACTAAACTACTAAGATAAATTCCTAACTATTCATTCAATAAGTTACTTTTTTAATGAATAGAAATGTCATCAATAATCTTGAGATGGTCATCGGTGTTTAATCTCAGTAGATTTCCACCGTGTTGGCAGTTAATTAGACTGAAGCAGGATTTTTGGGGTCAATGATACCAACATTATGGAGTTAAATATTCCGATAGATACGTTCTCCATAATACATTAATGTCATCTGTGAACCTCTTCCCTCAGCTGGTTTCTGAGGGTTGGGTTCGTCAGTCTTGAGTCTTTGCAGTCTGTTTTGAATACAAGGGCTCACAGCAGTAGGTTTTTGGCGTTTTTAAAAAAAATAATGAATAGAACTTTGAAAGCAGCTCTTCGGCAGTAATAAGGCATTTCCTTCACATACGCTCCTCGCAACTCTTTCTGCTTTGGCTGCATGTTGTCCAGCTATGATGAAGCTGGAATTTGGGCTTTTAAAATAAAAAAAATATTTAAAAAAAGCACAAATGATGAGGTTTCTTTTCTGTTTTCTTTCAACAGACGAGCAGAACCACTTCTTCAGAAACATTGTTTTTTAACGTGATGGAAATTGCAGCATCAACATTAGTGGACAGTGCACCCATTACTGGGATTGCTTTTTATTGACTTGTGTAGGAGGTGGGTAGGTACCGAGGCGGTTCCATGACTGCCAACACTTCGATGGCATCATGAGAGGGACTAGGAAAGAAAGAGCAAGATAAATGATGATGGAATACAGAGACTGCTACTCTGCTCATCAAGGGTGATTAGGCACAACTTTTAAAGCAACCTGCTTTGCCACCTCTTACAAGAACTCACTTCATGTTAACGTGCATTTAAAGGTCATATTATAACCCTAAGTTAACCTAGTTCCCTGGTGTCGTAATGAACATGTTTGTGACATGCTTTGGTCAAAATACCTTAAGGATGAAGCACCACAGCAGTTCAATGACCCTGCCAAAACAGCCCTGTTCAGAACGCTCTGTTTAGTGGAATCTCTTTAAGTCCACCTTAAAAAAAAGTAAAATGAAACTTAAGGCACAGGAAATGACATCAGCCACAGAGGCTACTGGGAGCTAACAGCAGTTAGCATTTGGAAAAGTGATCATTTGCAGCCGGCTCTAGCAGGCATATTGTTGTCATATATAACATGTATCCACTGCACAGATAAATCCTCGGAGGCTGGAAGTTTGTGTAGAACTCTGTGCTGCACTGTGGAGCCAAGAATAGAACTTCTCGCGGACTTTCGGGTACTGTTGCCCATTCCAGGAATTTTGCGCATTGTGACGTCCCAATGAATGCGAAAGTCAACATTGTGTGTTTCATCTCCTGTACTTAGACTGAGGAGGACCACAAAAACATGAGTGAGTCATCTTTTTTCACACTTTGCCAGCTGATTATGAGTCCCACATATAAGGATTTGAATCATTACAAAGTTGATTTTGCACAATATGTCCCCTTTAAAAGACATTCAAATTTGTGAAATACATTATACATAGTCTAAAAATCCAAAGGTTTCGCAACACTGGCTCGCTTTGGGCAGCAATGAGGACGCAAATCTAACGACTGCCGTTAATTGAGTCTCTGATGTCACAGCACGTATAATTTTACCAAAAGTATCACAGGTGGTTCAATCCGCTCCTCCACGTCCATGAATTGTGCAAATCTGCCACTGAGTAATCCATATTATGGAAAACTGTACTCATTTACTACCACGTTATCCTCCACATTAGGGTTGCTATCCACTTTGTCTCTCCCACAACATCCATTACAATTACATATACATGGTAAATTATGCAAATTAGGCAATGACAACATTTAGTGACTTCAAGGAGAGCCAATAGCTACTCTCTTTACTGAGGAGTTGGCAGTGGTTGTGTTACAGGAAGCATTTCTTTCTTTTTTTTTATCCAGGTAAATTTAGTAAATTTAGTAAATTTAGTAAATTGAGATCGACCCCCCCCCCCCCGGGGTTCCTGTTGCCCTTGGTCCCCAAAGTGTGTTGGAACGCGCCTTCTAAAAATGTGCCACTTGCAGGTTGAGCTCCTGTCGGTGGACTCTGATGTACTTACCTATGATAATGGCACAGGCGCTGGCGAGACCGATTTGTTTTTTCAGACCCACCCCGGAGCTTTCTCCTTCATCCTTTCCCGTAACAGACGCAGACTCAGCGGGTTCAGAGAGACTCTTCCCCCCGCTGCTGCTGCTCCGCTTCTTCGGACCCTCGCTCATTCTGTCCCCGGTTGAAGTTCTTCAAGCGACGGAGGAGCAATGTCTTCCTATTAGGCCTACAGGAGCATTAATCGATGAAAATTGTCAGTGTATTTTCCTTCCCCTCAATTATTTCGTGCAATTAAGGTGCTAAAATTACACACTGCAATAAAATTGACGCAATTACACAACATTGACCACAAAAGCACGTGTGTTTGCGTTTTAACAAACAAAAATCCATGTTGAGAGAGTTTGAAACAAGGAATAAAGCGACTTTTTTCTGTAATTACCGACAGGACTGTTGGAATTTGCAATTAAGCCATCAACCGGAAACATGTGCTCTTTATTTCACTTTGTTACACTGAACAAATAAAGTCATATTATTACCCAGCGTCTCTTCAGCAGCTGCGGTAAAAAGCTCCGTGTTTTGTGACAGGATTCATGTTGGATATCATCCCTGTGTCGAGAGCAAACGGTGAGAAACTTTATCCGAAAAAAAAAAAGCGAGCCGGTTCACAGCCTCGATTAATAGAAAAACGCTGGTTATCTTCCAACCAATCAGCGACGGCCAAACTGTCAACACGTCGTAGGCCACGCCCCCCACACAGGAAGTTACTCAGTGCTCAGCTGTTACCATTGAAAATCATTTGTCACCGACTTCAGTGGTATGGTAATGTCTTTAGTGTTATAAAATATAACTAATAATCAGTTGTTTAAGAAAATTAAATTAGGCTGACGCAATTTCAGTTCACTGCTATCCTACAGTAAATAAAAGTTTACCGTTCATCTGTAAATAAAGCTGTACCAATAACGTTAAACATGGTCTTGACTTAGTGTGGGCATGACAGCATTTCTGCATATTTTATATAAGATTGTCACTCTCAAAATTGCTTTATTCAAAACAAACAAGACAATGCATTGACATTTTTGATGTTTAATTAAGAGATTTTACTGATAATGGCAGTGTGAAGTCTGTCACTGCTTAATTATAGTCCTCAGTTGCAAAATAGGGGAGAAAAAAAACCAAACGCTTTAAGTGTACAAACTACTGCAAGAGCTGATTTTTTTTTCCAATTAACATGTTTGGAATCACTTAGATAAGAAAAACAAACATTTTCATACTTAAATCCAAAATTTCATTTGTACATGTTTTTTTTCCTTATATTCCATCCTCTTGGCCCCAAGTTAACTTTTCTTCAGCAGCTGCATTTTGTGTGACGTGCAGACTGGTCTTATCACGGCGAGCATGATGCCCCGCTCTTATCATGCTTGGTGTAAACTCAGGCAGAGCATGTTTCCGGTCTCCACGCGGGACGTAAACACAGTGACAGGTTCAAAATTAGTACTACAATGTATCGAGACGCTTATTTTATCACATCCCACACAGCTTGGGTTGTCACCATCTACATACACTACCACGAACAACCAACCTACAGTGCTGTCAATGTAAAATGTGCACATTCCTATTATTTCCATTCTGATCCCAAGAAGTTGCAAAAACATATGGAGAACTTTACGGTGTCGCCTTTGACAATGGTTGAAACATGTGAAACAACAAAATAACAAAAAAGGTATGGAGATACAGTTCTAGAACAAGCTGAAAAATCTGGCTCAATTCTCTTAGCTGGTATAAAAGTGCTACTACTGGTCATGTCAAACCAGACTGAACTGATGACGGGTTCTCAAGGCGTTATATATATCGAGAACCAGTTCGCCCCATTGAACTGCCAACTAATCGAAGCGTGTGTGAGCGTGCGCCTGTCGATGCGTCGTCTTCACAGGCCGATCGTGTAGGAGCGTCCTGCTGGGTTATGGATGGCAGAACAGGACGGCTCCGTCACAGCCCATTCATACCAAACCTTCTTCCCATTGTTGCAGCGCCAGAACCTCACCGTGATGTCGTCGTCCCGGGATACAGAGATTGGTTGCTATTTGACGGGACAGAGAAGACAATGTGAGGTTTAACACATTTTATATTAAAAGGAAATGCATTTAAAAAGGCAGCTGTAATCTTACTTTGAGGGGGAAGAGGATGGGGAACCAGGAGAACATTCCGGGCGAATGTGTCTCTGGTTTTATACCTGCCACACACACACACACACAATATAATCATTAACACTTTGCTCAATACTCAGGACATAACCACTTTCTCTTTTAAGTCGACTCACTGAGTGTTACGTCTTTGTACAGAGTTGTCTCAAAGTAGCCGGCAAAGCCATGGAGTACTGAGTTACACCCTACTGAGAATCGGAGGCACTGATAGCGATTATTGTTCATATCTGAAAGAAAAACATAATGGTCGGTCAACAGATTTGTAATTGCATCATAATAATATGCACGTTGTGTCTTGTTTTATCGTCTCCCATCTACCATTTGTGGGGTGTGTGAATGTGAAGCACGCTTTGGGTTCAGCCAACTGGTGGAAGTTGTGGAGACGGACGACGTAGGGCGTCTCAAAGTGACACTCCGGGTCCTTGTCGCGCTCCCGACAGCTGCGGACCTCGTTGTAAAGCTTGGACGAGGACAGGGGAGCCAGGAAGGACGTGTAGGAACTGGGGATGCTGACTCCGTCATCTGAGGGTGACATGATGAGATGAGGACGAGGGGAAAGAGAAAGTGATTCGAGATGCATGAAAGGTAATGGAGGGGAACAAATGCTTCAATGACCCTCAACTTCAGTTTTCTTTGCCAGCAACAAAACTCATCGTTAATCATCATGACGTGGCTTTGCATCAAATTCTACCTGTTCATGGGTATTAGCAGTTAGCACTAGGGCTACAACAAATAGTCCATTAATAATCAACTTCTCAACTGATCACCAGCTATTTTTGATAATTAATTGGACAATTCACATCAACTGGATGTGAAAAAAGAAAGATAAAGCTACAGCTAACGATGAAGAAGAGAGGCCATACGGCCACTTGCATTTTGATTGGTGATATTAAATACCCGTCTGAGGAGAATCTCTGAAAAATAAAATCCACCTCCATCCAAATGAAAGCTCAGGAAGTGAGTGGTTTGTGAACGCCTCTAGAGTCATCTTAAAACACACACCAAGTCAATTACCTTTGAGAAAGTGCTGAGCTCCATCTAAGCACTCGGGGGACAGTTCATTGTCGCCGAACGATCCCAGCAACTCGCTGACAATGATGTCAGCTTTCTCCGGTGCCACCCACTCGCGCATGTCACACGACACCACGGTCACCTGTTCTCCCCACTCCTCAAAACGCCAATTCTCCAGCCTGAACAAGTAAAAATTAATTTAACACACAATTGCATGATGTACAATTCATTTTAAACAGGTCCACTGACACTCATCTTACCATGTCCAGTGGTGTTCCGGTGTGTAAGATACTGAAATAAGGAGCAGTGGGATTCTACTCACGTGATCACAGCATTAGGATTTTTCTCCACAGCGTATATCCTCAGCTTCCTGCCGGCCTGTCCAGCAGCACGCAGTGACGCATTGACCAGAGGACCTCGACCTGCTCCTAACACCATCAGCACCCTGTGAGGGGGGGGGGGGGAAGAAGAATTTTGAAAAAACACAAAAGGGTTTAAGGTGTAGCAAATATGTTTTGTCACTATTCATCTTGTAGGGTTTTGTCCCCGTAACTCACTGGACATTTGTGTCTTTCTGCTCCTCTGGAACTCTGTCAAGTAGACATTTATAGACAGCCTGCAAAAACAGACAAAGTAAAGGCATCAACGTGATGACAGTGACAAAGAAAGAGGATAGTGAAGATATAGTACTACACCAAAGTCTTTAGGCTAGTTTTGCACAAAAAGTAAAAACATGTTCAGCAGGCGAAACACCATCCTCACATGCAAGTAGGGATCCTAAATGATCCTTTATATGCAGTTCAATTTATCATATGGAGCAGTAGGTTGATGCTTTAATAGTTTAAAGTCAGTCAGTACTACACTGAAAACCCTGTAAATCATTGTGGTCTGGTGGTCTTACTTGTTGGTACTGTGAATATTTGATAGGGTCCTTCTCAAACACTTCATACGTCTGTGACTCCAGGTTGTCCATGAGAGGCTGGAGAGATGAGAGGAGACAAAACCTTCAATAATCCCCATCATGTTAAAGTAAAAAACTAGAAAAGCACTCGGAGAACGCAGACCTCCACCAAGGCAGCTCAGTGCCAACAAAATGCACTCTTTCTCCATTTCATCCAAATCCATCTGTGACTTTTCAAGTTATGTTGCCAACAGAGACAAACAAACAAGCTCTGGCGAAAACATATAGCTCCTTGGTGGAGGTCAATAAACTAAAATAAACAGAGAAGAGCAGTTCCTGACCTGGAGGGGAGACTGCAGGTAGTCTTCATAGCCCTTGGCGAAGAGCTCATACGAATTGGGCGAGGGCCGGTTCTGATTGAGGTATTCCAGATACTGCAAGTAGGATCTGAAGTCCTTGTCAGAGTGACGACTGTTGCCCGTAAAGATGAACTGAGCCTCCAACTACGCAAAGACATCAATATCATTCAGAAACGTGCCATATTTAGTTGTTGATCACTTTCTTTTTTTAATAAAAACAACTTGTGATCATTGTTCTTTACCTTGAAAAGACGGAAGATGATTCGCTGGTGGGCTTTTGAAAGAACAGGGAAGCCCTTCTTGTTAGTCAGGAAGATGCTTGTGGGAAGTATGGCTGCTTTGATCGGTTCCCCGAGCCACTTATCGATTACAGCATCCGACGGCATGTCTGCTCCAATTTCGATAGCTTCAAGAGTAAAACAGTAAAATGTCAAATAATCACAGACATGACCACACTGTTTTTCTTAATGAAGAGACTTTGTCTTAGACGGCTATGACCGCTTACCCAGACAGATCCTCTTGTTGTAATCGCAAAGGGTTCTTAACGAGTGCCACCTAAAGGAGCCAAGGAACAGAGGTGAGTAAACAGAAATGTGTCACGATTTTAGGAAAGCAAATCAATGGCTGCCATTTTAGCATGCAGACATTCAGACCGACAGTGGAATTGATTTTCTTGAAACTCACCAGCTCCACGTCTTCTCGTCAACACTAGAGTCGTCGGCGCATGTGGTCGGTTCATTCTCAATCAGATCTTCCCTCACATCCTCTGATGCCATTAGTGGGACGTGTATCCAAAACTGTTCAGACACAGGACAACAGCAGTTAACCAATCACTTCAACTTCCTGACAGTTGAGTTTCGTAAGGGTTGTGTGTCTTACATTTGAGGAGTGGTGTCCTGTTTGGATGTGGTTCAGCAGCAGGCGAGCCAGATTGGCATTATTAGGGCCCCGAATAGGGATCATTAAAACAGGCAGACCCAGGTAGGCTGAGAAGTTCAGCTCCTGTGCCAGAGCCTGGAGAGGAAAAACAATGGTCATGAGAGGGTGATAGGAAAGACAAGAGACTGGTCACAGTGAAGACACGTTCACAATGCTGATGTGGGGAAATCACACTCAGGATGCAACACTACTATGTTGCAAAAGCTCAGTTTGATACGCATCATTTTTTTTTACTTTTACGATGCAGGTCTTTTTATTCTTCAGCATTACAGGCAAATTTTACAGGAATATTGAGGGCTTAAGGGGAAGATGGCATATTCCTGTTGAGATTTGGCAGGGGTGGCATGAGTGGCAGACCTTGATCAAATTTCTAGACTGCGGGACACATGCTCTAAAGTGAGGGACTTACCGCCTCTGCATTTCTGCGTTCCGTTGCTATTTCCGAATCTGCTTCGATCCATGGAGATAGCTTCCCAACAATAAGAGTATTCCAATCTAAAACGAGGGGGGAAAAGGCATTTTAAAAAGCATATTACCAGTAATCATCATATGACCATACATTGTTCACCCCTCTCGTCATCTAAGCTCTCCGAAACAGGCACATCATCCCTGGTGTCATGGAAGTCAAGTGGGAAAAAGGGCATTCTACATGTAATCTGATTTTGATAAGGGATTCTCTTTTACTTGCAACAGTCTTTTATCAATCTTAATTTAAAATACCAGTGCTACAGCAGTAGTGTGGTTCATCCAAGTAGAATGGAGTAGAGAAATGAGAAAGCACAAAACAGAGCATCACTAAATTGATCACCAGGTTCATACAACTTTCATTTATGATGATACAGTGCGTCTAATTACCCTAGGCCATTTTAGGACCTCTGATAAATAACAATAGGGTAAAGTGCTTTAAATGCCAGTGCATTAAATATTTACACTTTCTGTGCTGACTTGGCTGATGTTAAAACACTTTTATCTGTGACCATAATACTGTTAGACTTGCAAAGCTGTGCACCCACAGTATATTGTAAGTTCTGGTAATGGGCTATTTCTTTAATGGGCTGACTTTGTTGCAGCTGGAATGGATTCGTCATGCAGACCTGGCAACCCTGCACGTATTGTTGCATTATAAGTCATCTATCTATGTGTTGCAATGGTCCTATGCATGAAGTGGTGTGTAAGAATTAGAAGAAGAAGTTAATTACATAGAGTGGCAGGACTTACCTCTTCCACACAGCAGCAGATCGGACCGGGTGTGGGCACCAGATCGAGTTTTTGCAGGTTCTGACTCAAATTCTCTCTTGAATCTTGGGTGGAACAGAGGCATGCACAGGAAGTCGAACCTAAACAAGAAAGGAACAAAGCCGTGTTTTCAGTGGGGTGATTTGTAATCTCCGTCAATTGTGAAAGGCTAACACTTCTGTACCACTAATAATGCGATAGTTAATGGATGGATGAAGCTCGCTCGTAGACTTCAGCAGCAGACGCATCTGTGCAGATGCTGCACACCAGGGTCAAGCATCGTTGTGATTGGGCACGTGCTGGCAATTCACCGGCTAGCTTAGCGAGCAAGCATCATACACGAACACTAAGCTAGCAAAGCAGCGGCGGCTCCCTGCCGCAAACTCACTTCTACAAAAAATAACAACACGCTCCTTACCCAAGTTTAGCGACCACGGCTAAAGTGTCGGCCACCTCCGGCACACAGTTCAAATCTCTCCCGCAGGACAACCTGCTCCTCGTGCTGGCAGACGCCATGATTTTTGCCGACTGAATGACTGAGTCGGTGACAAATGCTGTTCAAATGGGTTCAGAGGAAACGGAAGCCATCTTGGATCCGAAAGGGCGGACATGCTCATTGGGCAGCGGAATGACTCGGAGCCAAAATGGCTTTGCAGTACAGTCAGTTACGCGACTCTTAAATTATCGCGATAACTGCGCCCTCACGCTTTTAATGTACAAACTTACAGGCAGTTGGACTCAAGAGTGGATATTTTTGTCTTTGTTTTGAAATATTTTCCACGAAAAGTACATTTATATTTATATTAATGTTGGAATCTATAGCGAAAAGAATGTATCATAACGTTATCATAAAAGTTAAGTTATTAAGATGTTGCTGTTCCTGCAGATAAATTATTATTTCTGTCTTCTCACCTAAATGTGTTTAACCTTTGTTTAAGAACATAAATTACTTGGGATGTGAATCTCTCCCATTATTATATATTATTTTAGTTTTTTGGTAATATTTATTTACTATTTTTTCTTATGTATATTATGCTTTTTAAAACATTTCTTTCTACTTTATGCTGGTATTTTTGAGTGGACAGCAAAGTAAGAATTTCATTGTACAGGGAAACGTGTTTCTTTACTGTACATATGACAATAAACACTTTGAATCTTGAATCTTGAATCTTTGGGTGGCTCACGATTCGATTCGATTCAGAATCGATTTTCGATTAAAAAATTGATACAATGCATAGTGTGTTAAGGCTAATTATGGCATCAAAACAATACAGTTTGTATAAGTCCGCAATTCCTATGTAAATCGATTGTTTCCCCCACCCCTATAAATTACAGATGCAGAACACAAAGAACAAATAAACAACAAGGAAAGCGAATAAAAAAAGAATAATGCACTGATGGAACATGATGAATACACACACACTGTCACAAAATATCAAGACCAAACAAAAACGTTGTCAAAATGTGTGTAAGGACTTCCTCACAAATGATTTGGGCACGAAGCAAAAACATCTGACGTTTGCATAATGTGGCTTCTCTGGATATCATCATTTTACAGCAAGTCAAGCATTAAATATCACTCAGAGGACGTTTGGACACGGGCCGATGTGTCTGTTTATGCAAGGTGTCATATTTAGGATGTTATAAAAGGGTCGAGACATTGTCTTTTTTTAGAGAGGACAGTAAGTGGGAGAGTGAGAGGCCATCTCCATCTCCCTGCTGGAATTCAGTTTAGTGTGTGCCAGAGGAGTGCTTTTTCTGCACCAACCACTCCACTCTTCCATTTTTGATTCTCTGATGCCATTATTATGGCTTTAGAAGATATTTGCCGTGTCAAGGACAGTTCTGTGCATCACAAGCGCTTTTCTTGGGAGGATACAGTCTCACCTTTGCACATGACTGACTACAGAAAACGTGGGTTGACTGGTGGGGGCCCACTCCACTTTTTCATCCCAAACCCTGCCTCTGTTTTCCAAACCACCCATTCAATGACAATCTGCAGGCCTTTCCGTCTGTCTCACGGAACAACGACCCTTGGTTTTATTTTCCAGGGTGGGGTCATTGCTGCTGCGGACACGCGTGCCAGTGCCGGGGGGCTTGTTGCATGCCCGCAGGTCCATAAGATTACCCCCATTCACTCCCACTTGGTGGTCACCTCCTCGGGCAGTGGTGCAGACTGCATGCTGTGGGAGCGGATTTTGACCAGAGAGGTCAGACTGTACCAACTGCGGAACAAAAGGCGCCTGTCAATCCGTGGCACTGCTAAACTCTTGTCATTTATGCTGCACCCTTTTAAAGGGACTGATGTGTGTGTGGCTCTCACACTCTGTGGCTGGGACAAAGAAGCGAGTAACCCTGACTGTGCAACGACGCCACAAGAGTCCTCCATTCTGGCTGATCAGAGCTCTTCAGCAGCTGTTTGTAGCCAACATGATACTGCAACAGGATGTTCCGCATCTCCTAACACTGGCCCTCATCTAATATATGTGTGCAGTGACGGAGCGCGACTGCAGGGGGATGTCATTTCTGTGGGTTCAGGTTCTCCTTACGCATATGGGATCCTGGATGGAGGACTGAGCTGGAACCTGAGCAGAGAAAAGGCCATCTCCCTGGCAAGAGAAGCAGTGTTCAGAGCCACTCACAGGGACGCATACTCTGGGAACAATGTGGACCTCTTCCACATCACAGCCCAGGGATGGAAGCAAAGAGCCAGGGAGGACTTGAGAGATGAATATTATAGAGATATGGAGAGAAAAGCAAAGGCAGTGGAAGAGAGACACAACTGAACGTTCCTACATGAAACATTTTATTATACATGCAAATTATTATTATTATTATTATACATACAAACAGAGATGTTTTTGGCTTCAATTGAAAACGATAGATTGAAAAATTCTATAAAACAGTGGAAGCTCCACCATGTGCCTGTCACTGTTGATTTGACTCATTCAAAAATTAAAATAATATTCAGCAGTCTGTTTGTTGCTCTAGGTTTTGCTGTGGCTAAAAATAAATGTGTTTGATTTTGAAACGGTGGCCTCATGATTTAAATATTTCGTCTTATGGGGTAAAATGATAGGTGAAATAATGAACACATTTTCTGAATTGCACCCTTCCAACGAAGAACAGTTTCAGCAACCCATTCAGGAAGCCTGTCAACGGAACTGTTATTATTATTATTATTATTATTATTATTGTTGTTATTATTATAATAATAATATGTCATACTCTGTTGCCAAGACATCAAATTTACAGATAATCATCACTGCACTGTGCTGTACTGCAGTCCCCCATACCAACAGAGGGCGCTGTGTGCTTTTCCAAGATTCGATAAATGTTCCTGCCATTCACACCGGAAGCTGCTCGCTCACCATCACTACAGTTTCAAAGATGGCTCTTGCTAGTGTGTTGAATAGTGATTGTGCGGATTTTTCCTTTGACAAACATCAGACGTTTGCGTCTGGTTGTGGCTCCGGACAAAGCGGCCTGGGGTTGGAGTCTACACCAGGTGACGAACTCAGTTTTACCGTCAGGAACCCGCTGTGTGCCAGGGACGATGACGGCGTCGAGAGGAAAATCGAGTTTCTCCATGGAACAACCACCCTAGCATTTAAAGTAAGTTAACGACCTATTAATTGTAGCATGTGGACACAATAACCAAACGCGAGTAAAAACAAATAAATGTTAACGCTTGTAAACATTCCGACTAAAACGCAACGCTTTCGAGTAAACTCGGGAACTCGTCTCCGGTGTTAGCATGCTAGCATGGGTTGCTACAAAGCGCTTTCTCATTGCAGGTGGTCACTCATACAGATTGGTTTGTGTTTGACGTTTCGTCAGGTCAACACTGGCTGCTTTTGACATAAGTCTTTGTTTTGCTATTTTTCAGCATGTGAACTAATATTGCAGGTGGAGTTTGTGTTGTAGAATGACACATTAATAATATAACAACCAGCTGTGTTTTTAAATAAAATATAAGAACATACGCAGTTATTCACCACTAATGGCATTCTAACTAGGATGTGTGTAACATTTAGGGCTGAAACAGCCGATTATTTTTCATATTTTCTATTGTTTGTTCCGTAAACTGTCAGAAAATGTTGATTTTTTTTTCTTCTTCAACGTTTAATGTCGATCGTCGTTTCCCAAACCTCGAAATTATGATATTCTCAAATGTCTTGCTTTGCCCTCAAAACTAAATGACTCGTTTTAATGATTTATTTGTTTTGTGGAGCAGAGAAACCAGAAACTATTCAAATTTACGAAGCCGAAAAGCTTAAAACCAATTAATGAACTATCAAAATAATTGATGGTTTATTTCGTCACCGATAAATAGCCCCTAGTAATATTAAGAGGAAATTATTACCATTTGGAATATGAAATAATTTAACAGATTGTTAGATGTATGTATGTTGTTATTCATGTATTCATATTCGTATAGAATGAGCACATTTGTGATAACTGAAGTCCACCATAGTGGTGGAAGGGTGGGGTGAGAAATAAGTTAAAAGTGTGGTTCAAATGACATAAGAGATGACTGCCACAGACCTAACCCCACCCTGACATGATTAATATAGGTGGCAACTTCTATTTTGTAATTATTACATTTTGTATTAAAATTCTGAACTAGGCATTAGTAATTACACAAATAGTTACAGCTGATTACAGCTCTTGCTCCTGGCTCATATGACCCTCTTGTCCTAAAATGTGTAAAAGTGGTGATGCATTTATCATTGTTTCAAAGAAAACTGCTATTGTCACTGTCGGAGACGCAGCAGAGCAGCATCAATTCAGAACTCTCTTCCTGCAGTTATCTGTGGTCTCTTTGGGGGATTTGTTGATAAAAAGAAAAGATAAATAACTCCAACCATATCCCATAATCCCTGAACGGGCTGCAAGCTGGTTCAATGAAAATCTGCACAGAAGACATCTCCCTTAGAGTGGCTAAATCTTCTGCTGCTGTGACTCCACTGGAACTGCACTGATAAAGGATTTTGAAAGGACTTATAGAAGTATAACTTCGTTTTAGCCATCATCGCTCTGGCAGATCTTGACTATATATTGCTTTCACTAACAGCGATTGAAAAGAGAAGCGGATGACACATAATGGCATCGATTATATTAGTCAGTAACTAACGGGGTGTCACAAGAAAGTGTGCTTTCAAATTTGGACAGCGTGACCAGGTATGAATTGCTCTGTTTTGTGTTCTCTTCCGGCTGCAATCAGCCTCACTAATTATTCTCTCCCGTTGTTGCCTGTCTCAGTTCCAGCATGGTGTTATTGTTGCCGTGGACTCTCGGGCCACAGCGGGCTCTTACATCGCATCGCAGACTGTGAAGAAGGTGATTGAGATCAATCCCTACCTGCTGGGCACTATGGCTGGAGGAGCCGCAGACTGCAGCTTCTGGGAACGTCTGTTGGCCCGACAGTGCCGCATCTATGAGCTTCGCAACAAGGAGCGCATCTCAGTGGCAGCAGCCTCCAAACTGCTTGCTAACATGGTGTATCAGTACAAGGGCATGGGGCTCAGCATGGGAACCATGGTGTGCGGCTGGGATAAGAGAGGTCCAGGTAAATGATGCAACAACTGTATATGATATGCACCTGGTAGCACATACTAGGGATGGGCTTTTTAAGTGAAAATGCTCGTCACTGGGTTATGTCTGACAGTTATTTGTAGTCAAATATTCATGTTTTTTTCCAGCTTGAAGGAGGAAGCTACCTCAAGGTGAACACTAATACAGAATATATTACCTTTGCAGTTTCCCCTAATCATTTTATAGACAGAAAAGAGTCGAACAAGTTTGATGATAGATTTTTCATGTCAGAAGTTTTTCAAGTGCAAATGCCAAACGTCTCATAGTTTCAACTCAAAGACATACTATGATTTTCTGCTTTCTAGTTGGATTGAAGAAAACCTTTCATGGTAAAAATAACAACATAATTTGCATCGACAAGGTACAGTTTACTTTATCTAGTGAGAGAATGGAAGGAGAGGGACAGAGTACAGTGGCTGAAAGCCTGCTACCAAGAAGATGTTGAAGGTTTTTCATCACAAAGCCACTGTCAACAATATTTTCATATTGATACAGCGCTTGAAAGAATCAATACAGTGTAATGCCATGAAATATCACAACATTTTATTGATATTTTCGAACATTTTCAAACACCCATATTATAATTTCTTCACTTTGTGTCCTGCTTTACTTGGTAGGGTTTGCATCTTAAAATCTTATATGTATATTTTCACATTTGTTTGGGATTTATTGGGAAGTATTTTCTCTGTTTTGTTCCTTCCACCAGATACTCGCTTAAATTCAAGCAGGACTGAGAGCAACACACATGTCATTTAAACCCAGTGAAGTTCTGATCTCATGCTTTAATCACCTGCTCTAGAGATCATTTTTTTTATTTTTTTTAATATGTTAATTCTGAGTCACAGCTCAAGTGATGGGCGAAACATTCCGCTCATTTAAATAAACAGGTCACGTGTCAGTTTTGCTCATCAGTGTGTCCCTATTGGTATCATTCATTCATTGCTGTGTTTGAACGCGTGATTACCTGCTCAGCATAAATCCTTATTCAAGGTCATGTTGCAGTGTTTTTGAGTTCAAACTCATCCGTAGTTCCCAGAGATCCCCACTAGATGGTACTGCAGCATCTCTTATGCTCGGTTCCTCTCCTATTTGAACTAACTGTGGTTTTTGGATGCCATGCAATGTGAGACCGTACATCACAGAAGGTGTGTTTAAAGAGGCTGCCACGGTGACACAGTAATGGGAAATCGATGAGGCTGGTACTGCAGGCCAGCGAGAGCGCAGTGCGATGATGGACGTCGGGTCTCAGCCCTGGACAATTGGGTCGCATGCATAATGCCTTACATCTACCAAGATCGATGCCTGCTTTGTCTACAAAGCATTGAGGTCTTTGTGAACAATGACGACCCTCCGGTCGGCCAACAAGTGTAAATGACACGTGTTAAATCCCGGAAAATCAATTATGGGAAATAATGATCCTTTTATAAGAGGTGTTTGAGCTTAGCCATGGCCCCCACAATGCCAGTGATTGAATGGCGAGGTAAATGTCATGTAAATTAAATCAATCGTGATTAGGTGGGAAGCTCATTAGCTGACTACAATCATGTCAAGAGCACTTATACCCCTGATGGAGTTTCTTAAGCTGCGTGCACAATAAATGGAATAAAAGCTATTTTGAGGAGGTTGACGAGATGTGTAATAACATTAAATGTTATGACACATGTAATCAGGGTACAGGTAATGCGAAATAGTTTTGAGTTTGCTTTTAGATCGACTGTAACTATATGCTGTGCGGCTCCCTCTGCTGCTCCTTAAATGAGTTTATATCAGTCCTTGTCAGAGAAAAATATGTGGCAGTCGGTTTTACAGCAAGAACCCTCCCGTTTTTACTTTTAAGCACCCGTGATCCAGTGGTGATTTCTGCTGCGAAGGACCAAATGATGTACAGACTCTGACCCGTTTCATGATAGCCACACATCCATTGCACGGTGATCCCCAACTAGCCCTTAAAACCGTCATCCCTGCCAGCTGCACTGGCTGCTGTTTAAAACATCCTCCTTAAGCACCTGTCACACGATTGATGGAGTGGAAGGAGCGCGTCTTGGCTGCCACTGTTGCAAGGCTTCATTCAACGCGTCCATCCTTATGCTTCAGTGGGGGCCTTGTGGATTTCAAGTTCAACCCCCGCCTTTCGCTTTTCTGAACACCCATTGCTGCCTATATCAGGGTTTTTCCATCAGTATCTGAGGCGCTGAGACCGTTAAGTGATAACGCGCTGGGCTTGACAAAAACTCCAGGTGTGTGTGTGTGAAAAGGAATGAATGTGGAATGTGATGCTGCTTCGCTTCTATACTTGGACCTCATAGAGAGCTCCTCATCCACCTCCGTCGACTGTGCTACTCAACACAAGAGGCTGCATTCACAACTCACCCCCTCTCTCTCTGCGCCCATTATTTTTTTTAACAAGTCCCTCACAGTTTTCAAGAGGAACAGGCAGGTCTCAGAATGGCAAATTACCCCCGTGCATCGTCAGGCACTGGATGATTATCGTGGCAAACTAACGACAAGCTCAGGAAGCTGCAATTTTCTAGTTGAAAGTGATGGGGAGTTTTTTTTTTCCCACAGAAAAACAAGTGGCTCTCTATCCCTAATAGACCGTCACCAGTTTAGCTGAGGAACTCTGCATGCAAGGACATGCAATCTGAAGGCATTTTGAAGTGTTTTTTCTAATGTGTCAGATGAGCAATGGCAGTCAGTGTGAGGCCTTTTCATACGCATGTGTCTGTGTTTCTCCGTCTGAGCATCATTTTCACAGGTTTTGCTTTGTGAGGCGCTATGAGAAACATGCCTTTTCACAGGCTGTCTCTTTACCATCTGCAGGCTGTGCTGTGGGCGAGCTCACAGTTTGGTGCTCGTCACCCGTTCAACGTCACTCTGGGATCAGGCCGAGCAAGTGTGTCATTGGCGTGGAACAAAATGTCTTGCCATGTGTCCAAGAAGTGTGGTGTGGAGCAAACTGTGCCTCGCAGGTCCATCAGAGGACTGTGGGTCGACAGGGCACGTGGGATTACATGTTTAGTCAGTTTGGTGGAGGCAGAACTCATTACTCTCCTTCTTTTTTTGTGTCATTCAGATGTGTGATGGCGAAGGAAAAGTCTGCATAGAATTTGTGTGTGTGGAAGGGTATCAAAATGCAGCACCGATTTTTACAGGATGTGAAACCCACTGTTTTTTTGTTCCGCTCTCCCACTGCGAGGTGCAGTTACCTGTGCAGCTCTGGTTGCAGATCGATAGTTAATTTTTGGCGTGTTTGCAGGGATCAATAAGGCCTGGAGAAAGGCTCCTGGGCAGACACCGATGTGGCCTGCACCTCGTCAGCAGGTTCTGTGGTCGGCTTCGTTTTACTTGAAGAGGATGCAGCTGCTCCCATCTTCCAGCCTTACTTCACTTGGAGAGCTTGCAGCTGTTCATATTCTCTCTTGAGGATGTGTGTGTGTGCGTGTGTACATTTGTGTGTGAAAGAGGTGATGTTAGATACACCATCTCATCTCAGTTTACCTGACAAAGCTCAACACCGGAGTTAGGAGATCGAAGAATGCTATTGTGGGAACACGACTCGCTTTACATGTTTTCTTTCTTTCTTCCTACCCTTATCCCTTCCGCATTCTTACACTTCCTTGTGTCCTTTGTCCATAGGGCTGTACTACGTTGACTCGGAGGGCAACCGGGTGTGTGGCGACCTCTTTGCTGTGGGCTCTGGCTCCATGTACGCGTACGGTGTCATAGACAGCGGCTTGCGACAAGACCTGACGGTGGACGAGGCCTGCGAGCTAGGTCGCCGCGCCATCTACCAGGCCACGTACCGTGACGCCTACAGCGGAGGGCAGGTCAACCTGTACCATGTCCACAGTGAGGGTTGGACCAGGGTCTCGCAGGAGGATGTGCTCATGCTGCACCACAAGTACAAAGACCAGGCCTAGTGAGGAAAAAGAGTGTTGGGAGTTTATTCTCGTATCCAATGTTTAAGATGTCCGGAAATGTCAATAGCGTTATCAAAGGACTCATCCTGTCGATTGATTTCAATATCTACTGCTCACCATTTTGACTTGTTGCTATCTTCCGAGTTATAAAATGTACATTTAATCATTAGCGTAATCCCCGCTGACTCTGCAGAGTAAGATTCGAGTGTCTGCAGACGACTTAAACATGCTTCAATACAGTGTGGGAGAAGTGTGGCGCTTGCTCTACATGCACCTAATTTGGATTGTACCCAAGGAAAACTACATCTTTCTCAATAAAACCTGCGATGTTCTTTTTCCAAGAGTGTTTCTCTTTTAATTACGAGTCCTCCGGGTCACAAGATGGTGAATTGCTGTTTATGTACAGTAAATGTATAGCCTCATATAGCTGTCACCTCATCCTCCTTTGATGTAGGCCTTTTTGTTGTTGTTTACATTTCAGTCCGCTGCCGTGCCAGCTGTTGTGATATGTAGGTACATGCATAGCCTGTTTTGTCTCCTCTATATGTTCTGCGTTTATTAGCAGAGAGAGGTACTGTCTAAATGGCACTATTTAATTGCATACCACCACCAGCCCCAGTAATTGTGCCTCCTGAGTTGTAACGGGGTGTTTTCTCTCCCTCATTGATAACATTCCCTTCCTCCGCTCGCGTTGCACAAATACGTCTTTTAATTGGAAGAAGAAATTTATTCTTTAATTCCTCCCCGACACACTTAGCTTCTAAATGTACAGTGCGGTGTGCCACCCTGCCACGGTGTTTTACAATGTAACGACCTGCGCTGGCACTCTGCGCCCCTCCAGTGGTTTTTATGGTTGGGAATAAACACTAATAAAGGGGATGGGGGTAGACATCTGATGTCGGTGCACTCTCAAACCATGGTTAAAAACTAGTTTCACAGGTGACTAGTTAGCAGATGGAATAGAAATGGGATTTCGATAACTGGAAATGAGGAGGTCTCATCTGTGACGCTGCTCTTGGTAAATGAAGTGATTGGGAGGGGAGGGGGGGGTACGCGTAATGTGCAGGTTCCCACAGTGATGGTAGTGTTCTAAAATGGGAGCACATTCAAATAAAACCGAGAAGCTCCTTTCAAAAACCTTAACCATCACGCACAGCTTAAGTTGTTAACGGCATGTCTTTTCAAAAATGATCCGAAAGTGACAGATTTGTGGGTGAAGGCTGTGTTCTCTCTCACACACCATTAAATATCCCAACGTACTACATGCCATTTGAGTGCAGAGGAGGAAGACTTTTTCCACAGTCTGTATTAAAAGATGCCCTTTCAGTCCATCATAGCTGAAGTTACCGTTTGGACAAAGGTTTAGTGGTTTATCGTGTGTAAAAGTGCACCAATTTAACTAGTAAAAATGTGTGCACTTTTATTTTTTTTTTAAAGCAGCCAGCACATTTCCCGGGAACACTCAATTTACTGATAAATCCATTGAATACGGTTTGGCGACTGGATTAGCACACACACAGTCAGAGTCACGGAGAGTCCGGCTTTACATATTAAAATGTAATTAAATGCAAGTGACGGATAAATCATGAAATCGTACTTTTTAAAAGTGCTATTTGATAAGATTTTGCTGCCCTGATTCTCCAAATACTAATGTAACTCAACACCATGACTGCCTCTTTTTTTTTTTTTCTCATTGACAGCGGGCTTTTCACTCTGCCTTTGAGTGTAGCCATTTGGAAGAAGTATGAGAGGATGTGCTCAGAATACGCTCTGCACGACCTCAGTTAAGGTTCTTGGTTAGATTATTAGTGTCGGCTGGGGTTAGTTTTTACATGTGGCTTCCTTTCATGGTCTGAAAAAACATGCAGATTGGAGTTAGGGTAATCTGAATGACCCGTATGGGTGAATGTGAGCTTGGATGATTGTTTGTTGTCTTTGTATTTGCTTATGACGATGACTTGTCCACTCTGTCAGCTTGGCACCAGCTCCTTGTGTGATCCTCGAGGGATAAACAGTATAGATTATAAATGGATACACCCAAGTCTTTAAAAAAAAAAAAAAAAGCTTAATTTGTGCCTTGACAATAGAAATAGCCATGGCCAGAGGCAGTGTCTTGGCAGCGTTGTTTCAGATTTGGCACAACACTTAGACTCTCTGCTTTATACGACGTGGTGGACTGGCATCCCTCGCTTTACAAAGTACAACTTAAAATGATAAAGTGACTGAAGTTGAAATAATTGTTTGGTGGATTTAGTAGAATGATAAAATGAAGTTAAACGTTCAAATAAATCGAGCTAAATTAAGAGCCAGATTAAAGAGAGGTCTCTCTGAAGCGGTAGTTGTTTGGATGAATGTACCTGTCTGCTCCTGTGGCCTGTCGAGTCATGAACAGAGCACTTTAGCCTGTGCGTGTGTGTGTGTGTGTGTGTGTGTTCTTGTGATTGCGGCATACTGAGGACCAGTGAAGGTTTTTAACCAACAAAGTGAGGCCTTTTTTTTTTTTAACAAAGTAAGGACATTTTGGCCGATCCTCACTTTGTTTTCATTGAATTCACTTCCTTAGGTTGTAAACATGCTATACTCTGTTTTTAACAGAGGTCCTCAATTTGGTACAGTTTCACACACTTTTTGCTCTGGGTTCCACCTGCAGACATGTTATGGTACTGCACCCAGTAGTTCTTTAAAGATGTCATTCATGAAGTAGATATTTGTAATTGTGTTGATTTATAAAGTGGAAATGCTGATGTCCTCACTTTGTCAGCACTTTTACCTGGTCCTCAGTATGCAGCAAGTACTATAATGTGTGTGTGTGTGTGTGTGTGTGTGTGACCTTGGCATCGGCTCAGCAGACTGTAGACGGCGTGTTGCCAGTGTAGACGGAGACTGTACGTCGTCAACAGGTGTTTTCAGAACAGATGATCAGCACCTTAGCGTTCAGACTATTCTCGCAGAGCTAAAGACAAGATGGCGACACTATAGGGAGGCATGACAAGATGAAGAAAATAGCTCCCCTTCCTTTATGCCTAAATTAGATGGGATGCTTTGAAAGAGACCAGCTGGCGGTGTTTAGAGGTGCCAGCACAATGATTTTCACACTGTTAGAAAATAACCCCTATGCCCACATTATGCCATCTGTCAGGTGATCGTATGCGATTCCACGAGCAGACATCGGATCACATCTGAACACAGTCCACAGTTTGCCCGAGGAGTGTTTGTTTTTAAATTCACGGACACATCACATACGTCTTTGTAATCAGATCTTCAAAGGAAAGGAGGAAAAAAAAAACAAAAACCCTCCGCACATCTTTGGTGATTGAGTATCTTGCAGCTATTGTTTATTGCTCTTGATGCTTTATCTGGATGGCAAAACAAATGAGAAGTCTATTTGGCTTGGGTAATGACTCCCAGCTGACTGCCTCTTGTCCACCCCGAAGGCTATCCGGGTGTCATATAATCAGCATAACCAAGTCCAGAATTGCATGCCAGTTCTGACAAACAACAAAGCTGGCGTGTAGATAATTGCCTTTGTGGTCCCTGCACATCCCCGTCCTCGCTGGCGCAAGCGGCAGCCGCTGCCTCGCCTCATTCTGAAGGTGCTGTTTTTCATCCCTCATGCTGACAGCCACACTCTTGTCATTCCTGCTGCGTTCTCGCCTCCAACGCCTTGTTCTTCTCAAGTCTGTTCTTTTTTTTCTTTCTCGACGCTCCCCTCCCTTCCCCCCTTTCTCCAGTAATGTTTTTGGCAATTGCTCGGCAAAGTAAACAGTGCGGCCCTTGAGTTCTGTCCAATCTGAGTCAGTACTTGTCCGTTACCCAGCAGGCACTTAGGAGCTTCTGCCAACACGGCTATTGTCGCTCATGATGATGATGATGATGATGATCATAAGGATGATCGTAAGGATGAGGATGATGATAGCCTCTGCTATTAGTGCAGACTCTGACACAAGAGGCCCAGAGCAGTCGGCTGTTTATCCCTTGTCATGACACCTGACTGTATAAATGGGGCCTGTCTGTTTGTTTTATCGTCAACAGCGCCAGGCCTTGCCTCCCAGGCAAACAGAGACAGGGTCAGGGAGACTAAAGCTTAAGATGTGGCAGTCAGAGCGATGGTGGCTGCCATGGTCACTCCACTTACTCCCATGTGGCTCCTGGCTTTTCTTTTCTATTGCACCGCGTCCTATAATACGTGGTGACTGAGTCCCTCAGGGGTTAGAGAAAAGTGAATTGCGAAATTCTGTTGTTGCACAATATCAATGGGCCCTTTTCCCTCCGACTTCCTGCTATTTAAGTGGCAATTCAGTTCTGGTTATGTGAGCAGTTACATTTGTTAGTGTGACGTGCCATTATATGGTGCTGGTGTTGTTTATTTTTCGGCTGACCTTGTGTGGAGGCTGATACTGACACTGTACTTCACTGTAATCTTTATTTGTAGCGTTTTTGAACTGGAGCTATGCAGAGGCTGTCATTGTCTTTATGAGTCATTGACGAGTACAGCGTCTGCAGCACCTACTGTGTACAATACAGCTTTGGATTATTTTCCCTCCGGATGTTTCTGCTTTTCAATTCTGATAGAAGAGTGCACAACGATGCAGTGTTCCTGTTTTTTTTATTTTTATTATTATTTTTTTTTTTTTATGGGTTTGAAGTGTCACTCAGAGTAGCCAGCCGCTGTGGTAGACCATCTCAAGAGGAACAACTCCGTCAGGCATGTAGCTCACACACTTTTTTTTCACACGCCTTTTCTGTTGTACACAGTCGAGTATGTTTACCTGACAAAGCATTAGTCTGACTAAGGTAAACATTTTAGTCAGACTGAAATAGAGCTGAAACGATTAATCGATTATTAAAGGGGTCATATTATACCCTATTTATCCAAGTTAACCTAGTTCCCTGGTGTCCTAATGAACATGTCTGTGTCATGCTTTGGTCAAAATACCTTAAGGATGAAGCACCACAACAGTTCAATCATCCTGCCAAAACAGCCCTGTTCATTACGCTCTGTTTAGTAGTATCTATTTAGGTCCACCTTAAAAAAAAGTAAAACGAAACTTAAGGGACAGGAAATGACATCAGCCACAGAGGCTACTGGGAGCTAGCAGCAGTTAGCATTTTGAAAAGTGATCATTTGCAGGCTCGAGCAGGCACATTGCCGTCAGATATAACATGTATCCACTGGACAGATAAATCATCTGAGGCTGGACGTTTGTGTAGAACTCTGTGCTGCACTGTGGAGCCAAGAATAGAACTTTTTTGCGGACTTTTCATGTTTTTTTTACGGACAAAGCGGAGCTCCGCAAGACAACATTTCCCGGAATTTAGCGCATTGTGACGTCCCAGTGAGTGCGGAAGTCGACATCGCGTGTTTCATCTCCTGTACTTAGATTGAGGAGGACCACAAACACATGAGGAAGTCATCTTTTTTCACATTTTGCCAACTGATTGGACCAAATATAAGGATTTAAATGATTAAAAAGTTGATTTTGCATAATATGTACCACTATTTTGATAAATGATAATCGGTTTAAAGATATTTTCATGATTAAAACAAGATTTTTGATTGCTTCTTAAATGTGAATATTTTCTTTGTTTCTTTGCTCCACATAACAAACAAAGAAATCATTAAAAACTGAATCATTTTGGTTTGTGGACAAAACAAGACATTCGAGAACATTGTCATTTCCAGGTTTGACAAACACTGATCAACATTTTTGAACACTTTCTGACATTTTATGGACAAAACGATTCATCGAGAAAATAATCGATAGTTGCAGCTCTAGACTAAAATGAATTTCTCAATCCAGATAATGTGACTGAGAGTCAAGTTATTATTAGGTGAATGCAACCTGTGCACCCTTAGATCCCACCCCTGACTAATACCTGGAAATAATATGTACACAGACGAATAAGACAACTGTGTCAAAAATGTAGCGAAATTCAGGCTCCGTTTTGGCACCGACAAGAGAGACCAATTTTATGCTCTATCAGCTTAAGTAATTGGATGTTGGGTGGCAGGAAGATTCTGAATGGTTGAACATGTTAAACCGGAAACCGCCTGATACTGTCAAGTTGAAAAGGGGGACACTTCGCCCTCTGGCAGAGTGGAGGTGGACACACTTCATTCAATTAAACAATTATTTCCCTAGTGCCTGTATATACACAGGGACAAAGACCCAAGTGAACAGCTTCTCGAGCTTCTACTGTAGCTCAACTTGACTCTGCAATGGAAGCATAATAATTGACTTTATCCCCCATATAGTGACCACGGCCTGTCGCCCACTTCCCTGCGGCCTGGTCCCACTCTGATCACAGCCAACTCCTTCCCCCTGACAATACCAGCGAGGATATGGAGGCATTAATTATCCGCCCCAAAGCTTGTTACCGAAGCTCAGACCTCTCAGCTGAGCTTCCTGGCTCTGGCTCTGGCTCTGCTTTTGTACTTCTTGCCGGTGGGGGCGGGATGTGAGGGTAATAACAGAGGGTGCCCTTCCAAACAGACGATCGCCCACTGATAGATGATCCGCCGGGCCCGGACGTGACGGAACTGACGTGACGGGGTTTTGGTAGCGACTCCAAAAAAGTGATTGACACACAGCTTTGGCACCAGGATTATGTGTGAGACAAAATAATTGATGGCTTTCTGTTCCGGAGCGGAGACGAATGCCAGAAATGAGTAATGACCCTTTGGAAGTTCAGCTTCTCTGATCACAAACAATAGCCCAAGTTGTCACTGCTGTGGAAATGACAGAATTGATGGCGTTGGGAGAATGAGAAGCTAATGGACTAAATCATGGAAATGGCGGTTTAATTAAATATGAGGACTCTGCTATGAACAACATTTGAACATTTCAGACTCACTGCTGTGGCACAAAGAAAATAAAGGTTTGTTTTCCCGACTGTTGTCTTTCATCGTCCCTTAGTGTGTTTGAGGACTATAGAGTTACTCAGCCTTGTGTGATCACTGGAATAGAGAAAGTGTTTACTCATCTCTTAAGGTATGATCACTATTTTATCATTTTTATGTTATATTTTCAGGGCCCATGTTTGGTGTAGCGGTTAGCGCTCTAGCCTTTGCAGCAAGAAGACCCGGGTTCCAGGGTTCGAGCCCCGGTTGGAACAAGGGCCTTTCTGCAAGGAGTTTGCATCTGTCTATGTGTAGATTTTCTCCGGGTCCTTCGGCTTCCCCCCACAGTCCAAAAACATGCAGATTTGGGGATTAGGTGAATTGGTCACTCTAAATTGACCATAGGTGTGAGAGTGTGAGTGAATGCTTGTTTGTCTCTATATATGGCCCTATGATGGACTGGCAAACTGTCCATGGTGTACCCCACCTATCGCCCTATGTCAGATAGGCACAGCACCCCCTGCGACCCTCCGGTAGTTGATGGATGGATGTTATTTTTTTCCCCAACTATCCTTCCATCATCACTCCCCTTGTGCTGCAGTTGTATTTGCTTGTCTTTCCTTTTCTCCAGTTTCCCACCATCCTCCTCCCTCTCTTTCTACTTTCCCCCTTATACCCCAAACCGTCTCGCCCACTCCCTTTTTTTTTTTTCAATCTTTCCCTCCCTTGCTCAGGACCGATCTGCTCTCATTACACTGATGGTCCTGATGATTCGGTTGAATGGTGCACTCTCTCCTCGACCTTTTCTTTTTTTCCTGCAGCCTGCTCATGCAGCACTTGGCTCTGTTCTCTGTGGGCTCAAAGTCAGAGTGGCACCTTCTCAGCTCAACTTCCTGACCTCTCTTTGAGGCTGAGTGGAGGGTGCTCTTCATATGGGTTCCCCGGTGAGATTTCCCTTTATTTACATTTATAACATAAATTGTGGTATGGGATAGTCTGCAGAGGTTGCAGGCAGACTGTGTGTAATAAGATGGGTTCAATTTGGTGGATGTGGATTTTTTTTCCGTTTAACCCGTTTCTCACAGTGAAAACAGTCTGAATTTCTGAATAAAAAAAACTCAAGTGTAAGGCTTCCCTCTTCATCTTGGCACAATAGCCAGAGAGCGCCAGCGCTGCATACTACGCCTGAACCACAACCGCGTTCTATTATTCATTCGTTATGGCGCATGTTTCACACACACACACACACACACACACACACACACACACACACACACACACACACACACACACACACACACACACACACACACACACACACACACACACACACACACACACACACACACACACACACACACTCAGAATTACTTGCAGTGCAGCGTACTCTGGTTTGCCTCCACTCGATCTGACTCTCACTACCACCTTTGGATTTTGCTGAAATGCAAATGGTGCTGCCTCCGTCTGATGCTGTGTCCCATTTCTTCTCCGTGCACTCACCCCTGATGCTTCCACATGAATGTTTTTTGCATTACAATGTTTGGAAGTAAATATACCCCGCCCCCCCCATCTCTTTTGAAACATTTACAACTTCGTTTTTAGAATTTTAACCCTTAACATTATTTTTTAAAAACCTTTTAACCCTTTCGGTTACTTTAAGCCTTTAGTGCTCACGCGGCACGGATCTGTGCCACAGGTGCACCCATGGTAAATCGCTGTGGGAATGTTACACGACTCCTTATATGGACATCCTGGGGGTGTGTGTTTATAGGTCACATATTCAGACTTTGTCGAGTCACAGTTATGATTCATTTAATATCACATTCTTAATAGTGAGATAAAGTAGCAATATCTGCGCAGAAGTCACAAAGTAGAACGTTTTTCGTTTCGTTTTTGTTCTTAAAAACGAGCCAAGCAAAGTTTGAACTGTCACGTATTTTCCAAATTTCACAAATTCAATACGATTTAAAAAAATGTTAGTACTCAGGTGTGGTTCTATCCCTGGCTGAAAACAACCAGATACAAAACACTCTATATCGCATTTTCTTACACCGTCTGTATTTTCTCCCCCTTAAAAACTTCCCTATGGAATTGGGACACCGCTATATGCACATTAGCGCCGTGAACAAACGTGCTAACCTACGTCACATGTTGACAATTCTACCGGTGGAGCGAGCTAGCTAGTTAGCTAGTTAGCTAGCTAGCTGCTTTCATAAATCGTCAGTTATTTTCTGACATTAGTGTTCAAAGCTCAACGGCCCTCTGGATGTATATCAAACCAACATACTCCAACACATTTCGACATGGCAACGTGCTTATTTGCGGAAACATGCGCTGAATTTGCAAAGCATCATGGGTAATTTCCTCTTCCACTTCGTTTTAAGCCCGCATCACAGCTCACTACATTTTGAGGGTTGATTATTAGGGCAAAATCGCACTCCCCCTTGCTCTTCCCTACACGAGAACATAGAAAATTTAGGGTTAGGGCAACAATTTAGGGTTAGGCGAGGTATTAGGACGGGGCCTGTATGTTTGAACATAGTGATGGGAAAAAAGCAGCTAAATTGCTCTGTGTTGTAAGGGTTAAAGGAGCTCTCGTGGACAGCTTTTTTAATTCCACCCTGACGTATGAACCATTTTTCTTCCCGGTCCCAAATGAAGCAGAAGGTCTGGTTCATGTGTGGGCATGTTTAGCTAATGAAGAGTGATGAGGAGCAGGCCACACACTTTACTTCTAATTACGCGCCCACAGATTTCTTTTTTTTTAATTTTTAATCTTTTGTCTTCAGCCCCAGCTCTGACCACGTGACGTCTCATCGTGACATATCATTTGTTGGTATACAACAACTGCCCTAAAAAAAAGTCCTAAATTCTTTTCCAATCATCCTGATTTAGTATAAATTGACTCTGTCTGGGAAGTGGACACAGTGCAGTATTGAAGAAGATTTAAAACTCGTGATTAAGACCGCAAACCCCTCAAGACAAGTTCTCCTGGCAGGATAAATCAAGTGAAGTGAAAAGTGGCCAAGTCGCCCCCTGATGGCCGCTCAACAGAATACAGGTTTCCCAGGCCTTCTGCACTTCCAGATCAGGAGATGACATCAACGTGTTATATCTCCAGTCTATGACAGTTATGTAAATTACATCATTTGAAAAATTTCAACTCATTCTGACAGTGTCATATACAGTATCTTGTGGTTCTGATTGTTTGAAACTACTCAGCGAAGCAGCTTGTGTAGCATTAAACCCAAATTCCATGGTGTCCAATTAAAGGGAGTTATTCATCATGTCTCTCAAATTCAGCCTCACGTACTCGGTCTATTTTAAAACTATTGGATTCCAGCGAGACGTTCGAGAGTTGCTTAGGTGTAAACAAAGCTTGTCTGCCTCGGCATACATTTCTTACGAGTTGGGTCGGCGAGGGGGGGCGGGGGGTTTAGGGGTGAAGGGTGAAGTTATGTATCATTAAATTTGAGATCATCTGCTATTACAGGGTCAACACCAACAAAAAAAAAAAAGCACAAACACAATCTCCTGCTTGCATCTGTGGAAGCAGAAACAGTGGTTTTTACGTCTTGAAAAATACACAGCTAAATCTTTTATTGCCAACCAACACCAAAAATGAATACAATTTTGCTTGTGCCCCTAGAGGCAATATATATAAAAACAGAGCTTACAATATAAGTCTGCTTTGGAACTATTTTCTTTTGAAGAGATTGTCCCAGTGGAACTACATTATTACAACTGCGTTAGGTCCTTTGTCTTGTTCACTGCCCGAATATGGACGTTTATTCATAAAGAACCACAAGGCATCGAAGTGAATGTCATTAAAATATGAATTAAGATACACATAGGCAGTGTAATTACTGTAATTAAATTTAAAGAAAGAAACGACGGTTTACAGCAGCAATTCATTCAATTCTCTTATCGTCATTCTTCACCTGAGACTTTCTGATGAATGCATTCAGTAAGAGTTTGTGTGTCTGTTTATGTGTCACCTGTGTGACTTGTAATGTGAGATTTGTTAAGCACCAGAAGTGAGCCATGGGGAACTCTATGTGTCATGTTTGTTTACTCACATATCTATTTACCCGTATTTACCTGCCTTCCTGAAAGCCTCACTCCGTTTTCTCGCTGGTCTGGTGCTTTTATTTTTTTTTATTTTTTTGGACAACTGTGTCAATTGCAGCGCTGAGAATCGGTAATACTTAAACTGGAATTCTGCCACTGTCTGAGTTTAAGTGGATGTCACAGTGGACCTTAACAAGAGCTGCGCTGTGTGCGGTGTCAAAACAGTAGTTAAATTGCTCAGCTGTTAAAACCCTGCTCAGCGGTTAAAAGCATGCTTTTTGGCTCCGTGATATGGCCGATGATGGCGGGCGTTCAGGGCCTGTGGAAACGCACCTGAAAGAGAAGACGTCGGTGTTGTCAGACGGCGGAATAATTGAGGCCGTGCAATTTTGAAAAAAGCTTGTTGTCAGAGCAGGAGGATTTCAGATGTCCTTAACGTTTTTTTCATGGTTGACGGGATTAAATTGAGTCATGCTACTTGAGTTGACTTTAAGTGGACACAGGGGCAGCACATGGCCTGTACTAAGCCACTGGCTGCTTGTTCTTATTTTCTGAATTTGTCAGTGAAGAGGGAGAGAAATTTATTGCAGGCCTTGGTGAATACAAACTCAGAGGCCACTGGTGCAGGATTAATAAGCTTCGGTGATGATGCCAGAGAAAAGGGCTCACTTTCTTTCCTCTCAGTTCCAAAATGCAAAGTTTCTCTTAATAGTCTAACGTCTGTGGGATGCAATGGCATCACTAACATTTATAGACCTAATATGATTTACATGACCAGAATCTGAACATAAAGGACAGGAATAAATTAGAGAAAGCAGTGAGAATTAATTAGAAATGACGTTAATGCATTTCTTCTCCTCTACTCCAATTCATCTCTTGAAATCATAATACACAAAAGTAATAATAGCAAAAAAATAATAAAAGAAATGCACCTTTTATTTCCAGGAATCTTTGCAGAATTTATTCCCAGTTTTAGAAAGCATGCAGACTTGAAACTGGCTGCGCGTTTGGATGGCCCGAAACAAAAGACGAGTAGTAGTTTCATGAAGGAAAAATGCAAAAACCTTCAGTCTTGACTGGCTCTTTGTTTGCTCGCGTCGATATTTGTATTCAAAAAACCTCCCTGCAACAAAGCAGCAGATAAAAGAGAATCCCATTAAATGTCCCTCCATTAGTCCCCTCCTCCACTAATGAATGCATTTTCTAATGATAGCAGACCTGCACTTTCTGTTCAAGGAAAACACATCTGCGACTAATAAAAATAACAGGCACGTGTGATTTAGATGTGAGTAAGAACCAGAACTCAAACTGCAATCAAACATACCGATAATTCTTTTTTTAATTTTTTTTTAGCTGCACCTATGTTTTCAACCGTTTGACAGCTATAAAAAGGCACTTTCAGAAGCAAACGTGAGGACCGTTAAATGATCGCGACGCACAAAATTTAATCGTTACTCTTAAATTTTTACCGCTACCAAACTCTGAGAAGACGGCGTAGATCAAACTAAACTTCCACCAATCTCTGTTTATTATGATCCTTTTTAAGCCAAGGTGACTTTGAAATGATATAGAGTGATGTGTATAATAATAATAATTCAAAAAAAAAACCCAAATGCTACAAAGAGCCAAATCTCTGCAGGCTGTCCTTCCAGCCGTTCACCTCACAATGTGTGACTTTGGATGGAACGAAAACCTGGAGCGCATCTCGGTGATCACCATAGAGTCATTTCATACTTTGTTAATGTGGCCCATTAAAGGTCCCATGTTATACCCTATTTCTCCAAGTTAACCTAGTTCCCTGGTGTCCTAATTTGGTCAAAATACCTTAAGGATGAAGCATGGAAGGTTAGTTCAATCACTCTGCCAAAACAGCACTGTTCAGAACGGTCTGTTTAGTAATATCTCTTTAAAAAAAAAAGAAGGAAATAAAGTAAAATGAAACTTAAGGGACAAGAAATGACATCAGCCACAGAGGCTACTGGGAGCTAACAGCAGTTAGCATTTGGAAAAGTGATCATTTGCAGGCTCTAGCAAGACACATTGCTGTCATATATAACCATGTATCCACTGGACAGATAAATCCTCTGAGGCTGGAAGTTTGTGTAGAACTCTGTGCTGCACTGTGGAGCCAAGAATAGAACCTTTTGCGGACTTTTCGTGTTTTATGGACAAAGCGACAACAACAATTCCAGGAATTTAGCCGATGTGACGTCCCAATGAGTGTAGAAGTCAACATCGCGTGTTTTATCTCCTGTACTTAGACTGAGGAGGACCACAAAAACATGAGTGAGTCATCTTTTTTCCCACTTTGGCACACTTTAGGTGCATTATAATACTGGCCATAAAATCCTCCTAATATGTCACAGAGACTCAGGAATAATGTTCATATAACAAACTGAACTCACCAACAACAACAGTACAGACAAAATATTTGCATTAAAAAATATATTTTGCAGAAATCATGTTTTGGCATGTGGCGCCACCTACCGCCATCTACCAATCATTGCAGTCAGCAGGGTCTCAGCTACCGAGCAACCACAGGTTGACAGTTACGTCAGAAAACGAAACCTAAGAGGTTGGTATTTTGAATTTGAATGTAGTAACCGTTTTTGGCCACATTCTTACATATGGCACCTTTAACTGATTCAATAGTTGATTTTGCATAATATGGGACCTTTAATATCTTTTCTACACGTGTGAATTATAATCTACAGGTTGATTCACAGCCATATTTAAATAAACAAACAAACAAAAAAAAGTATTTGTGGAACCGCTTCAAAAAAAAATCCTTTTGATCTTTCAAAGTTGTGCCGCCATGTTTTGCAGGTCAGGAGAAGCAACAGACATCAATCAAACGGACTCCACTGACTGTTTCTTTCTCGGCCAATTAAAGTCAACAAAGAGAAAACAGAGTTTAGTGTCTGTTTAGTGTGATTCTCCTGGAGCTTTGGTATAATTTTTCCCAGCTGCGAAACAGCGTATCCACTTCCTATGTGCATTTTTACTGTAGATGTGGTGTTTATTAAGAGCGGGCTCACAACTCAGGCTGATTGTACGCATACTGATACATTTCAGAATAAATAATGCAGCCCCGAAAGCAGCACAAGCACGAAACTTTGTTAGAAGCAAGTACATACTGTAGAATAGGGGACACGGCTCCTGAGAGACAAATCACCATTTAATCCTTCATTCGCAAGCGTCACATGACAGACATACATTTAGGATATTATTGCCTTTTCACTTCATAAAGTAAACATGCTCTGATCAGCAGATATGTAGCGACATTAGCATTCGTTTGGAGTCCTCTTCTTCTCCTTGAGTAACCCTGCTCTGGATGACTTCACACAGTTTCGCAGGCATCTAATATTCACTCAGCTCTGTTTTGATTACTAACTCCTGAAGGGAACGTTCTGCCGTACAGTTGCTAAAATGCTGTGCAATATGACGTTTACAAACCACAGTTTGTCCACATTTTTCTATGACACTGCTGAGATCGGGCTGTAGCTGAAAGACGCCGAGGAGAAGGTCATCATAGTCATGGCGATAATGGGCCATTTTTCAAGGATTAGCAGGAAACGCACAGGTGTTCTATCATGGCGGCTTTGTTCACTTCTTGTAAGTCTGGACAGTGTGACAGGAAACCAGCATTCACCATAACGCTGAGGGAGCAAAATGGAACTCAGCCATCCATTACCCTTCTCACATCACATACTCACCTGAGCCTTTGTTAATATAAAGATATCAGTGAATCTTTAGCGGTAACTTTAAAGGGTCCACTGTGGAACATTTTTTTTGGGCTGAAATTAAATATCTGCCTATAAGTATGTTTGGCTTTTAAAGCCTTACAATAAGCCTTTTCTGCATACTTCAGGCAAGGGTTTAATAAAGTCCACCGTCTTGCTCCCCCATGTTTCTACAAATCAGCCAGAGCCTGAGTTTCAGGTTCTGAATCAGAAGCTCGACGTGCAAACACAGAAGAGCGTCTCCAATCACATAAACCTGATGCATGAATCAAAAAGAAATTGTTTTGTTACTGGTTTGAACACAGGTTTAACCAAACTGAAGACTCTTGTTACCTAAAACATGTCAAACTCGTTATAATTCAGACGCCACATACAACACAATTTGAGCTGAGTGGGCCGGACCATTAAAACAATAGCATAATAACCTATAAGCAACCCCACCCCCCCCATTTTTTATTTTGAATTTTATGACATATCTTTTTACAAAACCTATTGTGAACAACCTGTCATTTCGTGAGGAAAAGATGTGCAATTTGAACAACAGTATGCCCAAGTTTACCATTTACACGTGTGCATTACAACTTCTTACAAAACATGAAGTCACAGACATCTGATCACTGATCTAACTGTGTGAATTTTGCGACTTCCTAGTAAAAACAAAACAAAAAACATTTAAAAATAAAATAAAAATACACATATAAAAATAAAAATGGCAG